>NC_041392.1:157130507-157244900 GCF_002162155.2 Triticum dicoccoides | reverse complement strand
AGTGATGAGCAAACCTCACACTTGGGGGCTTAGCTGCAGCCCAATGCTCGCCTAAGTTTCAAAAATCCTACCGAGTGATGAGCAAACCTCACACTCGGGGGCTTAGCTGCAGCCCAGTGCTCGCCTAAGTTTCAGAAATCCTCCCGAGTGATGAGCAAACCTCACACTTGGAGGCTTAGCTGCAGCCCAATGCTCGCCTAAGTTTCAAAAATCCTACCGAGTGATGAGCAAACCTCACACTCGGGGGCTTAGCTGCAGCCCAGTGCTCGCCTAAGTTTCAAAAATCCTACCGAGTGATGAGCAAACCTCACACCCGGGGGCTTAGCTGCAGTCTAGTACTCGCCTAAGTTGAAAAACATCCCTATCCGCAAGGTTGACGAGGTGCAGGTCGACTGCAATCCTCTCCATGGAACTGCACTACAAGTACAATGTCCGCTCCATCCCTATCCGCAAGGATGACGAGGTGCAGGTCGACTGCAATCCTCTCCACGGAGTTGCGCCACAAGTACAATGTCCTCTCCATCCCTATCTGCAAGGACGACGAGGCGCAGGTCGACTGGGATATCTCCCTCAGAGTTGCATCTCAAAAAATATTCGGAGTGATTATTAAGTTCCACTTGAAGGCAAACGCAAGCACATGCAGAAGATAAACCAAGATCGGATAAAGTCTCAAGAGTTTCAGGACGAAGATAAAAGTACTCGGGCGTCAGGCCCGAAGGAGTTTAACGATTATAAGAACCACTCGGCATTCCAAGGCAAATTTAAAGCAAGTTTAAGTATCAAGTTTGTTCACTAGGCAGGAGGAGGGCTTGCAGGCTCGACGAACTCGTCCAAATCAATCCCGTCAGCGATCCGAGTGGCAGCAGCAATGAAAGTCTCCATGAAGGACTGGAAGTCGTGCCTTTTTGTGTTGGCGACCTTGATCGCCGCCAGCTTCTCCTCTCAAGCTTCTCTATAGTGGACCCTGACCAGTGATAGAGCCACGTGAGCACCGCATCGGGCAGAGGACTTCTTCCATTCCTGCACTCGACCAGGGACCTCATTAAGTCGAGCCATCAGAGACTCAAGATCATTCTGAAGCGTTGCCCTTGGCCAGAGCGATGAGTCGATGTGTGAAACTGCAACCTTCAGACGGGCAAGATAACTTGCAACACTGGCGACACAGGATTCCAGTCGAAGCACATTCATGGCAGCCTCGTCGCCGACTGGAGAAAGGATAGGGTCCAAGCCCGTCTCGACCCATCCAGTCTCCTCTTCAAAGTTTTGGCAGAATTCTGCAGAGTCAAGGAGTTAATGAGTCGACTGGTCGGGTCTAACTTGCAAACAGTAAAACAGTCGGGTAAAAAAGGGGTACCTTCGAGCATAAGAAAGAGTTTCTTGGCGAGAGCTTTCATATAAGCCTCCAAATCGTTCCTCCTGCGAGTCATGCTTTCCAGCTGGTCGTTCAGAGCCACTTTATCTTTTTCAGACGAGTCACCTCTCGATTGGATTCAGTGAGAGACGACTTCAGCTTGTTGATTTCTTCCTCCAGCGCTCCGACCGAAGCCAGTTTCTGGTCAGCAAGGGCAGTCTTCTCCTGAGCCTCCTTCTGCGCAGCTGCAAGGTCCGAGTCCTTCTTCTCCAGGGCCAGCCTCATTTTCTCTGCAAAATACACATTTAGATCAAATAGAAGAATGAAGAGATAACTTGAAGGATGGTCAAGATAAGTAGTCGACAAGTCGTTACCTTCCGTACCAGCGACTTCATCTTGAGCCTTCTTCAAGTTCTGCTGAGCCAACTCCAGGTCAAGGTTGAGTTGCCTTTGCTTTTCCTCAAATTTAGCAAACTTGGAGATAAGCGAACAAGATTTCTACAATGAGTAAGAGACATATCAATCGACAAGATCAAAGATTATCTACTTCCGAGTGAACAAAACTTCAAGACTACTTAGAACCCAACCGACTGCCAGCACTCGATTATGGTCTCGGGGACTACACCCAGTGGGTGCACTTAGCGTGCCCCCACTAGTTTGGATTCCACTTGGCTGGTCCGCCCAGGCCGAGTACAAAAAAAGAGAAGGGAGAGGAAGAAGTACTCAGACCCCAACCGACTGCCAGCAGTCGACTGTGGTCACGGGGACTACACCCAATGGGTGCACTTAGCATGCCCCCACTGGTTCAGATTCCACTCGGCCGGTCCGCCCAGGCCGAGTAAAAAAAGGGAAGTGCTCAAACCTCAACCGACTGCCAGCAGTCGACTGCGGTCTCGGGGACTACACCCAGTGGGTGCACTTGGCGTGCCCCCACTGGTTCGGATTCCACTCGACTGCACCCAGTGGGTGTAAAATCTTGAAGTGCAAGACAATGAAAGATTGCAGGAAGGAAAATATTCGGGTAGCATATCCTAAAAGAACAAGTTCAGTCGGAAGTTGACTTACCTGGACATTGGCTCGAAGAGCCGCGCTGGCATCATAAGCAGCCTGACTGCTTTCGTGCACCGCATTCACCCGCTCCATCATTATGCTAGCCTGACGAATAGCCTCCGCAGCGGCGTCCGACTGGCTTTATGGAACATGATGAGTGGCAAAGAAGGGGACGGATGGTCCAGACGCAGCGGCTTGGAGATCCGAGGCATGAAGTTGGATGATTGAAACAAGCTCTAGAGCAGTTGACGATGCAGGACGCGCACTCGACATAGGGTCAGCAAAGGTTACAGAAACCCTACTCGCATCTTCGATCCGTTGAACTACCCGCTCCGCCGCCGGCTCCGACTAGGATGTCTTACTAGCTGTTGCCTTCTTCCTCCTAGGCCTCAGAGGCACGTCCTCGTCATCATCCGGAAGCTCGATGACATTGGGAGGGGCTGCAAAGAAATCAGCCGACCCTAGATGAGTCACCAGAATTTAATCGACCGAGCAGTCGAGAACAAGATCACGAGGATTGTACCCGGGTTGGAGGTGACTGCATCTTACATGTCCTCATCTTCATACTGGCGGGTGGAGGTCCCAGAAGTAGCAGCACTACAAAGTTCAAAATTCAGTCGGTCATGTTTGATGAAATGAGTCGACTCAAATCCAGATTCATACTAAAACAAGAAATCAAGCCCAACTAATACCCGGAAGCAATGGGGATGGCCACTTTGATCTTCGGCAAGGTTTTTGGCGGTTTGGATGACATAGCTTTCGGTTGCTTCGACGCCTTTTCAGTCGGCGCTGGAGAAGACGTCTGAGGGTGCTTCGATGACTGTCCAGTTTGCACGGTCGCTTTTCTGCGGGTGCTTGCTGGATCGTGAGAAAGCTTGGATCATCTTTCCCTACGAGGAGGAGAGTCGACCTCTTCTTCATCACTCGGGTTGTCGCTATCCTCGTCCTCTTCATCGTCCGAGTGCCACTCGCCACTTTCACATCCACTCGCTTCTCCTTCTGGATCCTGCTCCTGCTTCGCGTTGGGCATCGAGTACATCTCAGTCAGGGCCTAGAAGACAACAACCAAGATAGGAGTCAGTCAGATGACAGCAAACAGCTACTTGATAAATCAAGAAGACACCTGACCATTTGGAGTCATACCTTGTCGGTTTCATACGAGTTGTTGAGTGGAGGAATCCTCTGAGATCCCCTGGGGTTGTCCTTGTTGCCAGTAATACTCTTCAGCCATCCTTCCAACGTAGCATCGTCGACTTCCTCTGGATGGATACGAGTGGTGTCGTCGGTGCCTGAATACATCGACATCGGATGGTCACGAGCTTGAAGTGGTTGGATGCGTCGCCTGAGGAAGACCTCCAATAGATCCATACCGGTTACCCCATCACAGACAAGCTGAACTACTCGCTCAACCAGCACTTTCACTTGCACCTTCTCCTCTGGGATCACTTTCAAAGCAGAGGGCTTCTCCACTCGGGCCATGGAAAGGGAGGAAGTCCAGTCAACTGACCCGGAGTCGGCTGGTCCTTGCAGTAGAACTAGGTCGACTGCCACCCTCGGACTGACTCAAGAAGGATCATGGCTGGGAAAGTACTTTTACTCCTCATCTGAATCCCAAGACCCCTGCACATCTGAATCACTTGCGTCCTCTTGTCACTCGGGTTGGCTTTCTTGACTGATTGAGAACGGCACGTGAATATGTGTTTGAAGAGGCCCCAGTGCGGCCGACAGCCCAGGAAGCTCTCACACATGGACACAAAAGCAGCAAGATACACGATAGTGTTCGGGGTAAAGTGGTGGAGTTGTGCCCCAAAGAAGTTAAAGAAACCTCGAAAGAAAGGGTGGGGAGGCAAGGAAAACCCGTGGTCGACGTGAGTAGCAAGGAGAACGCGCTCACCCTCCTGTGGCTACGGCTCGGTCTCGTTCCCCGGGAGTCACGCTGATTCGTGGGGGATCAGTCCCCCCTCGACCAGGTCGTCGATGTCGTCCTGACGGATCATTGAGCGAATCCAGTCACCCTGGATCCAGCCCGGCGGTAGGCCGGCCCTCAAGGAAGATCCACCCGGCCGGACTTCTTCCCCTTCGCCTTCGCCGTTGCCATCTTCGCATGCTCCAATGCCACCATCTTCTCCTTCCCCATCACGGCGAGCGGAGCTCGAACAGGGCGGTGGCGCTGGAGCAGGAGCAGATGCAGTGGAGAAAACTGAGAGAGAAAGAGAAGAACGAAGACGCACTGTTCGAAGAAAACCCCGGCCCGACGCTTTATATGGGGCCGCTTCCGAGTGGCTGACTTGTGTGTCCGGATGACCCAATCAAATCCCGCAACAATCGCGTGCGAGGTACGTGGCGAAAAAGGTGGCACGGTGATCGAGGCGGCCACACCTAATCCCTTCCGATTACTGCGGCCTCCCCCGTCCCGTGTGCTTCCCAAAAACCAAATCCCACGATATCCGCACGCAGCAAGGCAATCTGTCAGACAGAATATCTTCTCCATTTCAGTACTCAAGACATCATAATAAAGTTCACTCGGCAGATTCAAGAATGGATCAAGGCGACTGAAAAAGAGTCGAGATCATCATGGTTGTTCGCTTGGTCGCAATAAGTCACTCCCAGAGCACAAAAATTGAATCGGAGGAATTCTCGACTCCTCCTCCACTCAAGCCTCGAACCATTCGGGGGCTAATGATGAAGCTATGCACCTAGGGTAGGGTCATAGGCCTGACCTAGACACCCTCCCCAAGGACATCACCCTAACGCCAGAAGCATTCAAAGGGTACCATCATCCACTCGACCGGAGACATTCCACTCGGAAGAATCAATGTCACTCGACCGTCACAGAAATCACTCGACAAACAGAAGATCTAAAGTCACTCTACACAGCAACGGTCGGGTGTTTACTCATAGACTTAACAATCATTTATAGCACTTTAATACAGACGTTACCTGTAACGCTCCTTCTTTATGTACATTGAACCCCGCGTAATGGAGGGGACCTGGGGTCCTGGTGCACTCTATATAAGCCACCCCCCTCCTCCAGGACAGTGGTTCGCATCTTTTGTAAACTCACACACGCATATAATACAGTCGACCGCCTCAGGGCACCGAGACGTAGGGCTGTTACTTCCTCCGCGAAGGGTCTGAACTCGTAAACTCGTGTGTACAACTACTCCATAGCTAGGATCTTGCCTCCTCATACCTACCCCCCATTCTACTGTCAGTCTTAGATCCACGACAACGACGGCTATGATGCTTATGGAGAGGGCCAACACCGTGGCTCATCATGCATTGGAGGTGGTCGCTTGTATGCACGGTTTAGCGGTGGAGGACCGGGACGCAGATTCCAAGGACCACTGGGGAATTTCGTTGAAGGAGTAGCCGGCCCTAACAACTGGTATAACTAGGGCGGGGATCACCGTGTCTTCCGAGGCGGGAGAGGAGGGGGTCGGCGCCCACCTCCATCGCGATCTCCACCGCCTCCTATCGACGCTGATGAAGTGGCTCAAGCTGAGTTGGTCGCTGCCACGGCTGATGTGGCGTCGTCCTCCCCTGCTTTGCCTGAGGTTGCTATAGGTACAGTCCAGGCTCTTGCGGCTGTCAAAATTCTGGTGGCCGGTCCAGGGGCCGCTAAGATAGGGGACGGTAAGTCTGATAAGGGGACCGACAAGACAAATGGTGAAAAATTATCTAAATGGGCTATTAAGAAGAAAAAGTTGACATGCTATAGATGTGGCGAGCCGGGGCACTTCATGGCAGATTGCACTAAGGAGTTATGTGACTACTGCCTTAAGTCGCAACATGTGTCTGGTGAGTTTCCTCTTCTTTCGGGACCTAAATCGGTGGTCAATATATTCGGAGTTTGTTGTCAGGAGTTGATGTTCTTTGAGTCACCTGATGTGGCACCATCGACGCACGTGATGGAGGGATCTTTTCCAGGAGTAGTCAGGGTGACTAATGGGTTCATGATGGAAGCACAGATTGTGCAGCAGTTGTGTGAGTTGGCACCGGGCAATTTTCAGTGGAACCTTGTCAAGCTGGAGAACCAGACTTACAAGGTAGAGTTTCCCACTAAGGAGGATCAGCTACATACTCTTAAGTTTGCTATGTGCAGAGTCCCGAGTACTAACATCATCATGGAGTTCGATGAGTGGAAGTAGAAAGAACTAGCGGGCACACCTTTATATCAGATTTGGGTATGTTTTTCAGGTGCACCACATCGATGATATGCCTTTCACTCGTGCACATGGTGTGGCGAGGCTACTCTTCAGTGTGGCCAGTATTGAGTTCGTGCCGGATGTGGTCAAGTGGACCTATGTGGGGGTCACGTATGAGTTAGAGATTGAGATCGAGGATCCACCGCTATTCCAGGAGTCTGACGAGCAACATGATATGGACACGACTGAGGGGGTGGAGCCCTTGGGAATCAGAACGGGGGGTCTGAGGACACATCTCGGGAGTCAACCAAGGGGCCCAAGCCGCGGTCTGATAAGGCAGATAAGTGTGCCAAGGGGACCACATCATCCACGACACTGATGAATACACTATGGTTTGGTTCCTTTGGATCGTGTTTGGCCCCCAATTGATTATGGCGCAACAGAGTCGAGATGGACGAACCAGTTGAACTTGAGCTACCACCGGTGATCATTCATGATTGTGTATCACCGACCGCTCCCACACCACCTCGGGAGATCTCCGGGCCCGGGGTGGTTACGCCGCATCTTGCTGATGATGTGGCCGAAGGGACAAAGGGGCAGGAGGCCCTCGCTTGCGCCTCCCCAGCATCAGTCGCTCGGGGCACCGTCTCGGTCGGGAGAGTAGGCACACCCAGATGGTCTCCTCGGCTGCAGGTGCTACGGACATCGAGACGGCCATCATGGGAGGGGAGGGGTGCGGGCAGGAGGCCCTCACCACCCCCCTCTCTCGTGACGATCCACGACCGCTATGGGGAGGGGCGCGGGCAGGAGGCCCTCACCTCCCCATCTCCCGTGGTGTTCCCCGACCACTGTGGCGGTATGGTGTGGATTGGGGCTGGCGAGCTGGAGGCTCTGCGGTCCCTTTCTCCCTAAGTTCTGGAGGTGCTAACTCGAGCACGCCCCCTCCCCGTCTTCACCGGCCATGAGGGGTGGGCGTAATATTAGGGAGCAGACACCTCGGGAGAGGTCTACGGAGGAGATTATCGCTTTTGGTGGAATCTTGGACCCGGTGTCTACTAGCAGGCATGTCAGCAATCGGATCTAGGAGCAACCAGACGCAGACGACCTACAGTTAGAGCATGCCATGAGGGCGGCCAAGCTTCGCGATGTCGAGGCAACTACATGTATGTCATTTAATAAGAGTTGTTCAATTTTGCATTTCTCTAAACATGAAATTATCGATAAGGCCCATAACTTAGGAGTTTCACTTCGGTCGAATGAGAAGGAAGTTGCAAAATCTGTTAATGACCTTTTAGACTTAGAAGCGAAGAGGGCATCTGAAATTATTCGTAACGTCGCGGCCGTTAGACCTATGAATGAGGACGATATGTAAAAGTTAGGGATATCATCCCTTGAAAGTCTATGTAATGATCTCATGCCTACTACGGAGGCCGAAGATGGAATAGAAGGGTCAGAGATTGAGGACAATGTAGAACCTTTAGCAATGGAAAGTATTGTCTCGAGTCATTCCGGTAATAAGGATACAAACGGCGAGGGGGATAAGCCCAAGCGATCTTGGAAAAGGAAGGTGTATCCTACTTCGGTTGTTCTTAGAAGTGCTAGGGTTAAGCTTAATAAAAATTCCATGATGATCTATGAAAGGAATATTTTGGAATATCAGAGGTCTAGATGACTTGGCTAAAAGAAGGTTCCTAGCAGAGACATCGATAGAGCAAAAACTAGATTTTATTGCACTGCTCGAAACAGGAAGAGATAATTTCACCTCACAGTTCCTTGGAACTTTGTTTGACGAAATTGACTTTGATTGGCACTATCTACCTCCTAGAGGAAGATCCAGTGGGATATTGCTGGGGGTTAGGTGCGAAACGCTAGAGGTGATTAAGTGGTTCGGGGGGACTTTGCGGTCATGTTTCGGGTGAGATCGAAGTTGGATGGTTTCCGTTGGTCTCTAGTAGCTGTGTATGGAGCAGCCCGACCCGAACTTAAACCCGATTTCCTAGCTAACCTGGTGCAGATTTGTGGGGATGAAACACTTCCAATCCTAGTCGGAGGGGATTTCAATATTATTAGGAGAGATGAGAAGAAGAACGACAACTTTGATGGACGTTGGTCCCTAATGTTTAACATGATTATCGAGAGTCTTAGTCTGAGGGAGATGGAACTCACAGGTAGGCAGTTCACATGGGCCAATGCGTTGCCCAATCCAACTTATCAGAAGTTGGATAGGGTGCTCGCTAGTGTGAAATGGGAACATAAATACCCATTGGTCTCAGTGCATGTGATGCAGAGGGCGATCTCAGACCACACACCATTGCTAGTAGACTCGGGAGACGCAATGCATATTGGTAACAAGAACACTTTCTCTTTAGAATTGAGTTGGTTCAAGAAAGAGAATTTCATGGCCATCGTAGCTCGACAATGGGCGAAGCCTGTTAGTGAACGATCAAGTGTAGAGAGATGGCAAAACAATATTAGAAATTTAAGACATTTTTTACGGGGTTGGGCCAGAAACGAGAGTGGGATTTATAAATAAGAAAAAGAAAGACTCACCCAATTAATAGATGCTTTGGACCTAAAAGCAAAAGTGAACCTACTCGGTGTGGCAGAACAGGACACGAAATCCGAAGCTGCACAATGCCTACACGCTCTTCTTAGAGAAGAAGAGCTCAAATGGGCATTACATGCTAAGGTTCTCAAGGTTGTCCAAGGGGATGCAAATACACAATTCTTTCACATGATTGCGAATGGTAAGCATAGGAAGAAGAAAGCAATCCAGCTTGAACAGGACAAAGGGGCCATGGTGGGTCATGAGAATCTCAAATCATATATCTCCAACTACTATAAACAACTATTCGGGCCTCCGACAGAGAGCACGGTTTTCCTGAATGAGTCTGTTATTGGATATATCCCTCAACTTCGGTCAGAGGAGAATGATATTCTATATGCACCATTTACTAAGAAGAGGTCCTCGATGCAATATCATAAATGAAACCGAATAAAGCACCGGGACCAGATGGGTTCCCTGCGGAATTCTATAGGAAATGTTGGCATATTATTAAGGATAATCTTATGCCGATGTTTCACGATTTTTTAACGGTCACGTAGAACTCTTTCATCTTAAATTTGTTATGATTACGTTGTTGCCAAAAGAAAGAAGAAGAAGTTCGGATTGAGCAGTTCAGGCCAATATGTCTTCTCAACGTGAGTTTCAAAATATTCACGAAAGTGGATACTAATAGTCTGACACGGATCTCCCATTCGGTGGTGCAACCGAGTCAGTCAACTTTCATGCCTGGGAGACACATCCTAGAAGGGGTCGTTGTCCTTCATGAAACGCTACATGAAATTCATTCGAAGAAACTAGATGGGGTTATCTTCAAACTGGATTTCGAGAAGGCATATGATAAAGTTAAGTGGCCTTTTCTTCAGCAGGCAATGCGCTTTAAAGGTTTTAATGAGGCATGGCAGAACCAAGTGGGTTCTCTAGTCCAAAAAAGGTAGTGTCGGAATTAAGGTTAATGATGATATCGATCACTATTTTTAGACTCATAAGGGCTTGAGAAAGGGGGATTCGATGTCTCCTCTCTTATTTAATATAGTGGCGGATATGTTGATCGTTCTAGGGCCAAGGAGAATGGCCAAGTTGATGGACTTGTTCCTCATCTAGTCCATGGGGGAGTTTCCATTTTACAGTATGCTGACGACGCTATTCTTTTCATGGAAGATGACATTGCAAAAGCTCGGAATATGAAACTAATACTTTGTCTCTTTGGACAATTGTCAGGATTAAAAATCAACTTTCACAAAAGCGAATTGTTCTGCTTTGGTAAAGCCAAAGAGGAGCAAGACACATATACAATTGTTTGGTTGTGAATTGGGTTCTTTGCCCTTCAGTTATTTGGGCATATTGATTCATCATCGCAAACTTTCTAATAAAGAATGGAAGTGCATGAGAGATCGAATTGAAAAAAAGCTTAGCTGTTGGAAGAGCAAGCTAATGTCGTATGGAGGTCGGCTAGTACTTATTAATTCAGTACTTACTAATATGCCGATGTTCCTGTTATCTTTCTTTAAGGTACCGAAGAGGGTACGGAAGAGACTATATTTTTTTTCGACCTCGATTTTTCTGGCAATCCGATGAGACTAAGAAGAAATATCGCCTAGCATGATGGGATATAATCTGCCGACCCAAGGACTAGGGTGGTCTCGGCATTGAAAACCTGGAAATTAAGAATAAATTCCTTATAAATAAATGCCTTTCCGGCATGGCTGATCTGCTTAAATAACGGGGGTAAGCGGCCCGGCGCCGCATCAATGCAGGAGTAGCAGGCGTTGTAGGCTTCCCGATCACCACGTTTGCATTGAAGTGACTCCGGTTAGCCGTCCAGTTATGTCGATCTGACGGCCATGAATGCGGGTAGGCAAACGCGTCTTCTCTTAGCGACAGCGAATGCGCGGCGAAGGTTTTCGTGTGGAACCACACAGTTAGGCACATACGTGACAGACGTCCGGACGACCGCAAACCTCTATCAGTTGCTTTCAGTTTGTGAGGATCTGGACTGATCCATGGATGTTTGGTGGACGGCGTTGAAGGGCTCGAAATGTCCGGACCATGGGGTCTGAATATTTACTGGCGATTTGATGTACGACATTGGAGATGTCCTAAGCTACGTTTCTACAATGAAACGCAGCCGACGAAAGTGCTATGCTTTTTAAAAAAAAGGAAGGAAGTAGTAAACATGGACGAAAGCAACATTTTCTCCTACGTCTACAATGTATCCACTACTCTCGTTTGTCTCACTGTTATCCGCATGCCCTACCAAGCAAGGAGTTGGTGCTATACAGTGGAAGCTCAGCGCATCAATCCGAGTCACTCCAACCTTCTGCTCCTCGCACCTCGCCCATGCACGCACAAGTGCAGAGAACACTTTCAAATGCAAAAATTATGCAATAAGTAGTACACTTCAGAGTTACTAGACTGTATTCCAATTTTTCTTTTCATAAACTTCAGGGTTCAGACTTCGCTTCTCCACACCTCCGCTCCGCCGACGGGCCCGTTCCTTCTTCAGCTTCGGCCATCGTCCTCATCCACCCACCAAATCGCCCGCCATGCCGATTAAATGCCCGCAGCGCAGCACGAAACAGGAGCCGTCGCCGTGGCCGATCGAGAGCTACAGAGAACGAGGAGGTGGGGAGGGGGAGCAACAGTAGACAGTTAAAATCCAAAGGAGAATCCATTGACAGCCACTGTTCGGCGCATTTGCTGCCGCGGCAGAGGCGCCATGCTGCCGCCGAGCAAGAAAGCGCGCTCTGACGACCGACCGACCGGCGAGCCCCGCAGCAAAGGATTCGCGACGGTCAGGGGCTGGCCGTGGCCGGGCAGCAGCAGCTAGCATGCACGGTTCTGTTAGATGGGGAAAGCGCATGCATGCATGCCTGGCTCGCAGGGTCACGGCCCAGGTCGGTCGATAGGTCCGTCAGGGCAGCGCAGTGCTCGCTTTCTTCCTCGCCTCTTTCCTCCGGGTCCTTTAAAGGTGATAGGCCGGCGCCCGCCCGTCAGCCTTCCCGGGGCTTCTTGCATGGAAGTTTCAGCCTTTCTCCGTGACCGGCCGACGAGCAATTCCTCCTCTTTTTTACCCTGTTGCGGCAAAGACTTATCTCTGTACTTCATTCATTTCGTCTTGTCCATGCATGTACGTCGCCTTCCCTGAAGAAAAACGGCGTGCACGTACGGCTCATGGCGCTACGGAGGATCCGGAAATCTGTGGACGGACGGACGGGCGGCCCCAGCGACGGACGATCATAAAGGACGTGCGACCTCGATCCATCTTAACTATGTCATGAACAGGCGGCCTACACGTACCAATCATGCATGGGCGATCGAGAGCCGATTAGTTTCAATCCGGCAGCGCAGGTTTGTCTCTTCCGCCATGAAATAGAAAGCTCAAACCAGGCCACTGCTCCCGACGACGTACTAATGGCGCTCTTTGACTCGCCTCTACGAGCGGCCATGCTAATATGCTATGCATGCACAGCTCCCCGGATAGATAGATAGATAGATAGATACCCATCTTTGTCGCGACGGGCTTAAAACCGGGGGCCGACGTACGTCGCTGTGGCCGAGCATCGATCTTATGATACGGCCAAGGAGACTGATGTGACGGATAGAGAATGGCGTATGCGATCCGTCGTCGTCCATGCATTTGTTTTACCGGAAAACGACGCGGCTCTGGCGTATACAGGGATGGCATCTTGGCTTGGGTAATTCCGGTAACACGTAGACGTATGGCATGCAACAATTATAGCAAATGCCACAGCGTTATGGTAGTAGATAGATAGTACTGCTAGATCACAGGCGTGCAGGTGTGCACTACAGAGGACACCCTTTGGAATTAAGCGCGCAGACGCAGAGTACATTTTCTGCATCATGGGTATTAAGTGGCCTTGAGCATCATCATATGCCAAATCCATGGCCATGAAGATATTTTAGTTCATCGTCATATCATAATAAGGACACATGCACTCTCTTTTAGTCTTTTCCGTTAAAGCTGTTGATTCTCAGGCTACATCATACTTAGGGCATGTACAATGGTTGATAAAGTAGTCTTATCTTAAGTCTTGCATTTAATTTAGATATGATAAAAAAAAGAGTCTACAATGGGTCATTTCTTAGCCTTATCTTCAATAATTAGTCATTCCTAAAAATGTGGTGAGACATACTGATCTAAGAGATCATCTTTTGTCTTCTCTTAAATAAGAGAAGACAAGCCTTTTCTTACGAGTTCTCTTTCCTCCACCTCATCATTTATCCTACGTGGCACTCCTAAGATAGCACCATTGTACATGCCCTTATCAATAATGTGGGGTCATGTCATGCATTACTCCACCATCATTGTTAGGTTAGAATGGCGAGGGATGAAATTAAAATTGTCTGGAGACGCAACCTGTGGCCGTATTTGTCAACACAGGTATGGGCGAGAACTGAAGACATGTTGGACGTCCCATACCAAAAAGAGGCGAGGAGATTGCACCCCATGCTCTGTGCTGCTCCTGTGGAAATAAGCAGCAGAAAGGCGACACAACGGCACTAGCTGTAGCTAGTGTCACGTGCTAATCTCGGAGATTTTCGTCCTCGTCTGACAATTTATGGGGAAGGAGCTGCACTGACTGCCAATTTTCTGGTCTGCCATGCTCTACTGGGCATTTTAATAACCTACCAAATGGCATTCAAAAAATAACCTACCAAGTGGCAAATTAAGGTGTACATACATTTTATTCTCGCGACCACAAATTAGGGTGTACCAAAAATTTCTTCTCGCAATGACACATAACTATTTTTTTTTTCATTTTTGCGGGGACATAATTTTTTTCTAACTTGGATGATCACACAAAAACTTTGATTAGCAAAGTCTCCCGTACTGTTGTGCTGTAGTATTGTACCACCTGTTAGGATAGCCTAATGAAGTCCCTATAGCAAACGTTTATCATCTTTCATCTTCTTTTTTCATCCTTGAATCCATTTTATCTGTTCGTGTGACTGTGTATCTGCTTGATGCATTTCAAATTATCAATAAAATCAAAACTTACAAAAGTTTTCATAGGCAACCATTGGGTACTCAAAAAATACTGTCTACAAAGGTGTGATGAACCGCAATTAGATGTAGTCATAGTACACCATGGAGACAACCTTACATTAGTGTCGTCAAACACATGGTGCTAGAAGCTTAAATCAGATATCATATTCTCAATTGAGATATTGCCATTTCTTTGTCTCTCCACCCAAGGAAAAGCGGCTAGGATTTCTGCTTCCCGTCGGCGGCGCCACTGATCTGCCACGTCTCCTGTGGCCTTAAGGCCCTGGCTGCGCGGTGGATCTCAGCCCTTGCCGGCGGGAAGACTCCGTTTTTATGTGCTTCTTTAAGTTTTGTTAGAGTTTGTGTCCCACACAGAAAGACGAGACGGCGGCGGTTCCCTGAAGATGGAATAAGGTTCTCCTCGCTTGGCCCCCGTCCCGGTGGTGCGTCTGGCATCGTCGAAGGGCATGTGGAGGTGTGTCTCCGGCGGATCTTGCGGGATTCAGTCGGTGGTTATCTTTGACGGATCTGCTCAGATCCGGTTTTGTTCGTCTTTGTCCATGTGTCTTCAGGTTTGATCCTTCCGATATAAATTTCTCTTCATCGGCGAAGGTTCTTGTTCTGGTGCGTTGGTCCTATGGGGGCTTAGCACGACGACTTCCCGACTGTCTACTACAACAAGTTGTGCCCGACTCCGAGGAGGGAGGAGAGATGACGGCGGCGCGCCTTCGACTCACTTCAGTGCTTGTAGTCATCGCTAGGTTGTTTACGAATATGGATGCAGTTTTTACTATTTCTCGTGTTCGTTATACTGCCATGATTGAAGATGCATAGATCGAAAGTTTCCCGTAAAAAAAGAGACAGTCACATACTCGTCATTGAGTTAGAAGACTCTACCATTTCTAATTGTGAACAACCTTCCAAGTAATTAGGATGGCAATCTTTGTCCACATTTCATAGTTAGGTGTACCTCGTGGCTCGAGTGACCAAATATCACCAAAGGTTTATCTGTGTTCCAAAATTTCAGATAAACCCCAGCATGGAGGTCCATTCATAAGTGATACCCAAGTTATAGATGATCAAATTAACGGAAAATGCAATAGATCCTCGTAAAATAGAACAACCAGATAAATAATGCATTGTACGGACATATGTCAACTTCGAGTCTTTTGACCACTTGTTTGTCGGTGCTTATCTTTCGGCTACCAACCCCGAAATGACGCACCCAAAATCACATGGTATTTCGCCGAGTATTATTTAGTTTTCCCCGTGCTAAGCAATCATGCATATGTGTGGCCTACTGAGCATATGGATTGGCACTGTTGTTGAACTACCAAAAAATAGAGTACCAGCGGTCAGATATGCTCAATAATCATATCCACATGAATGCATTTGTGAAAAAAATGAAGGCAATTTTTTGCATAATAATATCCCTCCAACCCCAAAGTTATGGGCACCATCTTCGGAACAAAAACAGTGCATCACGTGCAAACAAAATGCAATATAAATAGGGTTATCTGGTTGACAAAATACTTGAAGCCGCGTCAAACTTGGCATGCGTACTGGACTGTAGCACATACCAATTATTTTTGTACTATTTGCGTCATCTTAGCGAACGTGCTTGGCATGCTAACACAAGTTCATTGTAGCTAGGCGGCACTGCAAAAGATACAGGTGAGCGTAACGATAACTTGAGCCGCTATCATTGGGAAGAATAATTGGAACAACTATTCTTTCCAACAAATAGAACAAATAATTGTTGTTGGAGAAATAATGTCGCCTGCTTTTGCCATTCCAGCAGCAGGCGTCCAGTTGTAAATCTGGGGCTAGACTGCCAAAGCTGCGGCAGTCCTGGTCCAACGCGGCACTACAGTCTTGGATGATTGGTTCCTCTCACACAGGCAGTCTCAGCCTACAAGCTTCTCGTAAAGTGTAATCCTATATTTTCGATAGGCAAATATTCTCTCTATTTTACCGTATGTTTCTCTTTGGCTAACCCGATTTTATCAGATATAGTTTGTGACTTCTGTTTAGTACTAGCAGTGCAACAGTATTTAAGATACACAAACACGTGGCATTTCCATTCCCACAGCGATATAAGATCTATCAATCCAAATGTGTGAAGCCTATATATATAGGAGTATATCTGTATGTGGGTAGTGGGAGGCCAGAAACATCCATGCATGAAAGGAAAAAAAGATAGAAGTATCACTGTTTGGCGCCACATTTGTAGCCCAAGCCATGCATGCTCCACACTGCCCTAAAACGGCCATCTTTCCAGCTCCAGTCCCTCTCACCACAGGCCGATGGACGAGCAGATAGATGGCCGCTCTGCATGCGTGCCATGCATGATGCATGCGGAAATAATGCGTTTATCATTTATATATCCACAGGAAGCCGCTCCTCCGTCAGGATCATCGCCTACTCTCCGGGTGAAACTTCATCGGCCTCTCCTGAAAATGACAGGAGATGAGCTGAGGAGGGAGGCCGCCTTTCTCCTCCTCATTTCCCTTCCGTCCAAGCAGATTTTTGAACAGTGCTGCATGCCGACGGCTCCAAGACACCACTACGCGTCGAGAAGAACTGGAAATATTTTTGTTCGTTTGGATCTCGCAAATGACAAACATGCATGTAGTACTGCTGTACTGGTGCAATTATTAAGGCGTAGTAGTAGGAGTACCCTACTAGAGCATGTCCAAGTCATGGCCAAAGTTGGCCGTGCTTTTGCGGTGGTCAATGGGATCTTTGGTAGTAAAGCAGGAGGGAGATCCAGTGGTACATGCTGCCTGCATGCAATGCAACCAGCTAGGTAGCTGCTGCCCATGGCACGAGCCGCTAGTACTTTTACCTTCTTCTTTGGAATCAAATCTAGATCGCCGGGGTGATGATGATGATGGTGCAGGTTAGGGCCTCTGCCTTTGAGTAGCGGGGTCAACCGTGTAATGATGCGGGTTAGGGCCTCGTGTTAGACGTGGGATGACGTGCGTGTGATGGATGGGTGGTGGCCGGCTGTATGGAGAGGTCAACAAGGACCGACGCCTTTTTTTCCCTTTCGATACTGTCAGGCCACAGTGACGGTGATAAGAAAGCCGTTCGTTTTGACGGTGCACGTTCCGGTCGTCTCGCAATCGGATCTTCACGGGACGTGGTACCAGGGGCCCCGCCATCCTCTCGTCTCGAGGCCGGCCGAAAAGAGAGAGGGCGCCTTCCCCGGAAAGAATCGTCCGCATTGTAAGGCCTGGGTTGATCGCGACCGTTCGTTTCTCATCGGGCGCCTCGCCGGCGATGTCGACGTGCGCGGGTTCCCGGTGCGACGGTCTATCTCTATCCCGTGGGGCTCTGCTTATGAACCACGGGATCGGAGGGGGAGGGGAGACACGGAGAGGGAGGGGCGTACGTACGTGATTGGTCAGTTGTCTGACTGTCTCCTCCTCGCTGCACGGTGGATGAATGGGTCTGCGGGACGTCGAGGTCAGGAGGGTCAGACAGAGCCCTGTGGGGAAAAAGGTTATTCCTCCGACGGTCGACCGGCGATTCGCTCCGCTCGGATCGGATTTCTAGACGGGTTTATTCGTGCTTGCGTGCGCGGATCTCCTCGTGGTTTCTGAGTCTCGCTCCAGCTCCAGCTTGGCCCGGCACGATCGGGTAAAACTCAGGTTTGTGAGGTGTATGTATGAATGCCAGCACGGAAGAAGACCGAAGCGCCCGGTTGCAATGCAAGGAGTGTGGGGAGAGTGGATTTTTGGAACATGGGTGCATTGGAGGACTTTATTTTAAATAGTTTAAAAATCACATTTAAAATTTCAAAAAATTCCAAAAAGAATTCTACATGATCATATGGATTGATATTATACATGTGTAAAGTTTGGTGATGAAATAAGCAAACATGTGAGCTATACGAAAATGACAAAAATGACCATTTCTAAATAGTGAATAGTACATGCACTGTTCATCTATGCAAAATCACGGTTCTGTGATTTGTGTGTAACTCACATGGTTACTTATCTCATCACCAAAACTTGCACATGTGTAACATACATCCATATGAACATGTGGAATTATTTCTGGAATTTTTGAAACTTCAAAAATACCATTGTCACACTATACAAAATATAGGGCTTCAATGCACCCGTCCACCAAAGTGACTCTTTGGGAGTGTGGGTGCATATTTGGGTCCCTGTGACTTATTTCTCCTCATCATGTACTCACTCCGTTTCAAATTACTCGTTGCAGAAATGAAAGTATTTAGAACTAAAATACATCTAAATACATCCATACCTGCGACAAGTAATTTAAAACGAAGGGAGTAGTACCGTGCTTAACTATCCACTACTCATAAATCCTAATCATGATGTCTTTGCCTCGATGAATATGTAAGCCGAAGATCCATGTTGTGATTGCTAGACGATGGCACGTGAATCCCTTAGCAAAATGGCACATGGATTTCTTCGAGAAGAAGATACTCACCTGTGACATGGGCCGCATCTTAATCTGTTTTTTCTCTGCTTACTCCTACATATTTTTATCGCAAAAGACTTGTCGTTTTTATTAATTAAGTAGAGAGTAAGAATGACCCGATCAATTGACGGGAAACCAAGCTAGAATTGACGCAATCCAACACATGTAATATAACATGGACACCATCGGCCAACCTTACCACATGGAGGCCACAGAGTTACAAAGAAGAAAGGAGCATCCGTCGAGGAGTCACAAGTGTCATCATTATCACCAGTCGCCACGCCGAACAAATGACTCTGACTTCACCATAGAGTACCACCAACAAAGCCTTCCCGCAAACAGCAAAACCAAGGCCCTGACAGCCCACGTCAGCATACGCTGATGAGTGTACTTTTTATGCTCATCACACTGTTGTTTAAACCGGTTTATCATAAACTATCTGAGGACATCACTCCGATATTATCACTAATGACTACTGAATGCAAAAGATTGCAAAAAGTTCTCTCTTTATTTTGTTTCCACATGAAAAGAGGTCATACATGGATAAAAATCATCATTTGCAAGGGTGAAGCAAAATGGAGAAAGAAGGAACTAAGTTGGAGAAGCAACAAAATAACAGAAGAGAAGACGACGTCTGGTATGAACGCATGCGCTGGTACCAGCGCTCGTACCGGGTGTCAGAGGCTCCGTGGTGGCCAACACCTGATTCGGAGAGGAGCATCGTCGAAAATCTCCATCAATGCAACAGAAGCCATTCTGCAACCATGGCCCTATATTGTCAACCATGCTAGCACAGAGGAGAGCTACAAGGGGAGTAGAGGGGACCTCTTGAATTCATTCTAGTAGGGAGTGAACGATTTACATGCCCATGGGGAGGGGGGCTTGTGTAGGCAAGGGGTCCTTAAGACATGACCAAGGCTAGAAAAGATAATGTGGGAGCGCAGAACTAAGTACTCTTTTTTCTTTGGCCCATAAGCCTCTAATTGTGCTACGAGGGTGGTGGAGGCTGATACGTCTCCAACGTATCTACTTTTCCAAACACTTTTGCCCTTGTTTTGGACTCTAACTTGCATGATTTGAATGGAACTAACCCGGACTGACGCTGTTTTCAGCAGAATTATCATGTTGTTATTTATGTGCAGGAGCAAACGTTCTCGGAATGACCTGAAACTTCACGGAGACACTTTTCAGAAAATAAGACAAATACCTGCCAAAGATGAAGGCCAGGGGGCACCACCTTGCCACGAGGGTGGGGGGCGCGCCCCCCTACCTCGTGGGCCCCCTGTTGCGTCTCCGACTCCAACTCCACCTCCATATATTGAGTTTCGGGGAGAAAAAAAATCAGGGAGAAGAAATCATCACGTTTTACGATACGGAGCCGCCGCCAAGCCCTAAAACCTCTCGGGAGGGCTGATCTAGAGTCCGTTCGGGGCTCCGGAGAGGGGAATCCGTCACCATCGTCATCATCAACCATCCTCCATCACCAATTTCATGATGCTCACCGCCGTGCGTGAGTAATTCCATCATAGGCTTGCTGGAAGGTGATGGGTTGGATGGGATCTATCATGTAATCGAGTTAGTTTTGTTAGGGTTTGATCCCTAGTATCCACTATGTTCTGAGATTGATGTTGTTATGACTTTGCTATGCTTAATGCTTGTCACTAGGGCCCGAGTGCCATGATTTCAGATCTGAACCTATTATGTTTTCATCAATATATGAGTGTTCTTGATCCTATCTTGCAAGTCTATAGTCACCTATTACGTGTTATGATCTGTTAACCCCGAAGTGACAATAATCGGGATACTTACCGGTGATGACCGTAGTTTGAGGAGTTCATGTATTCACTATGTGTTAATGCTTTGTTCCGGTTCTCTATTAAAAGGAGGCCCTAATATCCCTTAGTTTCCGTAAGGACCTCGCTGCCACGGGAGGGTAGGACAAAAGATGTCATGCAAGTTCTTTTTCATAAGCACGTATGACTATGTTCGGAATACATGCCTACATTATATCAATAAACTGGAGCTAATTTCGTGTCACCCTAGTGACTGTTACATGATGAACCGCATCCGGCATAATTCTCTATCACCGATCCATTGCCTACGAGCTTTCCATATATTGTTCTTCGCTTATTTACTTTTCCGTTGCTATTGCTATCATCACTACAAAATACCAAAAACATTCCTTTTACTACTGTTACATTTTGCTACCGTTATCACCACTATCATATTACTTTGCTACTAAACACTTTGCTGCAGATATTAAGTTTCCAGGTGTGGTTGAATTGATAACTCAGCTGCTAATACTTGAGAATATTCTTTGGCTCCCATTGTGTCGAATCAATAAATTTGGGTTGTGTCGGGGGTTTGGTGCGACATATGCCAAAGGATGGCTTATCATGATGGGGGCGAGTAGAACATCGCCGGTGCCTGAAAATGGGATGAGACGAAGGCATGCACGCCGGCGAATCTTACCCAGCGTCAGGGCTCTCCGGGGAGATAATACCCCTACTGCTGCTCTGCGGGGTCTCCGCATGATCACTATGGCAAAGTGTTTACACGGTTGCTCCTTGAGCTGTTTCTTGGAGGTAGGAGAGGGCAAGGCTAGCTCTCTCCCTTCTATATGATCTGGCCTAGAGCTAGTGGGTTCCAACCCTTTGCATGGGTGCCTTGGGGGTTTATATAGGCCTACCCCCCAGGGGTACAATGGTAATACGGCTGGACGCGGGCCCAGCCGTCAGCGCCTCCGTCTTCCCCGCCGACCGCTGGGGCCCTCCGACTGGTGGGCCGTGCCGACTGGCCTGGTACGGAGCCGACAGGCCGCGTCCGCCGCGGGCGGGTCTTGCCGGCTGCTGATTACTGTAGTCGTGCTTCTGATGACGCGGGCTCGATCATGGGGGCGTGGCAACAGCCCCGCCGCCTGGCGGGCGATCACTATTGCCACTCTCCATCATATCTCGATTAATGGTGCATGGGCCCCGAGGGAGGGCTTGGCCGACTCCCCGGGGCCGACTCCCGACGGGTCCGACTGGTGGTCCTCTTGCCGTCTCCTGGGGTCTCACTGACTGGTGGGACCCGCTGCCTTTGGGCCATACAGACAAGCCGTCGTGGGTACAGGATTCGACCCTGTGGTGCTGATGTCAGGGCCGGCATGGCAACAGTGCCACGCCGCACGGAGATCTTCCAGTGTACCACATGCTGTGGCCATGCCCACCCTTTGTAAGGGGCGGGAGTGGGCTTCACTGTAGCCACTCTCCCGCCCCGTCCCCCTTGATGAGGTCACGGGGTTTGTTGGAGTCGCAGGCTGACTCCCCAAAGCCGGCTTCTCCGGAAGTCGCCAGGCAGGAGTCGGCTTTCCCTGCGGTCGTCCCTGGGACTCGGCCGCGAGTGGCAGTCGGCCGTCTTGCCATTGACTTCTTGAAGGCGGCTCTTCGTCCTGGGGCCTTGAGGGGCGCAGCCTGCCCCGATGTCTTGAAAGGTTCTGGGGCTCGGGTTGGCCTACCCGTGGCCCATTACTCCGACAGTAGTCCCCGAAGCTGATGAGGCGCCGCGGACGATCGTCGAGAAGCCTCAGTAGTTTCTCCTTCCGGGTGCTCAACACATGGTCTTGGATGGACTTCTTCCGGGCCGACTAGAAGGAGTCGGACTCGCTCAACTCGGATTCGCTCAATTCCGACTCGCACAATATTTCGAACATCGCAGCGGGATCCAAGTAGCGTGCTAGCTAAGCCTCCAGGCCGCCGCCCGTTCTAGGCTTGTCATGCGATGACACGTGGTTGGGCCATTCTGCCAACCTACGCGTGCGACGGGACATGCCCATAGGCGGGGCCCGCCACTACCGCGCCTCGGCGCCCGAGCGGATCCGCCGCGGCCCCGGCAGACAGTTGGGATTCTCGTAGAGTTACTGCGTGCAGTAACTTTGTCATGGAACGTGGGGGTCGTGGGGCCGTGGGCGCAGTAAATCCCACGACCGCCCCCTCGGCTTCGCAGCCCACGAGGCTATAAGTAGGGGAAAGAGGGGGGCACGCGCACTCCTCCTTCCCACCACTCCTTGCTCTCTTCCTTCTTCTTCTTCTTCTTCTTCTTCTTCGCTCCACCGCGCGCCCAAGCTCCGACGAACGCCGCGGCGATCAGCTCGCGATGAGCTCTTCCTCTGCCGCCGCGCCTCCCCCGGTGCGCTCCGGCACCTGGGACGGCTCCGAAGTTCACGACGACCACGTCGAGTTCCTCCACCGGACTCGTCGGCTCCCCGGCGAGGATCATGTGCGGGTGCGCCTTGCGCCGAAGGGGGAGATTTCCCTCGCGCCGCAGGAGGGCGAGTGGGTCATCTTCCGCTCGCACTGCTTGCGCGGGTTGGGGCTGCCGGCGAGCAGTTTCTTCCGATCCTTCCCGGAGTTCTACGGCCTCTAGCCGCACCACCTCACCCCCAACACAGTGGTGCTGTTGTCCGCCATCGTGGCCTTGTGCGAAGGCTTCCTCGGAGTCCTCCCCACCTTCGAGCTCTGGGGGGAGTTCTTATTCTTCAAGCTCGGCACCCAGGCTGCAGGCGTGCCGGCTCAATGCGGCGCTTTTATCGTCGTGCGAAGGTCAGGGGCCGACAACCCCTTCCCCTCCATCTCGCTGATAAAGTCGGTGAAGATGTGGCAGAGATCGTACTTCTACGTCAGGAGCGTCTCCACGAGGGGCGACTGGGTCAACCTGCCGGCTTTCAAAGCCGGCCCGCCGGCTGGGAGACTGCCCAACTGGTCGTACCGGGCCAAGTCGCTGACGCCTGTGGGAGCCAGCGCCATCGCGCGACTCCGAGTGCTGACGCGGTCGGAGGGCTTGACTGGTCCAGACCTACTGGCCGCCTTCGTGGCGTACCGAGTTCTCCCGCTCCAAGGCCGCCCCATATGATATGCCAGATGAGCGGGCACCGCGACCCGAGTCAGATGTGCACCAAGGACATGCCTCACGAGGAGGTGGCCTTCATGGTGAACTACCTCTCGGACAGCAAGCTCCTGGAGGATTGGCGGTTCGGCAAGGAGCCGTACTCCCGCGCCAACCCCCCGCCTGTGGTGAGTTACCTTTCCTTTCTTTCTTTGGATTGTCTTTTTTCTTGCCGAGTTTGTTTTGACCAGTCGGCTTTGGTTAGAATCCCCTCCTCCACCCACCAGCCGGCACCTCGGGGCTGGCCCGCGAGTTCCTCGCCGACCGGGTGGAGAGCGATGTCGACGACCCCGATCTGGGGGCGGCGGCTCTGGAGGACGACGCCGAGGGAGGAGGAGCAGCAACAGGCAACTTCAGGCCTTCGGCCACTTTCGCCGACTCGCCTGACGATGATGCCGAGGGAGAAGTCGCCCCCCCCCCCCGCCATCGGCTAGGAGCCGGCCAGCCTAGTGCGGGCTCTTCTGCTGCGCCGGGGGCTCCAGGCGGCGGGAAGAAGCGCAGGGTCGTGCCGACCTTGTTCGGCAGTCGGCCGAAGAAGCCCAAGTGTCCGGTTGCGGCGACCCGGCGGGACGAGGCGGCTGCGAAGGCCATCCGCTTCCGTAAGGAAGTGAAGAAGCCGCCATTGGTCTCCGCGTGAGTATTCTGTCTTAATGCTTTATTCTTCTTTGTGGCTTTGTCCGAGTCTTTGCTTGCTCCCCTTGCTTCAGGGCTCCCCTCACTCTTGAGAGAGTCATCGCCGCCTCCGTCATGGGGTCAACGGAGACGTCCTCCACCACTCGGCAGATTGACCCCGCTGCTGACCTCCGGAAGGCGACATAGCGGAATGCGCAGGAGAAGCGCAACGAAGAAGAGGCCGTTCGCCTGGAGAAGGCGGAGGCCGATAGGGCGGAGGCCTCCGCCAAGAAAAAACTGGAAGAGGCCAAAGCCGCCGCCGCGACGAAGTGGCAGGCTGAGGAGGCCGCACGCCGCCAATCAGCAGTGTTCGTCACCCCGCTGAACTCCACGTCGCCGCCTCCGGAGTTCATGGGGCAGACTGGGGGAAGCCGGCAGCAAGAACCCCGTCGTGGAGAGGGAAGGCGGCGACCCCTCTACGCCGGACGTGATCGTTCCGCCACCGCCTCCGGCGTCGTCTGAGAGTGCGCAAGGCAAGTATCCAGCGGACCCTCCGGTGCCGCCGACCGAAGACGAGGCCATGGCGAGGTTACTCCTCCAAGTTGGCTCGCCAACGCGCCGCCGTCTGGAGAAGGCGACTTCGGCACCCCGCCCCCTGGAGGCCAGCACCGCTAGCTCGGCGATCCCAGACGCCAAAGCGACAAGCGCCGCGCCCATTGGGTGGGTGCGAGGAGGCGGCACAGGGCCGCTGAACCAGGCGCTTCTGGACGTCCAGGCGAAGCTTCGTGCCGAGGGCGACGCTCTCCAGAATTGCACCAAGGCGTACCTTGCGTCGCGGGAAGGTATGTTTTTTCCTTTGGTCCTTGTTTCCTTGTTCCTCTTTGTGGGGGCGCGCCAGCGCACCCACTAGGTGTAGTCCCCGAGTTTCGGGCTGGCTGCTGAGCAGGCGGCCCGGAACTCCGATTCATGAACTCTGGGTATTATTTTTTTGTCTGAAATGCTTGACGTAGGATTACCACAACCTTCGCGTCACTGCCTTCAACCGTAATGTTGAAGAGCTAGGCAAGCGGACCGCCGATCTGTCGGAGAGCCGGAGTAAGTCTTTTTCCTTCTTTGCGGGGGCGCGCTGGCGCACCCGCGGGCTGTAGTCCCCGAGATTCGGGCCGACTGCTGAGCAGTCGGGCCGGATCTCCCCGGCGATCTTCTTTATTGATGACTTAGTGCCTTCTTTCTTTCTTCTTTTCAGGAGCCAATGCTGCTCTTCAACATCAGTTGAGCGAAGCCAATTCCGCATTGCGCCCAAAGGGGAGGAGTGCAGCAAGCTCGCCACGGAGCGTGATCTGCTGGCCACTCAATTGGCAGAGCTGTAAGTGCATCTAGTGCCACCCCTAGTTGGTTTTGGAGTATTGACGACAAACCTAGTTGAGGGACTAATGTGTTTGTGAGAATTACAGGATAACGCAGGTAGAAGTCCCTCATTGATTCGGTTTTCCTACCAGAGATGACCCCTAAAAATGTATGAAGACATTGATGTCAAAGGTGGTATATGAAGATATTCTCATTGAAGACTATGACAAGAGAAGATATCGCATGAAGCCTATGGAGCTCGAAGACACAGATCTTTAGTAGTTCCTTTTTCTTCTTTATTGAGTCATAGGAACCACCGTACTGTTAAGTGGGGTCCAAGAGAACCAGTCAGAATGACTGAAGTGATGCTTAACCAAAACCTATGTCTTCGAGTGAAGACTATGAGAGCGAATCTTGTCCAGAGTCAGACAAGTCAGCTTTGCTTGTAGCCCAAGTAAAGTTGCCATGTGAGTTTGAAATCTGACCGTTGGAACACGTGTCAGTTCCTTAGTGACCTAGGGTCATTTCGGACAAATCAGGTCAGGTTGCCTAGTGGCTATAAATAGCCCACCCCCTACAACCATAAACGGTTGGCTGCTCGGAATTAGAGTACGGCTTCTGTCGTTTGAGAGCAACCCACCTCGAAGCCTTTGAGAGAGAATTCCTTGCGAGGATAAAGCCCTAACCACCCAGAGCCAAAGAGTGTTAGGCATCACTTAAGTCTTCTTGTCTGTGTGATCTGAAGACTTATTACACTTGAGGACTGTGAATCCTCCAGCCAGTTAGGCGCCGCGTTCTGAGCATCCAAGAGACATTGTGGATCGCCGGTGAATGAAGTCTGTGAAGGTTTGGGAGTCTACCTTGAAGACTTACCAGAGTGATTGGGCGAGGTCTGTGTGACCTTAGCTCAAGGGGAATATGGTGAGGACTGGATGCCCTGAGCTACGTGTTCAGGACTGGGTGTCCGGGACTGTGTGTCCTCAGGTTTAAATACCTAGCCGCCCTAACCAGACGTACAGTTGTCACAGCAACTGGAACTGGTCCAACAAATCATTGTCTTCAACGAGTCACTGGTTTCATCCTTCCCTTCCCGTTACTTACTGTTGGTCCTTGTGAAGTCATTGTATGATTGCACTATCTTTTGTCTTCACTGAGTGACTGTGTGTTCTATTTGGCTTCATAACATCTTCCTACCTGATCCTTACTACATTGCTGCTATTAGTCATTGTGCTTTCACTTCATTGAATACTTGACTATGGTTTGTCTAGTGTAGTCTACCTTCCGCTGCATGGTAATAGGTTTATTTCTATCATTTGTCTTCGAAACTTCCGCGTTTTGAAGACTTTCATAAAAATCGCCTATTCACCCCCCTCTAGTCGATATAACGCACTTTCAATTGGTATCAGAGCAAGGTACTCCCTTGTTCTGTGTGATTTGGTTTAACCACCTGGAGTTTTAGCTATGTCGACTGCAGGGATAATTAAAGTCTCCGCTGCAAGCCCCGTCTTCGATGGAACTGAATATCCATACTGGAAGAATAAGATGCGCATGCATCTTGAAGCCGTTGACGTCGACCTATGGTATGTCGTCAAGAATGGCGTTCCCAAGGCTGGAGAAGGTGTCAGTGCTGCTGACGTCAAGAAGTTCGTTCAACTGGACTCTACTGCCAAGAATATCATCTGTGGTCATTTGACCAAAGGACAATATGGCCGCGTGAGTGCTTTGGAAACATATAAGCTAGTCTGGGACTGGCTCTCCAAGGTCAACTAAGGCGTCTCAACCCATACAGATCAGAGAATCAGTGTCCTTCGCAACATCTTCAACCGCTTCAAGAGAAATGACAATGAGAATGTCCAGCTCATGTTTGATCGACTCACTGACATCACAAATGAGCTTCAAGCCCTCGGCGCTATTGAGATCACCAAGCATGAAGTCGTCAAGACACTCCTGAGATCACTTGACAGTTCGTTTGACACCCTAGCCCTGATGATTCAAGAACGTCCTGATTTCAACACACTCAATCCGTCTGACATACTTGAGAGGCTCAACACACATGAGTTTCAGCTTTCTGAGAAAAGAGATATCTACGGTCCCAACTATGGGCGAACTCGTGCCTTGAAGGCAAAAGTTGTCTCCTCATCTGAAGAAGAATCTGACAGCAGTTCTGATGATCCTGAAGACATTGGAAAGAAACTTGCTATGCTTGTGAAGAAGTTCCAAAAATTCAGCAAGAAGAAAGGCTTCAGAAAGTCTTCACGATCAAGCTCAAGGAATGATGAAGCTTCTGCTCATGACTACAAGAAGAAAACATGCCACAAGTGCAAGAAACCTGGCCACTACATCTCTGAGTGTCCGCAGTGGGACATCGAGAACAAGAAGAAAAACAAGAGCAAGGAGTATGATTCTGATGACAAGAAGAAGAAGAAATACTCAAAGTCTTCTTCCAAGTCCTCCTCAAAGTCTTCATCACACAAGAAGAGCTCATCTGGCAAGGCATGTGCGTTTGTTGGCAAGGAAATGGATTCAGAGGAGGAGTCCGCTTCTGAGGAGGCAGAGGTGGAGTCTGAGGAGGAGTCCGATTCTGGCGTTGCGAGTCTGGCTACAGCATACGTTGCCAAGTCCATCTTCAACACCAAAGACAATGACTCCATCACCAACACCGATGCAAATGACAAGGACTACTCCACTCCTACCTACTACTTCATGGCACGTGGTGCCAAGGTAAACACACGCACTACTCACTATCAAACATCTAGTGACAATGACTCTGATTGTGGTTCCAAACCCAGCTACAAAACACTCACTAAAATTGCAACTGAACAACAGAAAACCATGGAACACATTCAAAAACTGTTAGACAAAAGCGATGATCTGTTAGACGCTGAAATGACTCGATCTCAGTCCTTAATTGAAGACATAAAAAATCTTCACGTTAAGTATGAGGAACTTGAAAGTCGTCATGAAATGCTCACAACAGCTCATGAAAGGCTTTCCTATGATTATCTTCAAAGGAAGCAAGATCTTGAGAAATTGAGAGCGGCTCATGAAGATCTTCAGAAAGAAAACGAGTCGCTCGCGCCAAACAGATCAGTTCAGCTCAGGAAAGATTTGAACCATCGTGTCTTAAATGCATTGAGCGTGATAATGCTACTTCTGTTGCTGAATGTTCTACTGCTGCTACTGTTGCAATATCTTCAACTGTTGATGTGGGAACTAACCCCTCTGCTGAGGATACCACTGCTATTGCTGATGAGAATGCTAGGTTGAAGACATTGCTTGAAACAGGGATGTACAAAAGTCTTAAAGGGCATCAAACACTATGTGATGTCCTCAAAAGGCAGATCCTGAACCGAAACCCGAGGAAAGAGGGTGTTGGGTTCGTAAGGAAAATGAATGCTGATGGCCCTTACTGGAAACCTGAGCAGTACCCCAAAATCACATGGGTTGCTGCAAAGGAACCTTCAGCAGATCCATCCACTCTATCTGGCTTCACTTGTGCTAACCCCATTGTCATTGATGAATCCTTTGATGCAAACTATAAACTGTTTAAGAATCAGAATGGTGAAGTGTTTGCCAGGTATATTGGTACTAACTGCAGGAATGGACCGCCTATGAAGAAGATCTGGGTGCCAAAAGGGTGTTTGGAGAATCTTCCTGTAAATGTCATCATGACACCACAGGTGAAGAAGACAAACCCCAGACCACAGGCTTCATACAGTCCAAAGGCTTCATACAGACAGAGGACTCACCTGAGTCGCTCTAACGCAAATGTTTTGCAGGGAAACCATACTTAGGCCTATGAATATGAGCATGTTTCTTCAAACCGCCATGTTCATAAGACCAAGAACTATTCTGCTTGTTCTTATGAGTACTATTGTCCGACTGCAAGACTTTTTGCTAGGGCTCCTAAGCCAAAGTTCTCAGATGCTGCACTTAGACTTATTGCTTCTAAGCCATCCTTGAAGATGTGGGTGGCTAAGAAGGCTTAACTATCTTTTGCAGGGAAGGGTCTCCAGCAGAAAACCAAAATCGTCTGACGCTATTGCTGGGGACCTTAAAAATCTTGTAGGGCGCAAGATCAAATGCCTGAATGGTCTCATTATGTACTTCGTTCCTGAATCGCTTGCTACTCTCCCTATCAGTCCTAATCTCGATCTAAGCTTTCACAACCCACTGGTTCGTCAAATGTTTTTGCTTCACAATTCTCTTCGTGAAGCCTATCCCCCTAACTGCACTGTAGGGTACGACACCAGCTGCTTCAGAATGGGTTATTGATAGTGGGTGTACCAATCACATCACTGGCAAAAGAAGCCTTCTTATGGACTCAACCTTACGTCCATCCGACAAGAGTCACATCACATTTGCTGACACTGGTAAAAGTAAGGTATTGGGTCTAGGTAGAGTTGCAATCTCAAAGGATCAACACATGGATAAAGTCATGCTTGTTGAATCCATTGGCTTCAACTTAATGTCTGTCTCAATGCTTTGCGATTTAAATATGATCGTAATGTTTGGAAAATATCGTTGCCTTGTTCTAATGGAATCTGACAAGTCTCTAGTGTTTGAAGGGTATAGGAAGGATGATTTGTATGTGGTAGATTTCTCAGCAGGACCACAGCTTGCCGTATGTCTTCTAGCAAAAGCTTTAGAATGCTGACTCTAGCATCGGAGGCTAGGGCATGCTGGCATGAGGGACTTCCACACCCTTGTGAGAAGAAGCATGTCATAGGCATCGAGGGCGTCAAGTTCAAGAAAAATCACTTATGCGGTGCCTGTGAAGCAGGAAAGATGACGAGGGCCAAACATCCCTCGAAGACAATCATGACAACTACTCGACCCTTCGAACTGCTCCACATGGATCTTTTCGGTCCCACTCATTACTCAACTCTTACTACTACTGCTTGTCTCTATGGCTTTGTCATCGTTGATGATTATTCTAGATATACTTGGGTGCACATAATCCTCTACAAGACTGAAGTGCAGGATGTCTTCAGACGCTTCGCCAATCGAGCAATGAACAACTATGGCGCTAAGATAAAGCACATTAGAAGTGACAATGGCACTGAATTCAAGAACATTGGCCTTGATACATATCTTGATACTTTGGGCATCACACATGAATTCTCAGCTCCGTACACGCCACAGCAGAATGGCATCATCGAACGCAAGAACAGAACACTCATTGAGATGGCCCGAACGATGCTAGATGAATACAAGACTCCAAGAAAATTTTGGCCTGAAGCTATTGATACTGCATGCCATACAATCAATCATGTTTATCTTCACAAGCTTCTGAACAAGACATCGTATGAGCTCCTTACTGGCAAGAAGCCAAATGTTAGTTACTTCAGAGTATTTGGAGCCAGGTGCTGGATCAAGGATCCACATCACACTTCAAAATTTGCACCAAAAGCACATGAGGGTTTTATGCTTGGATATGGAAAGGATTCGCACTCCTACAGAGTCTTCAATCTCTTTCATTGTAAAGTGGTTGAAACAGTGGATGTGCGGTTCGATGAGACTAACGGTTCACAAAGAGAGCACCTGCCAAATGTGCTAGATGAAGTTCCACCCAGCGAATCAATCAAACTTATGGGAACTGGAGAAATCATACCCTCTGAAGCTCAACCTGAAGAGGAACTTATCATCTCCGCACCTGATCAACCTAAAGACAATGCTCAGCCTGAAGACAATCCCTCTAACAATACAATGATCAACAAGAACAAAATCTTCGCCCTGTACATCCTCGTGTTGCCAATGAGGTGCAGATTGAGAGAATAATTGATAGCATCAATGCACCCGGTCCGCTCACTCGTTCAAGGGCAACACAGCTAGCAAATTTCTATGGGCACTTTGCATTCGTGTCAATAACAGAACCCAAGAAAGTTGAAGAAGCCTTCATGGAACCTGAATGGATTCAAGCTATGCAAGAAGAGCTTCAACAGTTTGAGCTGAATAATGTATGGGAACTGGTTAAGTTTCCTGATCCTCGGAAGCACAATATAATAGGAACCAAATGGATATACCGCCACAAGCAGGGTGAGCATGGTCAAGTTGTCAGAAACAAAGCTCGTCTTGTTGCTCAAGGATATACTCAAGTGGAAGGAATTGACTTTGATGAAACATTTGCTACCGTGGCTCGACTTGAATCCATACGCATAATGCTGGCCTATGCAAATCATCATAACATACTTCTATATCAAATGGATGTGAAGAGCGCTTTTCTCAATGGCAAGATTGAAGAAGAAGTGTATGTTGCACAACCGCCTGGCTTTGAAGATCCAAAACATCCTGACATGGTATACAAGCTCAACAAGGCACTGTATGGCCTCAAACAAGCCCCTCGGGCTTGGTATGACACACTCAAATACTTCCTGAAGAGCAAAGGCTTTATACCTGGTTCCCTCGACCCCACACTCTTCACGAAGACATATGATGGTGAACTGTTTGTGTGCCAAATATATGTGGATGACATTATCTTCGGCTGCACCAATCAGAAGTACAGTGAAGAGTTTGGATATATGATGCAAGAGCAATATCAAATGTCCATGATGGGAGAGCTGAAGTTCTTCCTCGGTCTTCAAATACGACAACAACGCAACGGTATCTTCATATCTCAAGAGAAGTATCTCAAAGATTGCCTAAAGAAGTTCGGTATGCAAGACTGCAAAGGCTTCACGATGCCAATGCCAGCCAAACATCATCTGGGTCCCGACGACAATGGTAAAGAGTTCGATCAAAAGGTATACCACTCCATGATTGGTTCTTTACTTTATCTATGTGCATCTAGGCCAGATATCATGCTTAGTGTTTGCATGTGTGCTCGATTCCAAGCGGCACCAAAGGAATCGCATCACTTAGTTGTGAAGCGAATTCTTAGATATTTGGCTCACACCCCAACACTAGGATTATGGTATCCAAAGGGCTCAGAGTTTGATCTGGTTGGATTCTCGGATGCTGATTATGCTGGTGACAAGGTTGATCGCAAGTCTACATCAGGCACATGTCATTTTCTGGGACGATCACTTGTATGTTGGTCTTCAAAGAAGCAGAACTGTGTATCACTCTCCACTGCTGAATCTGAATACATTGCTGCTGGATCTTGCTGCGCTCAGCTTCTGTGGATGAAGCAAACACTCAAAGACTATGGCATTCATCTAAAGCAAGTGCCACTCTACTGCGACAACAAAAGCGCCATCAAGATTGCCAACAACCCAGTTCAGCACTCGAAGACAAAGCACATTGAGATTCGTCATCACTTTCTCAGAGATCATGTTGTGAAGGAAGACATTGATATCATACACGTCAACACTGAAGAGCAATTGGCTGATATCTTCACCAAGCCCTTGGATGAGAAGAGATTTTGCAAGTTACGGTGTGAGCTAAATATCTTAGAATCCTCAAATGTCCTGTGATCAGGCACACATCCTAACACTTATGCATATTGATGACTTAGATGTGCAACACATGAAGTAAAGTATATCTTCAATCAATGAAGACATACATTCTAAGTGTGAATACATTAATGTGGAATTTGACTTCGGAGCGCCACGATAATTGTGCGCTGTGTCTGGGTCTAACACTTCCTGTACGGTGGGTAACGCCACCACCAAATGTTCTGTTCAAAGTGTTTCACTCATGGCGTTACATTTGCTATGTCCTCACATTTGGTTTGGCTTCAATCTCAACATGTCTTCATGCTTATCTTCACTATGTTGATTATATATATATATACTAGTGTTCTATCCTCTACAGCATTCACTTATAGCTATGTCTTCTTGTTGAATCTTTTGAACTAAGTGAATGTGATCGGACCCTAACCTCTCTATGCTTTCTATCTCAAACTCTATCTCTCCAAATCATATGCATTCTTTTGCAACTGTCAAATGTCTTCTCTGCGTCCTTGTCAGCAGAAGATACAGAGACAAACATTAAGTCCGCTTTCAATGCTAATTCCCTCACGTGAAACCCGGAGAAGTGGGAACGACCACCCGACAATCCAGGCGTGCGTGGGACGTGGAACAACCTCCAATATGATGCATGATGGCCACGTGTTCCTCAGATGTGAATCACCAGGGGCACCTGTGTAATAACACTGAGCCGCCCCTGTCCCTATAAATACACGCCTCACCACAGTCATTATCTCTTATTCCACTCTTGCACGAACCCTAGCGCCACCGCTAGCCCTCGACGACGTCGGCGACGAAGCACTTAGCTGCCGCAACCTCTCCGACACCGTCTTCACGCCGACCGCGGACATCGTCTTCTCCGCCGTCGCCGTAGGTGTCCTCCATCGCCAAGTTAGGGCACGGACGATCGAACTGCTCGGCCTCCTCTTCCACTCCGTCTAGCAGTTCCTTGTGTGGTAAATAAAACTTCCTTTTTACAACCCCTTTGATCCTACAGATTCATCACTTTCTACCACAAGTAGTTTCTATTCACACATGTTAGATCCACTTCATACTGCATCTCATATTATGCCTAGTATGTTCACTTATGCTTCACAAAGCAGTTAGATTCCTCACTTGTACTGATCTCTGGATTCGTACAAATCTGGAACCAACTCCTTGTCTATGAGTGAATTTCTTTGCACGATGATGTCAATGTCTTCTAAACTGATTTATCTTCAAAATCTTCTGAGAATGCATATGACCTCTTCCCCTTCCCTCGCACCTTAATGCTGTCACAGGTACATGTCCGTGGGAGAATCCCTTGGTTCTCATAGTTTGTATTCATTTGCAGAATTCTTATAGCATCATATAAATTCTCCCGAAGCTAGTTCCTGTTTGTCCAGCAAGCGAAAGCCTCTGAAGCCTTTGAACGTGTTGAAGCCATTCAGTTTAAAGTTCATGGCTACAGAGAAATCTGCAAGGAAGGGAGGCAGACATCGTCGTGGGGGAACATCAAGAGATTTGCTTGATGACCTCTTAGAGCTTTACAAGACAGATCCTGAAGAGGATTATAATCAGCGCAAGACCCGAATCCAGTGGATTCGAAGATATTGGGCAGAACAGTGGTACAAATACAGATTCGTGACCAAGGAATATGCTGAGAAGAGTGCTATCAAAAGTCCTTGGGGTGATATTCTCTTCCGAGGCCTTCCACCCAAGAACAAAGCTGAAGCTATTGCTCAGGGTTTCTATCCGTGTATGGTCCGTGGACCTCAGCCTGAAGATGCCGACCCATCATCATTGCTATGGTGTCATGACGATAATCTCTTCAAGCGCAACTTCCAGCACGCAAAGACATCGGCCAAGGAAAACAAGAAGTCATTGGGACTAGACTTCAACCCTAGTCCTTCTGCTCCCCGGGTTGACGGCACATGCCATGCAGAACCCAATGTCATCGGTCCTTTCTACAACTTGGAAGGTCTCATCACTCATATCGTGGTTCAAGGGACAGCTGTGAATGAGCCTGCAGATGACACTGAATCAGATGAAGCGCCTGCAGCGCCGAAGCCAAAGAAACTGAAGCAGCCTAAAGCTTCAAAGCCTGCCTCTGCACCAAAGATCTCACAGGCAAAGCCACTGGCTACTGCACCTCCTGAAGATAGTGTGCAGTCTGAAGATTTGTCACGCATCTCCAAGCCCTAGAAAGTCAAGATGCCTCTGCCACACACCGGCGAAGAACTGACAGCTGTTGCTATTCTGCGCAATGACGCCATCGATATGTCCAGCGATGAAGATCTTGCAGATGGCGCTCTTGAGCAACTGATCAAGAGCAAAGAAGAAGCAGAAATCTTCAATGATCTGCCTCTCTTTGACGTGGCAATCATCCACAACTTCATTGATGAGTGGTTTGACACGCCCAATCTCAGCTTCGAAGATCTGCAACTTCCAATTGGCCTCAGTGTCGCCTTCCATGGCGCCATTGCTTCAGAGTTAGCTATTGCCCAGCGCATTGTTGAACTGAAGCAAAAGATTGACTATGAGAAAGCTCAGTTCAAGAAGCATATGGCCAAGCTCAGCGTGCAAGAGGTCAAGAACTTCAAGATCATGCTGCACGAGCTTAAAGAAGCCTTTCTCAAGAAGCGTGAAGAAGCTCAAGGTTCGCGTGAGCGCATGAAGAGCCTGGCTAACAAGTGTGTGCAAGGCTACAATGAGGCTGAGAAGCGCAAGGCCCTTGGGCGTCCGGGCATTGATCCCAGGATGGCTGCTAAGCAGAAGAAGAAGCCCACTGTGGCCGAACCCAACGAACCAAGGCAGGAAGCAGATCCCATTGTCTTCCCAACTAGCATGACTGGCTCGAAGCCAAAGGCAAGGCCAACCGCTTCAGAACTGAAGAAGACGAGGACTGCTGAGGCTGAAGCCAGAAAGAGAAAACATCCTGAAGCCTCTGCTACTGCTCCCTCCAAGAAGAAGCGGAAGACCAAGAAGGAACGGGCTGCTCCCACAGAGCCCTTAATTGTTGAACCCATCTCCATGGTTCGCCCAGCCACTGAACATCAAGAGCGCCAACTGATTGTCCATGAGCCTGCTTTCACAGAGGCTCATGAATCTAAAGACTTTCCAGCAGCTGATCCCATCGCTGCTGAAGACATTGGTCACCATGACCAAGTTGAAGATGATGAAGTTCTTCCTCAGATCGAGCACCAACAGGTATCATCGTCTGTGCTAACACACAGCGAACTCATCAGCATTGGTCGTCCTCTGACGCCAATTGCTCAAGATGCATCATGGGCTGATCACCCACAAGCACAAGAGGAAGATGACTTTGAGGCCCAGCCAACTCCAACTCCACAGGCGTCGCCAGCGTTACGCAGGCTTCACAAAGGACCAAAGCCTCCAGTCTCCGAGTCTGAAGCTAAAGCTGCTAAAGACATTCCGGCTGCATCAGCCGATGAAGAAGAAACCCCAAGAGCTGCTACACACCCGTCTCACCAAGAAGCTGTTCTCGAGGAGAACGTGACTGTGACCGACCCTCCAGCTCATCACGTGGAGGTTGAGAATCTTGAGGCTGCCACCGACGCCACTGACGATGTCATGGCTGAAGCCAATGTGGAGCCTACAACAACAAAAGCACCAGAAGTCAGCGAAGCCAATGATACTACTGTTTCTATTCCTGCACCTGCTGCTGGTCCTTAGTTTGACTATCATGTTGAGCACATGCCTCAGGTACAGAAGCCAATCCCAAGATTGCCCAGGTTTCCAGGTCCTGTATCAGCACCTGGATCCTTCAATGTCAATGGCTTCAAAGCAGACAACACTTTCTTTAATAGCTCCAAGAACCCCTACCCAAAGGAAAGAATATCTTCTGATCGGTTCTGGAGCTATCCGCAGCGAAGCTATTACTCCTGCATTCTATACAATCAAGGTCGCATCTTCCCACATAAGCGTCTTGACATTGAAGCAATAGCTGGCCTGCCCTGTCTGGAAGAAGCTCTGGATTGCTTCAAAGAGGTTGGATTGTTGCCGTTTGTCACCAACCAAGAGCACTGGAATGAAGAGTTGCTGCTCCAATTCTATGCCACACTTCACATCCGTGGGTACAACAGAGATCCGAAGACTTGGGTCCTGGAGTGGATGACAGGAAATGTTCATCACGAAGCCAAAGCGTTTGATATCATTGAGCTCACTGGTCTGCCCACTCCTGGCGATCTCTAGGAACCTGGCTGTCAGCTTCACAGTGAAGCTATGGAGAGAATCTTTCAGAAGCCTAAACCAAACATGAGTCAGATGCTCAGTATGATGAAGCCATTGCCACAAGATGCTGCATATCCTAAGGAGTTCTTTGTTGAAGACCTTGAGTATCTGCCAAGGACCATTTATCACATCATAAGGCGAACTCTCTGGCCTATCAAAGGACATTCTCCACATGCCAAGATGGAAGGTGCAATGAAGACTTTGGTCTTCTATATTCTTCATGGCAAATGCTTCAATGCACAGGACTTCTTCATCCGCCAACTTGCTGCATCAGGCTCTGATCTTTTTGGCTTGAAGTTCTACGCTCCATGGATAATGCGGCTGATTAAACTCCACTCCGCTATCTCATATCAGCCATCTGCTCGCAATCATCGGATCTTTCTGCCTGATGTGGATACGTCTGTTGAAGCCATTTATCCTGAGCCTGCCAAGGAACCACTTAGTCTTTAGAATGCGGAGCATCAAAGTTTTTCTCAGAACATTGAAGGAGTTGAAGCAGTCACTCGTGTTTATCCTTTGGCTGGAACTACACGTGCACCACATCCTGCCCTTACTGAAGCCACCGATAGCATAATTGCCCAACGACCCAAGAAGCGCACTCGTGTTCTCAATGACCGAGAGCTTCTGGTGGCTCTTCATCAGAAACAGGATAGACATCATGACTGGCTGAAGCGCCAAATGCAAAGCCTCTTGGTGGATGTCAACCGCATTCGCAATCTTGCCACCAAGAATGCCTTTATTGCCCATGAAACCTCTCGACACACATGGAAAGGGCTGACGCTAATGTGCTCTGAAGATGACCTTCAAGAGGATGGCTTCTCTGAACGCTTCAAGTTTGACTCCACACCTCCTCGAAGGGCAGTGCTGCGATGAACTCCATCTCTTGAAGACTCTGAGTTCTCTTCCTCTGCTGCAACTGTGAATGCCAGAGTGATCGAGGACGAAGACGATGCTACTTCACCGCCACCTCCTTCAGCATGCTTCGACACTGCTCCAAGTTCTTCTGCACTGCCGAACACCACCGACGACCCTGCTGCTTCACCTACTCTTCATGGGAACGAGTAGATGCTCTATGTCTTCAAACCTTTTTGGTCTTTACTGACAAAAGGGGGAGAAGCATATGAGTTTGATAGTCTTCAAGCGGGTCCACATGGGCGGTTGCTTTATATTTTGCCTCGTGTTTACAACTCTCGTCTTGATACATTTGGTTCTTTGAGTTGTAACACCTAAACTCGATGGTCGTCTGCTACTTATTCGCTACTACGTAATGCGAAGATAAATTCCGCATGTGCGACGATAAATTTCGCGCTTAGATCATTTTGCAGACGTCCATTTTCCATTATGCATGTCATTATCTTCACATACCTTCTCATGCATAATGAATTGTCATCATAAGTTGAAGAGGATCTCCACGAGTACAACCTGCCATGAGCATTTGCATTCCAAAAGCAAATTACTTATATGCACATCTTCAGGGGGAGCCCTTGCAACTAATGAAGACAATTCCTTTACAATTTCACATATTATATTCCCCATTGAAAACTTCAACTAGTTTGTCATCAATCACCAAAAAGGGGAGATTGTAAGTGCATCTAGTGCCACCCCTAGTTGGTTTTGGAGTATTGACGACAAACCTAGTTGAGGGACTAATGTGTTTGTGAGAATTGCAGGATAACACAGGTAGAAGTCCCTCATTGATTCGGTTTTCCTACCATAGATGACCCCTAAAAATGTATGAAGACATTGATGTCAAAGGTGGTATATGAAGATATTCTCATTGAAGACTATGACAAGAGAAGACATCGCATGAAGCCTATGGAGCTCGAAGACTCGGATCTTTAGTAGTTCCTTTTTCTTCTTTCTTGAGTCATAGGAACCACCGTACTGTTAAGTGGGGTCCAAGAGAACCAGTTAGAATGACTGAAGTGATGCTTAACCAAAACCTATGTCTTCGAGTGAAGACTATGAGAGCGAATCTTGTCCAGAGTCGAACAAGTCAGCTTTGCTTGTAGCCCAAGTAAAGTTGCCGTGTGAGTTTGAAATCTGACCGTTGGAACACGTGTCAGTTCCTTAGTGACCCAGGGTCATTTCGGACAAATCAGGTCAGGTTGCCTAGTGGCTATAAATAGCCCACCCCTACAACCATAAATTGTTGGCTGCTCGGAATTAGAGTACGGCTTCTGTCGTTTGAGAGAAACCCACCTCGAAGCCTTTGAGAGAGAATTCCTTGCGAGGATAAAGCCCTAACCACCCAGAGCCAAAGAGTGTTGGGCATCACTTAAGTCTTCTTGTCTGTGTGATCTGAAGACTTACTACACTTGAGGACTGTGAATCCTCCAGCCGGTTAGGCGTCACGTTCTGAGCATCCAAGAGACATTGTGGATCGCCGGTGAACGAAGTCTGTGAAGGTTTGGGAGTCTACCTTGAAGACTTACCAGAGTGATTGGGCGAGGTCTGTGTGACCTTAGCTCAAGGGAAATACGGTGAGGACTGGGTGTCCTGAGCTGCATGTTCAGCACTGGGTGTCCGGGACTGTGTGTCCTCAGGTTTAAATACCTAGCCGCCCTAACCAGACATACAGTTGTTACAGCAACTGGAACTGGTCCAACAAATCATTGTCTTCAACGAGTCACTGGTTTCATCCTTCCCTTCCCGTTACTTACCGTTGGTCCTTGTGAAGTCATTGTATGATTGCACTATCTTTTGTCTTCACTGAGTGACCGCGTGTTCTGTTTGGCTTCATAATATCTTCCTACCTGATCCTTACTACATTGCTGCTATTAGTCATTGTGCTTTCACTTCATTGAATACTTGACTATGGTTTGTCTAGTGTAGTCTACCTTCCGCTGCATGGTAATAGGTTTATTTCTATCGTTTGTCTTCGAAACTTCCACGTTTTGAAGACTTTCATAAAAATCGCCTATTCACCCCCCTCTAGTCGATATAACGCACTTTCAAGAGCAGAAGGAGCTGCTTGTGAAGACGCAGAGGGAGGCGGAAGAGACGGAGACCGCCCTCCTGGCCGAGTTCGCGAGCGAGCGCTCCTCCTAGTCTGACAAGGAGGCGATGCTGGCCTCCGGCTTCCATGAGATTGAAGACATCGTTGATGGTGAGTTTCCTTACTTTCTTTCTTCGAGCTGCCGATTATAAGTCGTGCCGACTCCTGGTTTTTGACTTGCTTCTTCGTTTCTTCCATCTTGGCAGACTTCTTTCCTGGGCACTCGCAGGCCGCTATCCAAGCCATCGAGGCTGATCGTGAAGGTCGGAGGGCGGAGGGCGCAGAGATCACCGTCGACGCCCCCCGAACCCTTGACGAGCACATCCTGAGCATCGAGGCTCGCCTTCGGCCGACTCACCGGATGCTACGCCGGCTTCAGCGTGTCGGTGCCCAGGCGATTGCCGCCCTGTGGCCGGACATGCAGGCTCCACGCACCCCCAGCCTGACGGCCGACTGGCTAGAGGTCACGGCAGGTCGTCTTGAGGCCTGGAAGGGCTCTTCGGCCCGAGCTGGAGCGCGCCGAGCCTTGGAGTTCGTCAAGGCGTGGTATTCGGGGCTGGATCTAGACCGGCTGGCCACGCTTCGGTCGGAGGCCCAGCCGGGGCTGGCAGCTGCGGAAGACGCCCTCGTCAAGCGTGCTGCGGCGATCGCCGAGTACACCGACACCAGCATCTTCGTCCCTGTGCGGTCTGAAGACGGCGAGGAGGTACCGCCGGAGTGGTTTGGGAAGAACCCAGACTACGGCGAGGACTCTTCGGAGGTGATTGGCTCCAGCGTCGAGGAGGAAGGCGAGGCGGAGGACGGAGGCGAGACAGAGGCACCGGAAGACGGAGCAGACGGCCAGCCTCAGCTCGACCGCGCCTCCAACAACAAGCCACGTGCGACCAACCCGACTGCCGCCGGAGGCGATCAAGCCGAGACTAGCCAGCCGGCCACCCCGACGCCTGACGCTGCTGCCTCGTCCGACCCTCCGAATCCGTCAGCTGCTCCCTAAGCTGCCGCTTTACCTTTATTTTATCTGCTTTAGTAGTCTTTGAAGAACTTGTTAATTCGCACAATTCCACCCGCGGGGTGTATTTTGAACTTCTGCTCGAAGATTCGGCCAAGGGCCTATGCTATGTAAATATATTTATCCGAGTTCTATCTTTTCTTGCTCATTGCTCTTTTTGGATTTTTTCCTTTGCTACTTTCTCTTAGTTGCTTGTCTTGCCAATCGGACAGCCGCTCTGCGGACTGCCGCTGGATCAAATGCTTGGCTACTTTGGGAAGGCAAGTACTTAGCCGTTTTTAAGAGTTTTTGAGCAAGTTGAATAGGAGGCGGCAATCCGACTACTCTAGAGTCGGTTTGCAAAAATGCTGGAAGCCGTCTTGAGCTATGTTTTATGCTTTGAGTCCTTAGCCATTTTTCATGCGAATGCCCATTCTACCTTACTTTTGCCCACCGTATAGTCGCTCTGCGAGCTGCGGCTTCTGACAGGAGACGCTTTAGGCGTTTACACACTACTTGTCCGACTGCAGGAAGCATTTCATAGTGCAAGGCGGCAAGTCCCCGGGTCGACTTGTCGAGCCCGGTGCCAAACGGCAAAAAGAGGAGTAACATACTTGCAGGCATAATTTTTATCATACAGACAAAAGAGGGCAGTCCCCGAGCTTGTCTCGGGGGGCCCGGAGTCTTGGTACTTTAATACAAAAGGTAGTGTGGTACATACTGCATCAACTGTAAAATCTTCGGAGGAGATTTGCATTCCATGGCCGCTCTGTCTCCTTGCCGGAGTCGTCCCTCTTGCGTGCTCGGGGCTTCTGAGCGTCAATCAGGTAGTAGGAGTCATTGCCCAGTACTTTGCTGATGATGAAAGGGCCTTCCCAAGGCGACGACAACTTGTGCTGGCCGGCTGTTCGCTGGATCAGCCGAAGCACAAGGTCGCCTTCTTGGAAAGATCTTGGCCTGACCTTCCTGTTGTGGTATCGGCTGGACCGGCTGAGTGCCAACAGTCGGCCCTCTTCCAGCAGATCGACGTTGTCTTGTCGTGCTTCTTCTGCTTCCTCCTCGGTGTACATGGTGACTCGTGGGGAGTCGAACTCTATGTCCGCTGGGATGACGGCTTTGGCACCGTAGACAAGGAAGAAAGGCGTGAAGTCGGTTGACTTGTTTGGAGTCGTGCGTAGACTCCAGAGGACGGCTGGTAGCTCGTTGAGCTAGGAGCCAGCCGAGCGCTCTAGAGGCTCGATCAGCCGGGGTTTGATGCCGGACAGGATGAGGCCGTTTGCTCGCTCAACTTGGCCGTTTGACTGTGGATGGGCGACGGATGCTAGGTCCAGTCGGATGCCGTGTGTTGCGCAAAAACGGGCCAAGGCGCCTTTGGCGAAATTTGTGCCGTTGTCGGTGATGATGCTGTGTGGTATGTCGTACTGAATTGTGATATCGGTGATGAAAGTCACGGCAGTCGGGCCATTCAGCTTCTTGATTGGCTTCGCTTCTATCCACTTGGTGAACTTGTCCACTGCGACAAGTAAGTGAGTTAAGCCACCTCGTGCTGTCTTGAATGGTCCCACCATGTCTAGACCCCAAACTGCGAAAGGCCTGGCATGGGGATGGTCTTGAGTGCAGAAGCAGGCTGGTGCGGCTTGGAGCTGAACTTCTGGCACCCTTTGCATTTTTGGACTAACTGCTTGGCCTCTTCTAGGGCAGTCGGCCAGAAGAAACCGTGTCGAAAGGCTTTTGCGACGAGCGCTCTTGAAGCCGCATGGTGGCCGCACTCGCCTTGATGGATGTCTTTGAGAATTGCTTGGCCTTGCTCTGGCTCTACGCAGCGCTGGTAGACACCAGTGACGCTGCGCCTGACCAGCTCTCTGTTGACTATGGTGTATGCTGCCGCCCGGTGTTGTACTTGCCGAGCTGAGGTCTCATCAATTGGCAGCTCTTTGCTCACCAGGAATTTGAGGATGGGATGGGCCCATGAGGGTGCTGCTACTTCTTCGACTGCCAGAACTGCGACTTGGACGAGGGTGGTTGGGCTGGGAGGCGGCGGGTTGGAGTCAACAACCGCTTGCTGGGTTAATGAAGTCCCCAGGCCGACTGGCGCGGCCCTTGGGTCGAGTTCTGGAGTCTTCGAGTCCGCTGCCCCAGTCCCCGGGCCGGGTTCGACTGTGGCGGCTTTGGAGCCATGTGCCGAAATCCCCGTACTGACTGCCGGGGCTCTGGAGTCGGTTCCGACGTCTTCGGGGGGAGTCGGCACAAAAATAGAGTCTGATTTGGTGAAGGCTTGACAGACGGCTTGAGGAGGCGTTGAAGGGCGACGCCAGATGGTATTGCTTGGCGGGTAGAGCCGATTCGTGCCAAGGCGTCTGCTTGGTCATTGTCATTTCTTGGCACATGGAGGAACTCACACCCTTCGAAATACCCACTGAGTTGCCGCACGAGGAAATGGTAACTTGCCATGTTTGCATCTTTCGCGTCCCAGTCGCCACATGACTGCTGGACCACTAAGTCCGAGTCGCCATAACACAAGATCCGGCGGATGCCAAGTTCCTCGGCAAGCCGGAGCCCGTGAATGAGCGCCTCGTACTCGGCGACGTTGTTGGAGGCGGCAAAATGGATTTGCAGTGCGTATTTGAGCTTGTCGCCTTTGGGAGAGGTGAGGACGACACCGGCTCCCAAGCCGGTGCGCATCTTGGAGCCGTCGAAATGCATCCGCCAATGGGTGGAATCAGGCGCTGGAGGTACATATTGGGTCTCAGCCCAGTCGACGAGAAAGTCGGCCAATGCTTGTGACTTGATAGCGGTGCGGGGCTGGTAGTGGATGGTGTAGGGAGCCAGCTCTATGGCCCACTTGGCCACTCGGCCGGAAGCATCTGGGCTACCAATAATCTCGGCAAGCGGGGCCGTGCAGACCACCGTGATTGGATGCTCTTGAAAGTAAGGCTTCAATTTATTGGCAGTAAAGTGTACACCATAGCACATCTTCTGGTAATGGGGGTAGTTCTGCTTGGAGGTCAACAGTACTTCGCTCAGGTAATATACCGGTCTCTGGATAGGTAGTGCCTTGCCTTCCTCCTTGCGTTCTACTACAATGACCGTGCTGACCACCCGGCTGGTGGCGGCGATGTACATGAGCATAGGTTCCTTGGGGGCCGGAGCCGCCAGGACGGGTGGAGTAGTCAGCATCTTCTTCAACTGGAGAAAAGCTTCGTCTGCCTTATGGTTCCACTCGAAAAAAGTGGTCTTCTTCATGAGTTGGTATAAGGGGAGAGCTTTCTCGCCTAACCGACTGATGAATCGGCTGATGGAGGCCAAGCAGCCGGTGAACCTTTGCACATCCAGCAGTCGGCTGGGTACCTCCATTCTCTCAATGGCCTTGATTTTTACTAGGTTGCATTCTATGCCGCGTTCAGAGACCAGGAAGCCAAGGAGTTGGCCGGCTGGTACTCCGAAGACGCACTTCTCGGGATTGAGCTTGATCTGGAATCGGCGTAGGTTCTCAAAGGTCTCCTTGAGGTCTTCCAGCAGCGTTCCGTGCTTTTCCGTCTTCACCACCACGTCGTCTACGCAGACGTGGGCGTTTCTGTCGAGCTGCTTGAGGAGGCACTTCTGCATGCAACGCTGAAAGGTGGCGCCGCCATTCCTTAAGCCGAACGTCATGGTGAGGTAGCAGTAGGCTCCAAACGGTGTGATGAAGGCGGTCTTCAGTCTGTCAGCCGGGTTCAGCTTGATCTGGTGATATCCTGAGTATGCATCCAAAAAACTCAACAACTCGCGTCCGGCTGTGGAGTCTATCACCTGATCGATTCTTGGTAGAGCAAATGGGTCCTTGGGGCAGGCCTTGTTGAGGCTCGTGTAATCAATACACATTCACCACTGCTTGTTCTTCTTCAGTACCAGGACCGGATTTGCTAGCCATTCTGGAAAGAAAACTTCCATAATGAAGCCGGCTACTAGGAGTCGGGCTATCTCTTCTCCGACAACTCTTCTCTTCTCTTCCGATAGGCGGCACAGGGGCTGCTTGACCGGCTTTGCATCAGATCGGACATGTAACTTGTGCTCGGCGAATTCCGTCGGTACACCTGGCATGTCTTTGGGGAACCATGCGAAGATGTCCCAATTCTCACGAAGGAAATCGACGAGCTCGCCTTCCTATTCGCTGTCGAGGTTTGCACCTACGACGGCGTACCTCTCTGGGTGCTCCAGATCCAAGGGTATCTTCTTTGTCTCTTTGGTCGGTTTGAATGAACCCTCAGCCTCCGACTCCTTTGGGTTGGGCGATACCTCAGGCTGCTTGCCGGCCATCGCCACAACTCGCTCAAGGAGCCGCTTCTCGGTCGCGATTACCAAGGACTCGGCCAGCCGATTGCTCTCAGCCGCGCAAGCAGACGACTTCCGGTAGTCGCCAGCCACAGTCAGAATTCCTCTGGAACTGGGCATCTTCATCTTGAGGTAGGCGTAGTGGGGGACCACCATGAACTTGGCCAAGGCGGGTCGGCCGAGTAGCGCATGGTATGGGCTCTCGAGGTCCACCACCTCAAACCAAACAGACTCTCGGCAGAAGTGATCTTTGTCTCCAAAGAGGACGTCCATCAGGATCTTGCCGATTGGTGAGCAGGAAAGCCCAGGAACAATGCCGTGGAACACAGTTCGGCTGTTCTGAAGCTGTCTTTGCTTGATTCCTAACTTCTCCATGGTGTCCTTGTACAGGATATTGATGCTGCTGCCTCCGTCTATCAGAACTCGCGAGAAATGCGCGGCTTGTCTGTCCGTAGCAAAGGTGGCGTCCAGGACCAAGGCATAGGAGCCCGAACTCGGCATCACTTCTGGGTGGTCAGCCCTGCTCCAGCTGATGGGCTTCTCGGACCAGTGCATGAACTCTGGCGTCTCCGATGCTACTGCATTCACCTCTTGTCGCTGCAGCCGCCTGCTGCGTCGATCATCAGCCATACTGGTAAACACCATGTAGGCTCCGTGCTCTTCAGGGTATTCGTCTTGTACTGCGCCGACTGGCCTGACAGCCGGCTGCTGGGGCGGAGGCGGGGGCGGCTGCCCAGCAGGCGGGGGAGGCAGGAGGCCGTCTCCCTTAGCGATCCTGGTGAGCCAGTGGCACTTCCGGGTGGTGTGATTCGACGGCTTCGCACCATTATGGAACTTGCAAGGTCCATCCAGGGTCTGCTCATAGGAGAAGGCCGGCAACCAGTTTGGCTTGCCGCCTTTCTATCGCTTGGGCGGAGGTTGCTCATCTGGCTGCTGGGCTTCAACGGTCGCGACCTGCCGGCTACTGGAAGCCGGCTGCGGGGCCTTGCGCTTGTGGTCGCCCTGCTGTTGTCGCCGGTTGGCGTCTGCCGCCGGAGTTCTTGGAGCTTGAGGGGCCACTTTGCCAGTTGTGCTGATTTGAATCTCCGCCTTCATGGAGGAGTCGGCCATGGCGTACTTGTCCGCTATGATCAGCAGCTCGTCGAGGGTTTCTAGCTCGTCACAGAGGAGCTTGTGCTTGAGGAGGGTGCCTTCTCTGCACCCGGCTGTGAAGTACTCGATGGCCTGAACCTCGTGCACGCCCTCACAGGAGTTCCGAAGCTCGGCCCAACGCGTGAGGTAATCGCGAGTCGACTCGTCGGGACCTTGCACGCACAAGGAGAGTTGACGAGGCTTGGGAGGACGCTTGTACATGCTGGTGAAGTTGAGGACGAATGCTTTGATGAAGTCGACCCAGCTGTTGATGCTGCGGGGCTTCAGGCTGTTCAGCCATGTCCGGGCCGTGCCCTGGAGCATGAGCGGAACGTACTTTATGGCGACACGCTTGTTGCCGTTTGCTATGCTGACAGCCGTGGAGTAGTCGACTAGCCAGTCTTCCGGCTTCACGGAGCCGGTATACTTGGGCGTGTCTCTTGGGAGCGTGAACCCTCTGGGAAAGGGCTCGTCCCGAATGCGGGGCCCGAAACAAGGCGGACCCAGCTCGTCTTCTTCTTCCAGCGCCAAGGATCGGTGAAGTCGGTCGATCCAGTGGCGGGCGTCATTCTCTCCAACTCCCTCTCGACGGCCAAGGCGGTCGCCGAGAGTCGGATGGTCAACAGGCGGCGGGGAGACTCGCCTCTTCTTGCGGGGAGGGGGAGGCGGACAGTCGTCCCGTCGTTCCACTGCTCTCGGGCAGCCATCTCGGTCGCGCTCTATGGTAATGCGAGTCCGACTGTGGCTGACAGCCGGCTCCTTGTCTCTTCTTCCTGGGCGCAGCCAGTCGGCGTCCAAGACATCGCGCCTTGATCTCGGTGAAGGTCGTCATTTGGCCACTGCGGCGCCTTCATGCGGCAGCCGGCCTCGTTCTGCGCGATGGCCGCATCGAGGAGTCGCTGGACTCGCTCCATCATGAGGCGGCGTTCTTCGCCCTCGAAATTGTCCAGCTCATCCGCCGCTGCCTGGGCGGCTCGGATGTTCTCCACTGGTGTAGCGTACACAGGGCGGCTTTCCCAAACAGGTTGGCGATGGCTACGCCGCGCTGCTGGACCGCGCCAAGGCGGCTGGGTCCCGCCGGGGCCGGCGAGCCACCGACGGCGCGATCCATCTCCCGCTGGTAGGCTTCTGACAAGCGCCTCATGCTGGCCAGCTTCTTCGCGCCTTCAACGAGCTGAAGGCGGCGCACCTCCAACGTCTCTGCGTCAGCGTCTTTCGGAATAGGCACAGTTAGGTCTTGTAGCGCCACGCCGAGTGAGTCGCGCGCTCCTCCGCCGGGGAGCTCGTCATGACTGATGACGAGCACCTCGGTGACGGTGCTTCCGTTGCTCTCTGCGCGAGGGAGAGGTTCGTCGTAGACCACCACATTGGTGGGAAACGCGTCGAGCGACACGGTGTCGGAGTCGACCAGCATTGGGTCGGTGGAGCCTACGGACTCTAAGTCTACGGCAGGCTCGCCGGAAACGTGGAGCTGATCGAGGAGGCCCGCGAGGAGGCTCTCGGGGCCGCCCATGCCTGCGTTGGATGCAGGATCGTCGGAGAGACGAACCTCGCCGACAAGTTCGGCCAGGCAGCTGGCTGCGCAGGCGATCTCAACGCTGCTTAGCGCGTCAGCGCAAACTTCGTCTGGCGTGCCTGGCTGGCTGCGCTCGCCAGGGAGAAAAAGGGTTCCCGTCCAGAACAGGTCTCCGGACGGCGGTGCACCAGGCCCCATGGTGGGCGCCAAATGTTGGGGGTTTGGTGCGACATATGCCAAAGGATGGCTTATCATGATGGGGGCGAGTAGAACATCGCCGGTGCCTGAAAATGGGATGAGACGAAGGCATGCACGCCGGCGAATCTTACCCAGCGTCAGGGCTCTCCGGGGAGATAATACCCCTACTGCTGCTCTGCGGGGTCTCCGCATGATCACTATGGCAAAGTGTTTACACGGTTGCTCCTTGAGCTGTTTCTTGGAGGTAGGAGAGGGCAAGGCCAGCTCTCTCCCTTCTATATGATCTGGCCTAGAGCTAGTGGGTTCCAACCCTTTGCATGGGTGCCTTGGGGGTTTATATAGGCCTACCCCCAGGGGTACAATGGTAATACGGCTGGACGCAGGCCCAGCTGTCAGCGCCTCTGGCCTCCGTCTTCCCCGCCGACCGCTGGGGCCCGCCGACTGGCCTGGTACGGAGCCGACAGGCCGCGTCCGTCGCGGGCGGGTCTTGCCGGCTGCTGATTACTGTAGCCGTGCTTCTGATGACGCGGGCTTGATCATGGGGGCGTGGCAACAGCCCCGCCGCCTGGCGGGCGATCACTATTGGTACCCCGACGAGTCCGACTGGTGGTCCTCTTGCCGTCTTCTGGGGTCTCACTAACTGGTGGGACCCGCTGCCTCTGGACCGTACAGACAAGCCGTCATGGGTACAGGATTCGACCATGTGGTGCTGCTGATGTTAGGGCCGGCATGGCAACAGTGCCACGCCGCACGAAGATCTTTCGGGGTACGGCGTGTTGTGGCCATGCCCGCCCTTGGTAAGTGGCGGGAGTGGGCTTCACTGTAGCCACTCTCCCGCCCCGTCCCCCTTGATTAGGTCACGGGGTTTGTTGGAGTCGCAGGCCGACTCCCCAAAGCCGGCTTCTCCGGAAGTCGCCAGGCAGGAGTCGGCTTTCCCTACGGTCGTCCCCGGGACTCGGCCGCGAGTGGTCAGTCGGCCGTCTTGCCATTGACTTCTTGAAAGCGGCCCTTCGTCCTAGGGCCTTGAGGGGCGCAGCCTGCCCCGATATCTTGAAAGGTTCTGGGGCTCGGGTTGGCCTACCCGTGGCCCATTACTCCGACAGGTTGAATACTCTACCCTCGAAAACTGTTGCGATCCCATATACTTGTGGGTTATCAAGACTATTTTCTGGCACCATTGCCGGGGAGCATAGCTCTATTTTTTGAGTCACTTGGGATATATATATCTGCTTATCATTATGAAGTACTTGAGAGATCCAAAACCAAGATCTATCCCTCAACTACGAGGGGAGGTAAAGAACTGCCATCTAGCTCTGCACTTGATTCACCTTCTATTATGAGTAAGTTTGTGACACCTACACCTGCTTCTGCTATTCGTTCTGATATGTCGCATGTTATTGATGATGCCGCTTCTGCTATGCATGATACTTATGATGAAACTACCTTTATGCCTGATACTACTATGCCACTTAGTGATTTTCTTGATGAACAACTTGCTAGGGCTAGAGAAATTGAAAATATTGAATCTGATGATACTGATGAAAGTGATGATGAAGAACCACTTGCCATTCCTAAGGGTTATGTTTTTGATCAAGATGCTTCTTTAGCTATTTTAGCTTGCAGAAATAGAACTAAATTTAAAAAATTATTAACTAAATGGAGTAAGCAATCTCTAAATGATAGAATGAAACCTGACCCTCCTTTTGCTACTTCACCTATCTTTGTTACTGATAAGGATTATGAATTCTCTATTGATCGTGATATAATTACTTTGGTTGAATCTGATCCTTTTCATGGTTATGAATCTGAAACTGTTGTGGCACATCTTACTAAACTGAATGATATAGCTACCCTGTTCACTAAAGATGAGAGAACTCGCTACTTTTATATCCTTAAAATATTTCCGTTCACATTAAAGGGTGATGCTAAGATATGGTTTAATTCTCTTGATCCTGGTTGTGTGCGTAGTCCCTTGGATATGATTTATTACTTCTCTGCTAAATATTTCACTGCCCATAAGAAACAAGCTGCTTTAAGGGAAATATATAATTTTGTGCAAATTGAAGAAGAGAGTCTCCCACAAGCTTGGGGGAGGCTTCTCCAATTACTTAATGCTTTGCCTGATCATCCTCTTAAGAAAAATGAAATACTTGATATCTTTTATAATTGACTAACCAGTGTATTCACACATTAGGCCAGACCGACGACTCAAGGGCAAAATCCTCCACGCGAACCAGCACTAGACTAAATCGACTCCGGTTAAGCCGTTAGCCATCAAGGCTCTAATCTTTGATAAAGTGGGCATATATTTAGCCTGTTCCTCACTGCTGATCCGGTCCGGGAGTGGATGTCTTGAGCTAAGCCTGCTGTCACCAAAACCCAGCTGTCAGGGGGATGAACCCCAGGCAGGCAACGGAACCCGGATCCTTTTCAAAAACAACGGGGCCAGCATTGCCCCTCAATCCGGCCCGATCTTGGCCGAGTTGCTCGACTCGGCTAGGTCGCTCGATCCAGCCAAGCAGGCCGACCCGGCCAGGCTCCCCGACACGGCCCCAACAACCAAGCTGAAGACTTCTCCAGCAAGCCAGCACCGCCCTTGGCGTGTTCTCCAAACCCGACCAAGGGTCAACGGCCGTCCCATCCCAGCCGTATGATGGAACGAATCTCCGCCAGCTAATGATCAACGCCGCAGTACCCCGCACATGCCTCAGGTCGGCCAAACGAGGCAACCGTGCCCTCCACCTACCCGCTGACTAGGGCCGGCGTGGCTACAGTGCCCTACGCCTACCCATTGGCTAGGCCTGGCGTGGCAACAGTGTCCCGGCGTGACCAATGACGCCCACAAGCGGCGACCTGATGGAGCGCCACTGTAGTCGACTCAACCCGGCCATGCCCTGACGATCAACAAGACGGCACACAGTGCCCCCTAGGCGCATGGGGCCCGCGCTTGGAGAACCCGGCGAGCCCTGGTACCCAGCGGGTCCCAGCGCCGGGTTCCTGGACACTAACAACCCGACCCTACAGCCTTGTAATATTACCCTTGTACCCCTAGGGGGTTGACCTATAAAACCCCCCAGGAGCCCCCTTGCATACGGGCAGAACCCACTTCATTCACACAATCGATCACACACAAAGCAAACACCCGAGGAGAGGGAGCATCCTAAGCCTTGGCCAGACCTCCTTCTCCCGCCATACAGCTCTAGGAGCGATTTTGTACTGTTACATATAAACCACACTCGGCAGGACTAGGGGTGTTATCTCTCCGGAGAGCCCCGGACCTGGGTATGTCTTGCGTCCCGCGCTCGCTCATGCCGACCTCGCCTCTGGAGCCCACCAGTGCCCTCGAGCCTCATCCTGTCTTTAGCCATCCCATGGCATATATCGTGCGCCCACCACGACACCGACAGAGGATTCACATCAGCTGGAGATGTATCTTGACAATAAAACCAGGTTTGGTTCCAGTCTTTAGGGTGACTAGGAAGTGCGGCTGAAGGGAAGGTGGCCTCTTTGCGCCTTTGAATGGAAATTCCCCCAAGTTCTAAGCTAGGCCCATCTGTGAACTCGGTCTGGCGGTTCAAATAATAGTGCTCTCTGAAAAGATGAACACTGTGCTCCTCTTGAAAGTATACTTCGCAAAAAACTTGGAAGTTACAGATGTTGGAAACAGAGTTTGGGCCAATGTCTTGAGGGTGAAGTTGGAAAAGGTGCAGAACATCACGAAAGAATCTTGAGCCGGGTGGAGAAAAGCCCCAAAGCATATGATCAGCAAAAAACCACGACCTCGCCTTCCTTTGGCTCAGGTCTGATCTCCGTCCCTGAAGGTCGCCAGTGGATAACATCCTTGGCCGCTAAGATGCCTGTTTGAACATATTCGTTTAGGGTTTGCTCTGTAATGGTTGAAGCGGTCCAGTTGCATGCAGTCACGGTCTTAGTCATTTTTTCAATAAAAAGCCTGACAATGAGATACTGGTGGGTCAAATTTATGAAAGTAAGCCGCCTTATAGTCAGAGGAAAGCAAGTTTAATAAAGCAAATTGGTTCAGGTGCAAATATTACATGTTATGGAAGAAGAGATTGGCATGATTAAGCCGACAAGGAAAAACTGGGTGATACAGATATTGGACATATATCGGCGGTTTAAATGTTCTATCAAAGAGTCGGCTGGTGTTTTCCGGGTTACATCATATCTATATTTGAGCCGCCCATACAGCAAGTGGTCGGACGGATGATTATAAGATCTGGAAATGGAGTAAAATTTCTCTAAGTGTTGGACAAACCATTTCCGCAAATGGTGGATTATATTTACGGAACTACAACAGTGCAGAAAAGGAGAATAATTACTGAACTTATACATGTGAGTGGAAGAACGTGCAAGCTGGGTTTGGATCTAAGGAAGATAGGATGCATCTATGATCGAAACAGATGCTAAAGCTGCTACCGCACAACTCCCCTACTACCTTTTCGATCAAAGTAAGCATTGGCAAAGAGAATTACGATGAACGCCGATGAACGCTGACGAACAGAGGAAACCCTAATGCATATGGAAAGTAGAGAGAAGGGAGTACCTAACGAGGCAGGTGATCAGCGAAGGAGCGCCGCCGTTCTCTGGATACAATCAGGTTGATGCGGCGGCCTGGGTCGAGCTGTTGAAGAAGGTCGACGACGGCGGCGGAGCTCGGGTCGCAGAGGCGTCGCAAGGAAGGAGATGAAAAGGAAGAGGCAGGGGTGAAAAGTGAAGAAGAGGCCCCCCTGTCCCTATTTATAAGGGAGTGATAAGATGGCATGCGCAGAAATCATGGAGGCAAAATGATTATATTACCAATACAGGCGCCTCGATTTTCGGGAGGTCCAATAAGATAAGGATCCATTGAGATATGTTGGGTCTTGTGCGGATTTAATGCACATGATGTCATGGCAGGTTAAAATGATTCTGCTATGTGACGTCATGGCGGGTTATAGAGGATTGATAAGGAATTGATAATGATACATTCTGCTAAGTTAGACAGTGGAGATTGATATGAACAAGTTCCAATCAACCTGGGGCCTAATGTTGGGGATATAGCTTCGAGGTATGACCCGCCTAGGAGGGGCCGAGTTATACCATTGGCGGCTTAACCTGAAGGAGGCCCAGGGAGAGATAAGAAGACGGCGGCTCATGGAGGCAGGCCTGCTAAAGGCCCAGGACCAGGGCTGTGAACCGCCATAGGAAGACTTGCTCTGTAAGGCAGGGCTAGTCAAAAACCGAGCCGGTCACGTTGTGTAAGCCGGCCGGGACTCTGTAAGCCGCCAGGTCTCTACCTGTGTATATAAAGGTGAGACCCAGCAGCGGTTTAACTAAAGAGACACACAATCGAGAACTAGGTCAAGCGTATTCGCTCCCTTGTATTCGAAACTCAAGCAATACAACTAGAAGCAGGACGTAGGCTTTTACCTCGTTGAGAAGGGCCGAACCTGGGTAAACTCCTTGTGTCCTTTGCCCCGTTCAATCCCTTTAAGCTAACCTAGTGCGATGGCTCCACACCTAAGTCCTTTCACTAGGGCATATGTCGTGTTAAATCCACGACAAGATCCTTGCAAGGCGTGCTGCTCATGTCACCACCGGTCGGCCTCCGGATTCGCCGGAGGTGGAGGCGGACGAGGAGGAAGAGGAGGGGGGTAGCAGCGGGACGGAGCAGGATCCCTAGCCCATGGAGTGGGCGGAGCCGAAGGAGGAGGTGTTGGCTACGGGCTTCGCCATGGAGGACACCATGGCGGAGTTCAAGGTCGCCCAGACAGAGGAGATGGTGCAGCAGACCTCCATCGTCGAGTCCATCCGGGACGAGGCCTATGTGGAGGCCAACCGACGCTACATCTGATAGCAAAGGGCAGAAATCGACGAGCTCGACGCCTCTAGTTCGTCGGCGACGAGCCAGAGCTACCGCACGTGCCCATCTACCTGGAGCCGGGCACGGAGACCGTGGACATCTTGGACGATGGGTATATAGGGTACCTACGTAATACGTAGGTTTTTAATCTACATGGCTTGTATGGATTTAAGGTTTCAAGTTTGAGGGAGTATATGGATGCAACGGATGATTCTTGCGTGCTGTCCGGTCATTGTCCGTCCAGGCACGTCTGCGGGCGTTTGGGGGACGGAGTTTGTTACTTGTGGTTGTAGATGCCCTAGGCGTCACTAGACTTCGCCTTTTCTAACAGAGCCAACGTGCAACTATAGGAACCTATATGTCCTTTGCTCTGTTTCCTCACGGTGAATTGGGGGGGCAATGCTACGACTTACTTCTTTAGCACTTTCAGTAACTTTGGGGCAATGCTACGGCGCATAGCTAGCTAGCTAGCACGGTAGCACATGCATCACAAAACTCTCATTTTTCTAGAAAAAGCGCTAGCTTTATTAACTTAAATCACACTTACATCCCTCGCTGTTCGCTTACCTGATCAAAGTTTGAAGACGTGCGTAACACTTGCTCTATGGATAGATATACCAGAACAAGCATACAAGAAAAGACAAGCCGGGAACGCAATGCATGGGCGAGGCGGGATGGAGCGCGGCGGAGTATTCAGCGATTCCCATCCGAGCACCGCAATTAATCCGCAAGAAGCCGTACCAACAACAGTCCTCTCTCTATATTTTGAGGAGCCCTGCGCTGCGTTGCGTGTGTGGGCATGAAGGGGACAGTTGGGATCAACTCGATCCAAGGACCAAAAACACAAGCAGAATTTTCTCATTCTTCCCTCCCACAACTAATAATATGAACCAAAATGTGGACCCTGGGAAAAGCCGGGTAGTACACATTTTTTTATTAGCTTATACTCCCAAGCAGCAGTCCCCCATCATCTTCAGTCCCTCTCTCGAGGGGGGAGGGGGTATAAATTTCGGGCAAGTGTGGCGCTCTCATTCGATGGTGGCCTCGCCTCTCACAGCCATACGGAGAGATCACACACGGGAAAGAAAGGGAGTCCAGTCCAGCATCAAGCTAAGCAAGCGAGCTAGAGCTTAGCGCCAGTTCTCCAGTACTCTCGATCGGCCTCTCCTTTTCCGCTCCCCGCTGCTGAATCTCGTCTCCGGCTGCTCGTGGCGGCGGCGGCAATGGAGGAGCAGCTGAGCCCGGTGGCGGTGACGCACCTGCTGCAGCACACGCTCCGGAGCCTCTGCACCAGCGACGCCTCGCAGTGGGTCTACGCCGTCTTCTGGCGCATCCTCCCCCGGAACTACCCTCCCCCCAAGTGAGCCCTGCCTTCTAGCTCCTCCCCTTCCTTCCTTTCCTCCATCCATCATCTTCATCCCGCGCCTGTAAACCATGGCCGCCACCGCCATCAACCAATGTCCTGACGCACTCCCTTTGGTGATTACTAATCTCTTTGCTCGCTCTGTCCGTTTGTTTGAGCAGATGGGATCTCCCAGGTGTGGCGTATGACAGGACCAGAGGAAACAGGAGGAACTGGTACGCGCATACGCAGACCACCCCAAGTCTTTTTTACCGTCGTCTGCGACTTACTGTGTCGGGGTTTTGGTTTCTTGCACCCAGGATCCTGGCGTGGGAGGACGGCTTCTGCAACTTCGCGGCCACCACCTCTGCAGCCGCCTGCGGCCAAGAGGGCGCAGGCGCCGCCGCAGCTGCATACGCGGACTGCGAGGCTGCCGCCGCAGCTGCGCAGGAGGCCAAGCAGGGCCTGGGCCTGGGCCTGCAGCCTGAGCTCTTCTTCAAGATGTCCCACGACATCTACAACTACGGCGAAGGGTCAGTAATACTACTGTTAATGGCGAAGATCAACTGGCTTATGGTCAGATTAGGCAGCTAAGCAGGCGATCGGCCGGTCGCCCGTGCTGCTGGATGATGGTTAAGTTAAGTAACCACTAACCCGGCTGCTTCTCTGTTCTTGGTCGCTTGGCTGCAGGTTGATAGGGAAAGTGGCGGCGGACCACAGCCACAAGTGGATCTTCAAGGAGCCCCCCGAGCAGGAGATCAGCCTCATCTCCTCCTGGAGCAACCCCGCCGACTCCGTAAGCCGCTCCTCCTCCCCCCAAACATTCGCCTCCAGCTTACTACCTTGCTAATGCAGTCCTTAACTGACCATCATCCATGACCATGGAATTATTGACCCGGTGCAGCAACCGAGGACATGGGAGGCGCAGTTCCAGTCTGGAATCCAGGTACGCCTGCCTTGACAAATCGCAATCGCCGCCGGCCTTTTGATCAAAAGCTCTCTGCCTGCCTGCCTGCTCCATCATCCTCTGCCCCTCGATGCCTTCTCTGCTGCCGCATCGTTTCCCGCGCCGCATGCAGCTAGCTCAGCTGAAAGCTGATGCCGCCATCGTTTTCTTTCTTTTCTCCTATTTCTTTCTCTCATGCATTCTCCTCTGTGGCGCGTGCAGACCATCGCGCTGATCGCCGTCAGAGAGGGCGTCGTGCAGCTCGGCTCCATGAAAAAGGTGCGCCCCCCTACTAGCCGGATTAGCCCGCGTGTTTATAGCCCGCTGCGCGCTCGCCGGTCTTATTCTACCGGGCTTTAATGGAGTCTCTCCCGAGAAGGGAAGCCAACATGTGGCGCACGCGCGACCGTGCAGCGCTGCCACTGGTGGCAGCGGCAGTGGCTTTAATTGATAGTGGTATTTGGTCGCACGAGTGAGTGAGTGGTTGTGTAATGATGATGTGATGCTGCTTGCTTGTTGCTGGTTTGATCGGTCGACCGATCGTGGTCGTGCAGGTGGCGGAGGACCTGAGCTACGTGGTGACGCTGCGCCGCAAGTTCGGGTACCTGGAGAGCATCCCGGGGGTGCTGCTGCCGCACCCCTCGTCGGCCGGCGTGTTCCCGGTGGCGGACGTGGCCGCCGCGGGCTGGCCGGGCATGATGCCGCCGCCGGACATGTACGTCGACCCCTACGTGCCCGGGCCGGCGCCCATGCACATCATGCCGTCCATGAGCAGCCTCGAGGCGCTGCTCTCCAAGCTGCCGTCGGTGGTGCCGGCGCCCCCGCAGCCGCCGGGGTCCATGCCGGGCGTGGCGCCGCCCTCGGACGCCGCGGCCAAGGAGGAGGCGGAGGAGGACTACAACGCCCACTGCCACGCCATGGACATGTCGTCCGTGCCGAGCAACGGCGGCGAGAGCACGAGCACGAGCGCCGCCGCCAACGCCGCCACTCCCATGTCGTCCTACTTCCTCGACGTGGGCGGCAAGCCCAGCGAGGCCGGGTTCTAGGCCGGACATCCACGGCCGCCGCCGCCGCCGCCGTCGTCGTCGTCGTTCTCGTGTTGATGGCTTCTAGCTAGTGTAAAATCAATTAATCGATCATATTATTACCACGACCGCCCATCCCACGCCGAACCATGGACTGCTTAACCCCAAATCATTGGCACAGTGTCTGTCCGTGCCTCACGCCGCTGATTATATCGTTGGACTTGATCTGGCCGTACGTAGAGTACAATGTGAGTAACAGCTACCAAGTAGCGGTGTGCATGCATGATTGGATTTGTCCATCGCATTTACGCATGCCTGTTATGAGATGCGAGATGCATGACACCTGAGGGCGCAAGGACACGGCAATGGCCGGCGTGCCCCAATCGGACCGCCGTCCTTCCCCCTCCCCGTCGCGATCCGATGGAAGCGCGTTCCTTTGACTACTCCTTTCCCGCCGGGCCCCAGGTGCCTCCTCTCCGGCCAACTAATGCACGGCCGATACGACCAATCTCAGCTCCTCGACCTCAGCTAGGTACGGATCCTCGAGTACTATCTTTGATTCTTGTGTGTGCTCGGGCTCGGGTGAAATTTTTCCGAAGATTTTCATGGCGGAGGCGCGGTCATAAGTCATAACTGAGCACAGTGCCATGGAGCTTTATGCATGTAAGAAAAATTTCGGGGCCGGCGGTCGTCGCTCGTCTGCCGAGGACTGTTGTGGGTTCCTGCAGAGTCGTTCAAGCGGCGGCAGAGGCGGCGTGCCCCACCGTCCCGGCGGCAACAGTGTCGCACAACACAATCATCAGTGCGGCGGGAAGAGGACGTACGCGGGAGCGATGGAATGATTTTTGCGCGCCGGCCTCGAGCGAGGAAATGCATGCAGTGCAGCGCAGGCGAGCAACAGCGGCGCCGCTGTCCGCTTCCGCCCTGCCACTAACGGATCCCGCGGCGCTGTCGACGGCGGCCGCCGCGGCTGGCGGGCTGGCGGGCTGGCTGTTGCCGAGACTGTAGAGGGCTCAGAGGGTGGGTGTGGGGGCGCGGGGGAGGGGCATGTATTCAAGCTGCTTCAGATTCAGTCAATCAGCGTCGCCGGACGTGGATTGGTCGTTGGTCCCGGCCGCCGGGGCGGGGCCGGGAACAACCTAATCTGCGCCGGGGGCCCACGCCGCCATCATCACCTGACCGCGATTGCTTGCCATTGCCATTGCCGGGGGCGGGGGTCGGCTCCTCGCAGCTTATGATTCGGCAGGGGCGTTCTGTCGAGGCGTGAGTGGTGCGTGCGGCGCACACGCGGAGCGCGCGCGCACGCGCGTACCGCCTTCTCCACTGGCATGGCGCCCTGCGTGAACTTCCAGGTACGATGAGAGTTGACTACAACCACGATGTGCCGTCGTCGACGTGCGGGTCGCGTGATCAGATCGCGGTGGCGTCACAAATAGCCTGCCCACGCAACGCGATCGGCAGCCCCAGCGCGCGAGCCGGACCGGCCGGGTCCGCTGCGTTCACGCGGCACCGGTACGGCCGCGTCACTGCCTTCGCCACCGCGTTCCTGGTCATCGAGCAGCTCCGCCACAGTGCGGCATTCACGGCGCTCCTCTAGGGCGGCGTCCACAGACGCTGCACCTACGTCTGGCGCGCGCGCGTGCGTGCATGCGGGTACGTACGGCGTCGATCGGGACGGCCGGGCGGCCACCGCTATATATCGGGACAGGCTCGACGTCGCGCGCATGCCACGGCCCACGGGGCGACCGACTCGGTCGTGGCGGCGGTACGCAGCGGGGAGCGATCGACGTGCGTCCACGCACGTAGCGGCGCCGCGCGGTGGTCCTTGGTACGGACAGGCACGGCTAGCCACGGATGCATGTGGACCGGCGGCGTCTCGGCGTCGAGCACATGATTGGCCGGAGAGCCGGTTTCCGCGAGGCTGCGGTGCCCGGGCGATCGGGTGGGCGGTGGCGACGGGCTGGTCGTCGTCCGGGGGATGGATCCGACGAGACGACGCGCGCAATCATTGGGTAGTTTTGGCCTCGATTTGTGGAAGCCAGGGGACGTGGCCCGAAGTTGGCGGGGTACAGAGCGAGAGTTCGTGCGCAGTGGCTCGAAGCCTCTCCTTAAGGCTGGTCATAGTCGGAAGTAACATATGCTAGTATCATGCATATGATATTAGTGTATGATACGATATTCATAGTGCATAGTATCATAAAGTAGTATTATAAGTGGTCTTATTTATTGCTATGCGTGACACATAGTAACATAACATTTATTATGTTACGGTATCTACCTACGTTACTATGACCCTCTCTCTTTTCTTTAATTTCCTACCACGTAAGTATGTTTGCGAGTCCCAAGTATATGATACTAGTTATGTTACCCCCACTATGGTCAGCCTAAGGCTGGTCATAGTGGGGAGTAACTTAGACTAGTGTCATATTCATGACACTAGTCTAAGTTACTACCCCCATAGTGCAAAGTATCTTAGTAGTAGTGTCATAGTTTGTTTCATTTATTGTCTTATAGACTCATTTTACCTCGGGAAGTGCTATATTACAGTAACATATTATGTTATTCCAAGCACCTCTCTCCTCATTAAATACTTGCCACATAAGCAAAATTGTCTTGAGATGTGTTAAGTTACTACCTAAGTTACCCCCACTATGGCTAGCCTAAGGAATTTCATATGAATTCTATAGGATAGAAAAAAAAGTTATAGCAAGCGGTCAACTTGGTAAGCCGTCAACAAAAAAACTACAATCATCATCAATGATAAACAATTCTTTATAAGAATTTTTTCAGAACACTTTTTTTTTCAAAGAGAACCCTTTGATTTGGACGCCGATAACTGCCACACGTGTGGCACAATGGACATCCGCCCACACGACCTTTGTGGCATACCCAACAGGCAGCCCATACGAATGTGTGTGGCCAAATATTCGAACTGCACACACGTGTGGCAGGAGAAGCATCCTACCACACGACTCGTTCGGTAGGAGGGGATCGATCCCCCGCACGAATTCGTTCGGCAGGGGAACCCACAGCCCGCACGCCTCCATCACACCAAACCCTTTTTCCCTGTGAAAAAAAGGAACAAAAAGCCCACTGACAATGAATTAAATGAAAAGGCCCAGATTTTTTCTGTGAGAAATAAAAGCACAGGTTTTGCTTAGCTACTAAAAAATGCCATCAACTTTGAAAATAGCAGAAAAATTGTCATTCGAGTTTGACCAAACTATTTGACATTATATTGTTTTTTAACAATGGCAAAGCTTTATAAACACATATTTAACCCCCCAATGAAATATGGCAAATCTGCCATGACAAAATAATCAATATTGCCATGTGAAAAAACACAAATAGTTGAAAAAATCATGTGAAAAAAAGAAAAAAAATTGACAAGACAATAAAAGGAAAAAATGAAATGGCATTTTTAATTAAAATTGCCATGAAAGTTTAATTAGAATTGTCGTTTTTTGAAGGAGGATTTTGCCGTGTGAGAGAAAAATAATATGAAAATCAAGTATGAACAAAGAGATATGCCATGAAAAATTCGTACCAAGAATTGCCGTGTGTTTGAATGATGAATTTGTCGTGTGTGAAAAAACACAATAAGTTGGAAATCATTTATGAAGAAGAAAAATGTCATGGCAGATTCATATCAAAACTTGCCACGGCGAAATTCACGTAAACTAAATTTGCCATGAACAAGAAAAATTGCCATGATTTGAAAACTAAATTGCCATGATCAATAAACTAAATTTGCCATGATTTGTAAACTAAATTTGCCATGAACCAATAAAATAAAATTTACCATGATTAATAAACCAAATTTGTATCAAAACTTGGCATGGCAGATTTGTATCAAGAATTGCCGTGTTTTGGTATGACGAATTTGCCATGTGTGTAAAACACAAAAAGTTGAAAAACAAAAAATAAGAATGAGCAAATTGCCATGGCAAATTCATATCAAGAATTGCCATGTGTTTGTATGATGAATTTGCCATGTGTGAAAAAACACAAAAAGTTGAAACTCAAGTAGGAACAAGAAAAATGCCATGGCATATTCATATCAAAACTTGCCACGGCGAAATTCACGTAAACTAAAACTTGCCATGATTTGAAAACTAAATTTGCCATGAACCAAATGAACTAAATTTGACATGATCAAACAAAATCAGTTTGCCATGGTCAATAAACTAAAATTTCCATGGTCAATAAACTAAATTTGCCATTATCAACAAACTAAATTTGTTGTAGTTAAGTAAGAAACAAAAGCATAAAGATTGTGATGAGCGTGTTAAAAAAACCTAAATTTGCCTTGGCAAATAAACATGACATTTTCCATGGCAAACTTTGAAAAATAGGTCATAGGAACATTTTCTAAACTTGCTATGTGATCAAATGCAGAAAAAATTGCATGTTATGTACACATATTAAGTTGACATGGCAAGTTTGCCATGTTTTTGAACATCTATAACTATGACATGTTTTGAACATCTATAGCTTTGCCATATTTTTCAACATCTTAAGTTGCCATACTTTTGAACATCTACATGTTTTATTTGAGAGATTTTCCATGTATGTAAAAGAACATGAAAAAATGAACATGAATTTGACATGGAAAATTCATATTAGAATTTCCATGGAATTTAACTAAAACTACCATATTAGAATTAGATCATGCTACAGAAGTAAACTTGACATGTGTCTGATGTAGCTGTTGAATTATGCCATGGCAACTACCGCAAAAACTTGCCATGGCAACTACTCGTAACAATTATGACATGGCAACTACTCCTACTCCAGAATTGTGCCATGGCAACTACACCAATTTTTTTGCCATGCCAACTGCTTGTAGGAATTCTGCTCATGGCAACTATTACGAAAGGATTGCCATGGCAACTACTCTGGAAAATCTGCCCACGACAACTACTATAGAAAAAAATTGTTGTGGCAACTACTCATAGAAATTCTGTCCACGGCAACTATTATGAGAAATTTGCCGTGGCAACTACTCTAGATTGCTCCATCGCCAGCTTGCAATTTATCTGTGCACAACAGCAATTGGGTGAGACTGGATGCAAGAGATTTGAGGATCCTCGCTAACCAGCAGGAAAAATAGACTGACAAAAAATGTGCAGAAACAGAGAAGCATACTAGAGACACTCATTTCATACAGAAACAGCGAACTACATGCTACAGACTACATACAATATATGCAGAATTGCTGCGTTTTTAATGCAGAATTTCCTAATGATCTCTCTTCCAAAAAATGTTCTCCTACACTTGCATATGTTCGAACTTGCCCCCTGCAGTTGCATCTGTGAACTTAAATCTAATGAGGGACAAAAAGGAGTCGCGTAAGGGCAAACATCTATGAATTGAATTGCCTACTCCTAGGGGAACAATGATGCATCTACGTTAACAAAACTTGCCTGAACAAACTTTGCATGAGCGGGGTGGAGGATTTGCACACAGGGCTCTGCGTGCGACGAGCGGGGATGGAGGTGCAGGAGGGAAGCAGCGTTGTCGTCGGCCGTCCTGAGCAGCGGCCATGCATCGTTGCTGCCCCGCCATGGCCACCGCCTGCTTCTCACCCCCTCCACACAACAACAAAAAATGGGGTCGCTGTCGCGCTGCCGACCTGGCTCACCCGGTTGTCGTGAGTAGTCGCCGCGCGATGTGGTGCTTATGCTCGGGGTCGAACAGCTCTGTCCTGCGTTAGTGTCCACCGCGGAGGCCAAGCCGCGCCAGGGATCCCAGCTACGCGCTCCCCCTTCATTCCCAGTGTAGCATGAAATGGGCGCCGTGGAGCTCGAAGCCCAGCAGCAGCGGCACATTCCCTCATCGTCAGTTGGATTCAACTGTTGTTCATCGCTGTCAGTGTCAAAACCGGCAGATCTTGGATAGGGGGTCCCGAACTGTGCGTCTAAGGATCGAAGGTAACAGGAGGCAGGGGACACGATGTTCACCCAGGTTCGGGCCCTCTTTATGGAGGTAAAATCCTACGTCCTGCTTGGTTGACTTTGATGAGTATAGGGGGTACAAGAGTTGATCTACCACAAGATCGTAATGGATAAACCCTAGATGTCTAGCATGTATGATTATGACTGCCTCTACGGACTAAATCCTCCAGTTTATATAGATACCGGAGGGGCTAGGGTTTGTACAGAGTCGGTTTACAGAGAAAGGAATCTTCATACCCGAACGCCAAGCTTGCCTTCCACGCCAAAGAGAGTCCCACCCGGACACGGGGGAAGCCTTCTATATTGTATCTTCACGGCCCACCAGTCCGGCCCACGTCACATAGCCCGCACGCCCGGGGACCCCCTAATCCAGGACTCCCTCAGTAGCCCCTGAACCGGGCTTCAATGACGATGTGTCCGGCGCGCAGATTGTCTTCGGCATTGTAAGGCGGGTTCCTGCTCTGAATACTCCAAAGTAGTTGATCAAAAGAACTATATCCGGCTGTGTACAATAGTTACAACCCTGGGCCACGAGGGTAAAACACTTTAAACAAAAATAGGCCATGCCTTCTGACAACCTTTTCGGTGAGGTATTTGAAGGAAATATGCCCTAGAGGCAATAATAAAGTTATTATTTATTTCCTTATATCATGATAAATGTTTATTATTCATGCTAGAATTGTATTAACCGGAAACATGATACATGTGTGAATACATAGACAAACATAGTGTCACTAGTATGCCTCTACTAGACTAGCTCGTTGATCAAAGATGGTTATGTTTCCTAGCCATAGATATGAGTTGTCATTTGATTAACGGGATCATATCATTAGGAGAATGATGTGATTGACTTGATCCATTCCGTTAGCTTAGCACTTGATCGTTCAGTATGTTGCTATTGCTTTCTTCATGACTTATACATGTTCCTATGACTATGAGATTATGCAACTCCCGTTTACCGGAGGAACACTTTCTGTGCTACCAAACGTCACAACGTAACTGGGTGATTATAAAGATGCTCTACAGAGGTCTTCGATGGTGTTTGTTGGGTTGGCATAGATCGAGATTAGGATTTGTCAGTCTGTGTATCGGAGAGGTATCTCTGGGCCCTCTCGGTAATGCTCATCACTATAAGCCTTGCAAGCAATGTGACTAATGAGTTAGTTGCGGGATGAAGCATTACAGAACGAGTAAAGAGACTTGCCGGTAACGATACTGAACTAGGTATTGAGATACCAATGATCGAATCTCGGGCAAGTAACATACCAATGACAAAGGGAACAACATATATCATTATGTGGTTTGACCGATAAAGATCTTCCTAGAATATGTAGGAGCTAATATGAACATCCAGGTTCCGCTATTGGTTATTGACCGGAGACGTGTCTCGGTCATGTCTACATAGTTCTTGAACCCGTAGGGTCCGCACGCTTAACGTTCGGTGAAGATTATATTATGAGTTTATGTGTTTTGATGTACGAAGGTAGTTCGGAGTCCCGGATGTGACCACAGACATGACAAGGAGTCTCGAAATGGTCGAGACATAAAGATTGATATATTGGATGACTATATTCGAACACCTGATGAGTTCCAGGGGTCACCGGATAATTATCGGAGTGCCGGGGGGTTATCGGAACCCCCGGGGGAACTAATGGGCCAACATGGGCCTCGTGTGTGAGAGAGGATGGGCCATAGGGCTGGCCGCGCGCCTCCCCCTTGGGAGTCTGAATTGGACAAGGAGGGGGGCGGTGCCCCCTCTTTCCCTCCCTCCCTCCCTCCCTTTCCTTCCCCCCTCCTTCTTCCTAGTTGGACTAGGAAAGGGGGAGTCCTACTCCTACTACGAGGAGGACTCCTCCCTCTCCTTGGCGCGCCCCAAGGCCGGCCGGCCTCCCCCCTTGATCCTTTATATACGGGGGCAGGGGGCACCCTAGAACACACAAGTTGATTATTTCCAACCATGTGCGGTGCCCCCCTCCATCATAATCCACCTCGGTCATATCATAGTGGTGCTTAGGCGAAGCCCTATTCCAGTAGCATCATCATCATCATTATCACGCCGTCGTGCTAACGAAGCTCTCCCTCGACACTCTGCTGGATCGTGAGTTCGTGGGACGTCACCGAGCTGAACATGTGCAGATCGCGGAGGTGCCATAATTTCGGTACTAGGATCGGTCGATCGTGAAGATGTACGACTACATTAACCGCATTGTCATAACGCTTCCGCTTACGGTCTACGAGGGTATGTAGACAACACTCTCCCCTCTCGTTGCTATGCATCACCATGATCTTGCATGTGCGTAGGAATTTTTTTGAAATTACTGTGTTCCCCAAGAGTGGCATCCGAGCCAGGTTTATGCGTAGATGTTATATGCCCGAGTAGAACACAAAGGAGTTATGAGCATGGGTATATACATATTGCTTGCCGTCACTAGTTGTTTCTTGATTCGGCGGTATTGTTGGATGAAGCGGCCCAGTCCAACATTACGCGTACGCTTACGCGAGACTGGTTCTACCGACGTGCTTCACACACAGGTGGCTGGTGGGTGCCAGTTTCTCCAACTTTAGTTGAATCGGATTCAATGAACATGGTTCTTTCTAAAGATCAAAAAGCAATCACTATACCACGTTGTGGTTTTTGATGCGTAGGTAAGAACGGTTCTTGCTCAGCCTGTAGCAGCCACGTAAAACTTGCAACAACAAAGTAGATGACGTCTAACTTGTTTTTGCAGGGCATGTTCTGATGTGATATGGTCAAGACATGATGCTAAATTTTATTGTATGAGATGATCATGTTTTGTAACAGAGTTATCGGCAACTGGCAGGAGCCATATGGTTGTCGCTTTATTGTATGAAATGCAATCGCCATGTAATTGCTTTACTTTATCACTAAGCGGTAGCGATAGTCATAGAAGCAATAGTTGGCGAGACGACAACAATGCTTCGATGGAGATCAAGGTGTCAAGACGGTGACGATGGTGATCATGACGGTGCTTTGGAGATGGAGATCAAAGGCACAAGATGATGATGGCCATATCATATCACTTATATTGATTGCATGTGATGTTTATCCTTTATGCATCTTATTTTGCTTAGTTCGGCGGTAGCATTATAAGATGATCTCTCGCTAAATTTCAAGGTATAAGTGTTCTCCCTGAGTATGCACCGTTGCTACAGTTCGTCGTGCCGAGACACCACATGATGATCGGGTATGATAAGCTCTACGTTCACATACAACGGGTGCAAGCCAGTTTTGCACACACAGAATACTCAAGTTAAACTTGACGAGCCTAGCATATGTAGATATGGCCTCGGAACACTGAGACCAAAAGGTCGAGCATGAATCATATAGTAGATATGATCAACATAGTGATGTTCACCATTGAAAGCTACTCCATCTCACGTGATGATCGGACATGGTTTAGTTGATATGGATCACGTGATCACTTCGAAGAGTAGAGAGATGTCTATCTAAGTGGGAGTTCTTAAGTAATTTGATTAATTGAACTTTAACTTAGCATGAACTTAGTCCTGATAGTATTTGCATATCTATGTTGTAGATCAATTGCTCGCGTATAGCTTCCCCGTTTATTTTTGATATGTTCCTAGAGAAAACTAAGTTGAAAGATGATAGTAGCAATGATGTGGACTAGGTCCGTGATCTGAGTATTATCCTCATTGCTGCACAGAAGAATTATGTCCTTGATGCACCGCTAGGTGACAGAACTATTGCAGCAGCAAATGCAAACATTATGAACGTTTGGCAAGCTTGGTATGATGACTACTTGATAGTTTAGTGTGCCATGCTTTACGACTTAGAACTGGGACTTCAAAAACGTTTTGAACGCCACGAAGCATATAAGATGTTCCAAGAGCTAAAATTTGTATTTCAGACTCATGCCCGAGTCGAGAGGTATGAGACCTCTGACATGTATTTTGCCTACAATATGAAGGAGAATAGCTCAACCAGTGAGCATATACTCGGAATGTCTGAGTACTACAATCGCTTGAATCAAGTGGGAGTTAATCTTCTAGATAAGATAGTGATTGATAGAGTTCTCTAGTCACTATCACCAAGTTACTAGAACTTCGTGATGAACTATAATATGTAAGGGATGATGAAAATAATTCCCGAGCTCTTCGCGATGCTGAAATCAGCGAAGGTAGAAATCAAGAAAAGCATCAAGTGTTGATGGTTGACAAGACCACTAGTTACAAGTATAAGGGCAAGGGAAAGAAAGGGAACTTCAAGAAGAATGGCAAGCAAGTTTCCACTCCCATGAAGAAGCCCAAAGCCAGACCCAAGCTTGAAACTGAGTGCTTCTACTGCAAAGGAAATGGTCACTGGAAGTGGAATTTCCCTAGATACTTGGCGGATAAGAAGGATGGCAAAGTGAACAAAGATATATTTGATATACCTGTTATTGATGTGTACTTTACTAATGTTTATAGCAACCCCTCAGGATTTTATACTGGTTCAGTTGCTAAGAGTAGTAACTCAAAATGGGAGTTGCAAAATAAACAGAGACTAGTTAAGGGCGAGGTGATGATGTGTGTTGGAAGTGATTCCAAGGTTGATAAGATCACCATCACACACTCCATTTACCTTCGGGATTAGTGTTGAACCTAAAATAAATGTTATTTGGTGTTTGTGTTGAGCATAATATGATTGGATCATGTTTATTGCAATACAGTTATTCATTTAAGTCAAAGAATAATTGTTATTCTATTCACATGAATAAAACCTCCTATGGTCATACACTCAATATAAATGGTTTATTGAATCTCGATCGTAGTGACACACATATTCATAATATTGAAGCCAAAAGATGCAAAGTTAATAATGATAGTGCAACTTATATGTGGCACTGCCGTTTAGGTCATATTGGTGTAAAGCGCATGAAGAATCTCCATGCTGATGGACTTTTGGAATCACTTGATGCTTGCGAACCATGCCTCATGGGCAAGATGACTAAGACTCCGTTCTCCAGAACAATGGAGCGAGCAACTGACTTATTGGAAATAATACATACTGATGTATGCGGTCCAATGAGTGTTGAGGCTCGCGGCCGGTATTGTTATTTCCTGACCTTCACAGATGATTTGAGCAGATATGAGTATATCTACTTGGTGAAACATAAATCTGAAACATTTGAAAAGTTCAAAGAATTTCAAAGTGAAGCAGAAAATCATCGTAACAAGAAAATAAAGTTTCTACGATCTGATCGTGGAAGTGAATATTTGAGTTACGAGTTTGGTCTTCATTTGAAACAATGCGGAATAGTTTCGCAACTCACACCACTTGGAACACCACAGTGTAATGGTGTGTCCGAACATCGTGACAGTACTTTATTAGATATGGTGCGATCTATGATGTCTCTTACCAATTTACCACTATCGTTTTGGGGTTATGCATTAGAGACAGCTACATTCACGTTAAATAGGGAACCATCTAAATCCGTCAAGACGACACCGTATGAACTATGGTTTGGCAAGAAACCAAAGCTGTCGTTTCTTAAAGTTTGGGGTTGCGATGCTTATGTGAAAAAGTTTCAAACTAATAAGCTCGAACCAAAATCAGAGAAGTGCGTCTTCATAGGATACCCAAAAGAAACTGTTGGGTACACCTTCTATCACAGATCCGAAGGTATGATATTTTTTTTGCTAAGAATGGATCCTTTCTAAAGAAGGAGTTTCTCTCGAAAGAAGTGAGTGGGAGGAAAGTAGAACTTGATGAGGTAATTGTACCTTCTCCCGAATTGGAAAGTAGTTCATCACAGAAATCAGTTCCAGTGATTCCTACACCAATTAGTGAGGAAGCTAATGATGATGATCATGAAACTTCAGATCAAGTTACTACCGAACCTTCTAGGTCAACCAGAGTACGGTCCGCACCAGAGTGGTACGGTAATACTGTTCTGAAAGTCATGTTACTAGACCATGACGAACCTACGAACTATGAGTAAGCGATGATGAGCCCAGATTCCGCAAAATAGCTTGAGGCCAAGAAATCTGAGATGGGATCCATGTATGAGAACAAAGTATGGACTTTGATTGACTTGCCCGTTGATCAGTGAGCCATTGAGTATGAATGGATCTTCAAGAGGAAGACGGACGCTGATAGTAGTGTTACTATCTACAAAGCTCGAATTGTCGCAAAATGTTTTTGACAAGTTCAAGGTGTTGACTACGATGAGATTTTCTCACTCGTATCGATGCTTAAGTCTATCCAAATCATGTTAGCAGTTGCCAAATTTCATGAAATCTGGCAAATGGATGTAAAAAATTGCATTCCTTAATGGATTTCTTAAAGAAGAGTTGTATATGATGCAACCAGAAGGTTTTGTCGATCCTAAAGGTGCTAACAAAGTGAGCAAGCTCCATCGATCCATTTATGGACTGGTACAAGCCTCTCAGAGTTGGAATATACGCTTTGATAGTGTGATCAAAGCATATGGTTTTATACAGACTTGCAGTGAATCCTGTATTTACAAGAAAGTGAGTGGGAGCACTACACCATTTATGATAAGTATATGTGAATGACATATTGTTGATCGAAAATAATGTAGAATTTTCTAGAAAGCATAAAGAAGTGTTTTAAAGGAGTTTTTCAAACAAAAACCTCGGTGAAGCTACTTACATATTGGGCATCAAGATCTATAAAGATAGATCAAGACGCTTGATAAGACTTTCGATGAGTACATACCTTGATAAGATTTTGAAGGAGTTCAAAATGGATCAGTTAAAGAAGGAGTTCTTGCCTGAGTTGTAAGGTGTGAAAATTGAGTAAAGACTCAAAACCCGACCACGGCAGAAAATAGAAAGAGAATGAAAATTCATTCCCTATGCCTCAGTCATAGGTTCTATAAAGTATGATATGCTGTGTACCAGTCCTATTGTATACCTTAGCATGATTTTGGCAAGGGAGTACAATAGTGATCTAGCAGTAGATCACTGGACAGCGGTCAAAAATATCCTTAGTGGAATAAGGAAATGTTTCTCAGTTATGGAGGTGACAAAGAGTTCGTCCTAAAGAGTTACATCGATGCAAGCTTTGACACCGATCTGGATGACTCTAAGTCTCGATCTAGATACATATTGAAAGTGGGAACAATTAGCTAGAGTAGCTCTGTGCAAAGCATTGTAGACATAGAAAGTTTGCAAAATACATACGGCTCTGAATGTGGCAGACCCATTGACTAAATTTCTCTCACAAGCAAAACAAGATCACTCTTTGGGCGTTAATCACATAGCGATGTGAACTAGATTATTGACTCTAGTAAACCCTTTGGGTATTAGTCACATGGAGATGTGAACTAATCACATAAAGATGTGAACTATTGGTGTTAAATCACATGACGATGTGAACTAGATTATTGACTCTAGTGCAAGTGGGAGACTGAAGGAAATATGCTCTAGAGGTAATAATAAAGTTGTTATTTATATTTCCTTATATCATGATAAATGCTTATTATTCATGCTAGAATTGTATTAACCAGAAACTTAGTACATGTGTGAATACATAGGCAAACAAAGTGTCCCTAGTATGTGTGACGCCCCGAGTCCGATGCGCCAGGTGTCTTCTAGTTATTTGCTGTGTTGCCTTGTCATTTGCTTGCGTGTCATGCATTCCATATCATGTCATCATGTGCATTTCATTTGTATACATGTTCGTCTCATGCATCCAAGCATTTTCCCCGTTGTCCGTTTTGCAATCCGGCGCTCCTATGTCACCCGGTGTCCCTTTCTACCTCTTTTCGTGTGCGGGTGTTAAACGTTATCGGATTGGACCGAGACTTGTCATGCGGCCTTGGTTTACTACCAGTAGACCGCCTGTCAAGTTTCGTAACATTTGGACTTCGTTTGATACTCCAACGGTTAACCGAGGGACCGAAAAGGCCTCGTGTGTGTTGTAGCCCAACACCCCTCCAAAGTGGCCCAAAACCCACCTAAACCCCCTCCATCATCTAGGCCGTTCGATCACGATCGCGTGGCCGAAAACCGCACCTCATTTGGACTCTCCTAGCTCCCTCTACCTATAAATACGTGGCCTCCCCCAAAAATCCACGCAGATCAAACCCTACCCTAACTTCCCTTCTCGCCGCCGGACATGTCCGCCCGCCGGCGGACGCGTCCACCCCGCCGCCACGTCGCCCGGCCAATGGCGAGGCGACACGTCAGTGCCGCTGCCCCGCTCGACCACTCCCCTCGCGCCACCTCAGCCCCGCCTCCCTCTCGCTCCTCAGCGCGCCGCCGCGGCCCGAGGGGCCCGAGGCCGACCCGCGCGGGCCCAGATCCTCGCGCCGCCTGGCGGGGATGCCCGTGCTCGCCCGAGCGGGGCACGCTCCCTGGTGCTCCTCCCGCTGCGCCCCGCTCGCCGGTGCCGGCCGCCGCGCTCGCCGCCGCACTTCGCGCCCCGGCCGCCGTCCGCCTCGCTCCGGCGCCGCCACCGAGCTCCCTCGCCGCCGCCTCTCGCCGGCAACCGCGCCGCCCGGCCGTCCTCGACCTCCTCGCGCCGCCTCATGTCCTCCTCCTGAAGGAAATATGCCCTAGAGGCAATAATAAAGTTATTATTTATTTGCTTATATCATGATAAATGTTTATTATCCATGCTAGAATTGTATTAACCGGAAACATAATACATGTGTGAATACATAGACAAACATAGTGTCACTAGTATGCCTCTACTTGACTAGCCCGTTGATCAAAGATGGTTATGTTTCCTAACCATAGACATGAGTTCCCCAACACCTCCGTCCTCTCCGGCGATCGCTGGAGCCTGGAGCTCGCCGGAGTCAGAGTTGACCCGGATCTGGTGAGGGTGGACCAGATCCACCACTCCTCGAACCAAACACCCCGTCCCGATCCGGATCCGCGCCGTCCCGCTTCTCCTCGTCCCGGGTTGACTTTTCCTGCGAGGTGAAATCTGCTAAGTCTTGAGATTCCAGATTCATATGCCTCTGTTCATCGCATCATAACTCCGTCACCGTTGCTCCGATTCGTGCGTGTAGCATATCTAAATGTTCGTCTCAACGAGTACTTCATTTCATCTCACTGCATCATTTTCATTTGAGCTCATCTTGATGTCCGAAATGTTGTTGGAAGAGGGCTATGTGATGTTAGTTTCAGTTTCTTATCAGCTTATGCACTTTTGTCATTTTTGCCATGATTAATGTGTGCATGATATGATCTTGAGCTCTACATGAGTTTTGAAGTATGCCATGCCATCTTTACAGGGGTGTATGCCATGTATTTTTTGTGATCTTTGTGGTGGCTAGCACAAGCATGCAAAGTAGCTTACTTAATGTTGCTGATTTCAGGGACTTAGAAATATTCTAAGTCTCTGCCCTGTCATTATTTTTATGCCATATGTTCATGTTGATACCGAATGATCCGTGCCTCTTTTGAGCATGATCAGTAAGGATGTTTTGTAGATAATGTTGTGCTCTATCCATCCATGTCTTTGTATGCATTTATGGAGCACCCTAGCTTGAGTCAATCGAGCTCTACTTTTGCTATAAAATGTTCCTGGAAGATTGTTAACATGTTTAGCAATTTTGCCAAGCTTGTTGTTGTTAATCTGTGCATGCTATGTTGTTGTTCTTGCCATGTTTAGCTTCTATGCCATGTCGACTTGCTGGGTGTATGCTTAGATTTTCATGCAATGCCTTGTGGTGAGTGCATCGAGCTCGTAAACATGCCTACTTGATATCTATTTTGCATGCTCCAGTTTTTCACTAAGTCTGAATCTGTTATCATAAATTGCTATGTTCGCATGGTTGCAATTGTATTTTCTGATCCCTTTTGGCTTATGGCAAGTAAAGGACTTTTGTTGTATGATTTGACTAGCTTCATGCCATGCTTTGCTTTTCCATGATATGTTCCTGTAGCATGTAGTTATCATGCTCTAAACATTACTTCCTGATGTTAAATTCCTGACTTGTTATTTTCACTAAGTCTGTAACCTGTTATCTTTTGCACTTTTTCCATGCTTGTTTGAACCTGCTATTGAGTGAATTAGCCATAGCTCAGTGTTCATATTTTGTCAAGCATCTTGAGTGGATCCCTGCCATGTATTTTGTTGCTATGTTCGAGTGCAGTAGCTTATTTATTTTGATGCATTTAGATGGCCATGTGCTGTTAATCGCAGACCGGTGCCATATTTGTTTTGCTTGACATTTACAAACCGTGCATCCGATTCCGGTGATCTTTATATCGATTTCGACCGAAATCAACTCCTCTTTCTAGTGGCACTCTTCGTTTTACAAGTTGAGGCCAGGTTCAATCATTCCTTTCCAAATCATGCATATGCATCGCATATCACATCCCGCATATTATGCCATGTTTTGCATCATGTTGATTGTGCATTGCACGTGGTTGATTGTGCTCCCTTTTGCTTGTTGTCTTGCTTTCGGTAGAGCCGGGAGACGAGTATGTGATCGAGGAGCCCGTTGAGTACGCTTACGAGGATCAAGTTTTTCGTCTTCTCGGAGAACTTTGCAGGCAAGATGACCATACCCTCGAAATCACTTCTATCTTTGCTTGCTAGTTGCTCACTCTTTTGCTATGCCTATGCTGCGATACCTACCACTTGCTTATCATGACTCCCATATTGTTAAGCCAAGCCTCTAACCCACCTTGTCCTAGCAAACTGTTGTTTGGCTATGTTACCGCTTTGCTCAGCCCCTCTTATAGCATTGTTAGTTGCAGGTGAAGATTGGAGTTTGTTCCTTGTTGGAACATGGATATTTGTTGGGCTATCACAATATCTCTTATTTAGTTAATGCATCTATATACTTGGTAAAGGGTGGAAGGCTCGGCCTTATGCCTGGTGTTTTGTTCCACTCTTGCCGCCCTAGTTTCCGTCATATCGGTATTATGTTCCCGGATTTTGCGTTCCTTACACGGTTGGGTTATAATGGGAACCCCATGACAGTTCGCTTTGAATAAAACTCCTCCAGCAAGGCCCAACCTTGGTTTTACCATTCGCCACCTAGCCTTTTTCCCTTGGGAGTCGCACATCCCGAGGTTCGTCTTATTTTAACCCCCCGGGCCAATGCTTGTCTAAGTGTTGGTCCAAACTAGAGCCCCTTGCAGCGCCACCTTGGGGAAACTCGAGGGCTGGTTTTAGTTGTACGAATTGCTTATCCGGTGTGCCCTAAGAACGAGATATGTGCAGCTCCTATCGGGATGTCGGCGCATCGGGCAGTCTTGCTGGACTTGTTTTACCATTGTCGAGGATGTCTTGTAACTGGGATGCCGAGTCTGATCGGATTATCTTGGGAGCAGGAATATCCTTCATTGACCGTGAGAGCTTGTGATGGGCTAAGTTGGGACACCCCTGCAGGGATTTGAACTTTCGAAAGCCATGCCCATGGTTATGGGCAGATGGGAATTTGTTAATGTCCGGTTGTAGAAAACCTAAAACTTAACTTAATTAAAATGCATCAACCGCGTGTGTAGCCGTGATGGTATCTTTTCGGTGGAGTCCGGGAAGTGAACACGGTGTAGGAGTTATGCTTGACGTAGGTTGCTCTAGGATCACTTCTTGATCATAGTTGTTCGACCGTGCCTTTGCCTTCTCTTCTTGCTCTCATTTGTGTTTGTTAGCCACCATACATGCTAGTCGCTTGCTGCAGCTCCACCTCATACCTTTTGCCTTACCTATAAGCTTAAATAGTCTTGATCGCGAGGGTGTGAGATTGCTGAGTCCCCGTGACTCACAGATACTTCCAAAACCAGTTTGCAAGTGCCGATGATATCGTGTAGGTGACGCAACCAAGCTCAAGGAGGAGCTCGATGGAGTTCGTGTTTCGTTTTGTTCTTCCGTTTCCGGTTGATCAATAATGGAGCCCAGTTGGGACGATCGGGGATCTGTGTAGCATATGGGGTAGTCTTCTTTTATTTTGGTTCCGTAGTCGGACCTTGATTGTATCTGTATGATGTAATGCTTTATACATGTATTGCGTGAAGTGGCGATTGTAAGCCAACTATGTATCTCTTTCCCTTATGTATTACATGGGTTGTGTGAAGATTACCTCACTTGTGACATTGCTTTCAATGCGGTTATGCCTCTAAGTCGTGCTTCGACACGTGGGAGATATAGCCGCATCAAGGGCGTTACAAGTTGGTAATCAGAGCCTTCCCCGACCTCAGGAGCCCCCTGCTTGATTGAATCGCTGGCGTTGTTGAGTCTAGAAAAATGTTTTGAGTCATTTAGGATTATATATATCGTAGAGTAGGACTTCTTTTTACTCCTCAGTCCCTTCGTCGCTCTGGTGAGGCATCCTGACGTAGAGTTTTGAATCTTCTCTTCTCAAATTTCACAAAAAAAAATTAGGATCACGCCGGTATCTTGGAATCGTTCCGATGGATTTGTGACAAGAACATTGTTCTTGGTGCCTCCTGACATTTAGGGGTTGTGGCAGTGTCTCGGGAGTTGAGCTCCGAGGTGTTGTCATCACAAATTTATCGTTGCAATTCTGGAATACCTAAGTTTTTCGCCGACATCGAAAATCTCTTTTATGCAATTGTTGGTGAGATAACCTCGACGCCACCCAGTACTGGGGCGGGAGTTCGGGAGTATTGCCATAACTCATATAACAGATGCTTTTCGAAGGTTGAGGTAAACGGTTTCCGAAGGTTTCTTGGTTATGTGTTGAAGGATGGGTACAGCTGGATGTAGGATTTGTGTAGTTTTGGGTGAGATATTATGCTTCCCATGTATCCGCGACACGCGATTGCATAACCGGAAAGTTTCGGGAGTTTATAAGTGGGAATTCAAGTAGCTCTTAGGATATCTTTCCGACAGATGTATGATATGAAATTGGGGTTCGACGTCTAGTGGTCCGCCTATCCACGGTTGGTTTTACAGTGGTCTCGTTCTGTCTTAAAGAGTCCTTGGCTATGCTGACTCGGGGATGCTTCGTATGTCATGTGCACTGCCTTGTACATGATGGTGTTGTACGATCGAGCCCGTGTAGGCCCCACCACGAAAACTTCGGACAAAATCTCTATCATATGTTTGTTCCGGCTTATTCTGCAAGACAATCCTTTGTTTTGTTTGAGTTGTGGTATTCGAGTTGCTTCGAAGTCAAATGTGGATTCCATACCTTTCCTAAGCTATGTTCTCATACTCCTTTGGAAATATCAATCCTTCATGATAATTGAGATTGTCATGTCAATCCTTGTCAACCGATGTATTATCTTCAAGTGGATCCGATCTTTTTTTCAACATCTGCAAGATCAACTCAAGTCTTCTCAATGTTGTTTGTTCCATTCGTCCCAAGCTGTCTTTGTTTTCCCACCCACCCACCCTTTTCGAGGGCTCAAATTTCTTTATCAAGTATCTATCTTTTGAACTTGAAGTCTCTCCATTCTTTTCCGTCAATTTCCTTACCCGGGGATTCTCATGAAGATCCTAACAAAACCTCAAGTTCATCATTCTCCATTCTTTTCCTTCTCCGGTGGATTAAATTCAAGCCTTCGGTGTTGATCATTCCTTTCCTTGTTTCAAATATTTTCCATACCGGTGCACCTCATAATCATTCCCCTCCCGCTATACATTTGTTCCGGAGTACTGAAGATATCTCAAAGATTCGTGTTTCCACTCTACATCCGTTAAACCTATTTCGAGGTTGTTATCTCATTCAAGCCATTTATTCAACCGGTGCAATCACTCTTCAATTCATTTCAACTGTGTTTCTGTTGAGTGGGCCCTAACCCACATGTCTTTTTCCAGGATCTTACATGACTCTTCTAATTTTCTCGGGGTTATCCTAAATTCTTTTCAAAGTTTGACGTAAGAATGATTCATCATGAATCATATGTATTTCTCCAAGATCTTCCAAATTCTTTTCATCGTTGGCTCAACCTTTCCATTCTTCATTCCGGAGTGCCTCAATAATTCTTGGTGGTGTTTCTCATCATCATTCTCAACACTTCAAGACCGAAGAAGAATTTTTTTTCCTCCATATCTTACTCCATTCTCTTCAATATTCGTGGTTCTAGCTTAATGCCATCCTCTCATAATTGTTTTTTTTCGATTGTGAGAATTCTTTTCACCAATCCGAAGCAATTCAAGAGTCTTCTCAGTTTGATTATCCGGAGTCCATCAATTCAGGTTTATTCATTCTCAGCTTTCAGTTATCATTCTCCAATCTTACCGGTGCATCGTTCAAGTGATCTATAATCCGTCGTGATCCCTTTGTTCTCATGTATCTAGATTGTCTCAAGTATCTTCGTTCATTTCACAATTCTTACCCGGTGATCCATTCCTTTACTTTGTTCTTTTTCAATTCTTACGGTGATTCGTTCAAGAGTTCTCTTCCTTGGTTATCATATCAATTTATTCGTTGTTTCAATTCTTACGGTGGTTAGTTGAAGACCTTCTCAAGTTTGCGCTATATGTATCTTAATCCTTTCTATGAGAATAAGTAGTATGCAAAATCCGTTGCTTGTCATCAATTTAAATTGATGAAGGATAAGCATAACATAATTCCTATTCTTGTTTCACCCAAATGATTAATTCCTTATTCCGGAGGTTCATCAAATTCTCGGTTTCACTTGATTCATCTTTATTTTCCCGGAGCTCCAAGTTCTCTCAAATATTTCATCGCGGAGATCCATCTAATCATTGCAAGGCTTGACCTTGTGTTTTCAACTTCTCTTTCTTTTCGATTAATCATTTCTTTTGTTACCGGAGTTCTTCATGGAGGCGCTACATGTTGGTTCATCAAGGATTTAATTCCTTCTCAAAGTGTTCATCAACATTCTTTTCAGAGGAGCTCAAGCATTATTCATCTTGCATCCCAAAGTGCAATTCATCCTATCTTATTTTTTGAGGTGGTGTTATGTCATTCTTGATAATTTTCCCTTCGGGTTTCATGATTCACAAGTTATCAAGAATGAGATATTTCAAATCCATCAATCTCTCCATTGGAATTATCTTGGGTTATATTTCACCTAAAGCTTTTCCCTAAGGATTGCTGCTATTAATGGTGCTTATAAATGACCCAAGTTCTTCACTTATCCTCCTGGTGAAATAAGCTTCTCGTCTTCTTGTTCATATCAATCCAATATATTGTTTTTCGTTAGTGGCAGAATTTCACCTCATAGTTTTGAGATGCCTTCTATAAGCCCACATCAAGCTTATTCTTTTCGTTGTTGGATTTCCAACAATTCAGATCGACCCTTCTCCTAAGTATGCTTTTTCGAGCTCATCCGAGATAGAAGATATTGTTTTTCTCCTCCGTTCATTCCATTCCATTCTCTCTTTTCTTCCGGAGGCATTGTGATGTTTCGCTCTTCTCTCGTCATCTCAAGTTGTGAAGATCATGATCTTTTTATGCTTATCCATTTAACCGGAGTGTTGTGCCCTTTTGCTCAAGTTCTTTTCGCCTTATCAAGTCTTGCATCTCTTTTCAACCGGAGTGCTGCCCGAATTTGTTCTTCCTTGTCCCTATTTTCTAACGGAGTGTTTTCAACTTCGTTCATCTCCGTTGTATTCTTTTCTCGAAATGGCTTAACCTTTTCAAGGTTCTTTGGTTTCACTCTTTGGTCAAAGAAGCAACTTAGTTTTATTGCTGCTCTTCCTCTTCTTTTTCCCTCCGGTGCCATTCTAGATCTCGGGACAAGATCCTCTCGTAGTGGTGGAGTGTTGTGACGCCCCGAGTCCGATGCGCCAGGTGTCTTCTAGTTATTCGCTGTGTTGCCTTGTCATTTTCTTGCGTGTCATCCATTCCATATCATGTCATCATGTGCATTTCATTTGCATACATGTACGTCTCATGCATCCGAGCATTTTCCCCGTTGTCTGTTTTGCAATCCGGCGCTCCTATGTCACCCGGTGTCCCTTTCTACCTCTTTTCGTGTGCAGGTGTCAAACGTTATCGGATTGGACCGAGACTTGTCATGCGGCCTTGGTTTCGTACCGGTAGACCGCCTGTCAAGTTTCGTACCATTTGGACTTCATTTGATACTCCAACGGTTAACCGAGGGACCGAAAAGGCCTCGTGTGTGTTGCAGCCCAACACCCCTCGAATGTGGCCCAAAACCCACCTAAACCCCTCCATCATCTAGGCCATTCGATCATGATTGCATGGCCGAAAACCGCACCTCATTTGGACTCTCCTAGCTCCCTCTACCTATAAATATGTGGCCTCCCCTGAAAAATCCGCGCAGATCAAACCCTACCCTAACTTCCGTCCGCGCCGCCGGACATGTCCGCCCACCGGCGGACGCGTCCACCCCGCCGCCACGTCGCCCGGCCAATGGCGAGGCGACACGTCAGCGTCGCCGCCCCGCTCGACCACTCCCTTCGCGCCACCTTAGCCCCGCCTCCCTCTCGCTCCTCAGTGCGCCGCCGCGGCCCACGGGGCCCGAGGTAGGCCCGCGCGGGCCCAGATCCTCGCGCCGCCTGGCGTGGACGCCCGTGCTCGCCCGAGCGACGCCCGCTCCCCGGTGCTCCTCCCGCTGCGCCCCGCTCGCCGGTGCCGGCCGCCGCGCTCGCCGCCGCACTTCGCGCCCCGGCCGCCGTCCGCCTCGCTCCGGTGCCGCCACCGAGCTCCCTCGCCGCCGCCTCTCGCCGGCAACCGCGCCGCCCGGCCGTCCCCGACCTCCTCGCGCCGCCTCGTGTCCTCCTCCTGAAGGAAATATGCCCTAGAGGCAATAATAAAGTTATTATTTATTTGCTTATATCATGATAAATGTTTATTATTCATGCTAGAATTGTATTAACCGGAAACATAATACATGTGTGAATACATAGACAAACATAGTGTCACTAGTATGCCTCTACTTGACTAGCCCGTTGATCAAAGATGGTTATGTTTCCTAACCATAGACATGAGTTGTCATTTGATTAACGGGATCACATCATTAGGAGAATGATGTGATTGACTTGACCCATTTCGTTAGCTTAGCACTTGATCGTTTAGTTTGTTGCTATTGCTTTCTTCATGACTTATACATGTTCCTATGACTATGAGATTATGCAACTCCCGCTTACCGGAGGAACACTTTGTGTGCTACCAAACGTCACAACGTAACTGGGTGATTATAAAGGTGCTGTACAGGTGTCTCTGAAGGTACTTGTTGGGTTGGCGTATTTCGAGATTAGGATTTGTCACTCCGATTGTCGGAGAGGTATCTCTGGGCCCTCTCGGTAATGCACATCACATAAGCCTTGCAAGCATTGCAACTAATAAGTTAGTTGTGGGATGATGTATTACGAAACGAGTAAAGAGACTTGCCGATAACGAGATTGAACTGGGTATTGAGATACCGACGATCAAATCTCGAGCAAGTAACATATCGATGACAAAGGGAACAGCGTATGTTGTTATGCGGTCTGACTGATAAAAGATCTTCGTAGAATATGTAGGAGCCAATATGAGCATCCAGGTTCCGCTATTGGTTATTGACCGGAGACGTGTCTCGGTCATGTCTACATTGTTCTCGAACCTGTAGGGTCCGCACGCTTAACGTTACGATGACAGTTTCATTATGAGTTTATATATTTTGATGTACCGAAGGTTGTTCGGAGTCCCGGATGTGATCACGGACATAACGAGGAGTCTCGAAATAGTCGAGACATAAAGATTGATATATTGGACGACTATATTCGGACATAGGAATGGTTCCGGGAGTTATCGGATATAAAACGGAGTACCGGGGGTTACTGGAACCCCCGGGGGTTAATGGGCCTCATGGGCCCAAAGTGGAGCAGAGGAGGGGCGGCCAGGGCAGGCTGCATGTCCCCTCCCTCTCTAGTCCGAATTGGACAAGGAGGAAGGGGCGGTGCCCCCCCTTTCCTTTCTCTCCTCTCTCCCTTCCTCCCCCCTCTCCTAGTTGGACAAGGAAAGGAAGGAGTCCTACTCCTGGTAGGAGTAGGACTCCTCCCTGGCGCGCCTCCTCCTGGCCGGCCGCCCCTCCCCTTTGCTCCTTTATATATGGGGGCAGGGGGGCACCTCTAGACACAACAATTGATCCTTGAGATCTATTAGCCGTGTGCGGTGCCCTCCTCCACCATAATCCTCGATAATATTGTAGCGATGCTTAGGCGAAGCCCTGCGACGGCAGAACATCAAGATCGTCACCACGCCGTCGTGCTGACTGAACTCTTCCCCGACATTCTGCTGGATCGGAGTCTGGGGATTGTCATCGAGCTAAACGTGTGCTAGAACTCGGAGGTGCCGTAGTTTCGGTGCTTGATCGGTCGGGCCGTGAAGACGTACAACTACATCAACCGCGTTGTGCTAACGCTTCCGCTTCCGGTCTACGAGGGTACGTAGACAACACTCTCCCCTCTCATTGCTATGCATCACCATGATCTTGCGTGTGCGTAGGAATTTTTTTGAAATTACTACGTTCCCCAACAGTGGCATTCGAGCCTAAGTTTTATGCGTTGATGTTGTGCACGAGTAGAACACAAGTGAGTTGTGGGCGATATAAGTCATACTGCTTACCAGCATGTTATACTTTGGTTTGGCGGTATTGTTGGATGAAGCAGCCCAGACCGACATTACATGTACGCTTACGCGAGACTGGTTCTACCGACGTGCTTTGCACACAGGTGGCTGGCGGGTGTCAGTTTCTCCAACTTTAGTTGAACCAAGTGTGGCTTCGCCCGGTCCTTGCGAAGGTTAAAACAGCACCAACTTGACAAACTATCATTGTGGTTTTGATGCGTAGGTAAGAATGGTTCTTGCTAAGCCCGTAGCAGCCACATAAAACTTGCAACAACAAAGTAGAGGACGTCTAACTTGATTTTGCAGGGCATGTTGTGATGTGATATGGTCAAGACATGATGCTAAATTTTATTGTATGAGATGATCATGTTTTGTAACCGAGTTATCGGCAACTGGCAGGAGCCATATGGTTGTCCCTTTATTGTATGCAATGCAATTGCGCTGTAATGCTTTACTTTATCACTAAGCAGTAGCGATAGTCGTGGAAGCATAAGATTGGCGAGATGACAACGATGCTATGATGGTGATCAAGGTGTCGCGCCGGTGACGATGGTGATCATGACGGTGCTTCGAAGATGGAGATCACAAGCACAAGATGATGATGGCCATATCATATCACTTATATTGATTGCATGTGATGTTTATCTTTTATGCATCTTATCTTGCTTTGATTGACGGTAGCATTATAAGATGATCCCTCACTAAATTATCAAAGTATAAGTGTTCTCCCTGAGTATGCACCATTGCGAAAGTTCTTCGTGCTGAGACACCACGTGATGATCGGGTGTGATAGGCTCTACATTCAAATACAACGGGTGCAAAACAGTTGCACACGCGAAATACTCTGGTTTAACTTGACGAGCCTAGCATATAACAGATATGGCCTCGGAACACGGAGACCGAAAGGTCGAGCGTGAATCATATAGTAGATATGATCAACATATTGATGTTCACCATTGATACTACTCCATCTCACGTGATGATCGTACATGGTTTAGTTGATTTGGATCACATGATCACTTAGAGGATTAGAGGGATATCTTTCTAAGTGGGAGTTCTTAAGTAATATGATTAATTGAACTTAAATTTATCATGAACTTAGAACCTGATAGTATCTTGCTTGTCTATGTTTGATTGTAGATAGATGGCTCGTGCTGTTGTTCCGTTGAATTTTAATGCGTTCCTTGAGAAAGCAAAGTTGAAAGATGATGGTAGCAATTACACGGACTGGGTCCGTAACTTGAGGATTATCCTCATTGCTGCATATAAGAATTACGTCCTGGAAGCACCGCTAAGTGCCAAGCCTGCTGCAGGAGCAACACCAGATGTTATGAACGTCTGGCAGAGCAAAGCTGATGACTACTCGATAGTTCAGTGTGCCATGCTTTACGACTTAGAACTGGGTCTTCAAAGATGTTTTGAATGTCATGGAGCATATGAGATGTTCCAGGAGTTGAAGTTAATATTTTAAGCAAATGCCCGGATTGAGAGATATGAAGTCTCCAATATTTTCTATAGCTGCAAGATGGAGGGGAATAGTTCTGTCAGTGAACATATACTCAAAATGTCTGGGTATCATAATCACTTGACTCAACTGGGGGTTAATCTTCCTGTTGATAGTGTCATTGACAGAGTTCTTCAATCACTGCCACCAAGCTACAAAAGCTTCATGATGAACTATAATATGCAAGGGATGAATAAGACTATTCCTGAGCTCTTCGCAATGCTAAAGGCCGTGGAGGTAGAAATTAAGAAGGAGCATCAAGTGTTGATGGTCAATAAGACCACCAGTTTCAAGAAAAAGGGCAAAGGGAAGAAGAAAGGGAACTTCAAGAAGAACAGCAAACAAGTTGCTGCTCAGGAGAAGAAACCCAAGTCTGGACCTAAGCCTGAGACTGAGTGCTTCTACTGCAAGCAGACTGGTCACTGGAAGCGGAACTTCCCAAGTATTTGGCGGATAAGAAGGATGGCAAAGTGAACAAAGGTATATGTGATATACATGTTATTGATGTGTACCTTACTAATGCTCGCAGTAGCACCTGGGTATTTGATACTGGTTCTGTTGCTAACATTTGCAACTTGAAACAGGGGCTACGGATTAAGCGAAGATTGGCTAAGGACGAGGTGACGATGCGCGTGGGAAATGGTTCCAAAGTTGATGTGATCGCGGTCGACACGCTACCTCTACATCTACCTTCGGGATTAGTATTAGACCTAAATAATTGTTATTTGGTGCCAGCATTGAGCATGAACATTATATATGGATCTTGTTTGATGCGAGACGGTTATTCATTTAAATCAGAGAATAATGGTTATTCTATTTATATGAGTAATATCTTTTATGGTCATGCACCCTTGAAGAGTGGTCTATTTTTGATGAATCTCGATAGTAGTGATACACATATTCATAATGTTGAAATCAAAATATGCAGAGTTGATAATGATAGTGCAACTTATTTGTGGCACTGCCGTTTAGGTCATATCGGTGTAAAGCGCATGAAGAAACTCCATACTGATGGACTTTTGGAACCACCTGATTATGAATCACTTGGTACTTGCGAACCGTGCCTCATGGCTAAGATGACTAAAACGCCGTTCTCCGGTAACATACATACAGATGTATGTGGTCCAATGAATGTTGAGGCTTGTGGCGGATATCGTTATTTTCTCACCTTCACAGATGATTTAAGCAGATATGGGTATATCTTCTTAATGAAACATAAGTCTGAAACGTTTGAAAAGTTCAAAGAATTTCAGAGTGAAGTTGAAAATCATCGTAACAAGAAAATAAAGTTTCTACGATCTGATCGTGGAGGAGAATATTTGAGTTACGAGTTTGGTCTACATTTGAAACAATGCGGAATAGTTTTGCAACTCACGCCACCCGGAACACCACAGCGTAATGGTGTGTCCGAACGTCGTAATCATACTTTATTAGATATGGTGCGATCTATGATGTCTCTTACTGATTTACCGTTATCGTTTTGGGGTTATGCTTTAGAGACAGCTGCATTCACGTTAAATAGGACACCATCGAAATCCGTTGAGACGACACCTTATGAACTGTGGTTTGGCGAGAAACCAAAGTTGTCGTTTCTGAAAGTTTGGGGCTGCGATGCTTATGTGAAAAAGCTTCAACCTGATAAGCTCGAACCCAAATCGGAGAAATGTGTCTTCATAGGATACCCAAAGGAGACTGTTGGGTACACCTTCTATCACAGATCCGAAGGCAAGACTTTTGTTGCTAAATTCGGAGTTTTTCTAGAGAAGGAGTTTCTCTCGAAAGAAGTGAGTGGGAGAAAAGTAGAACTTGATGAGATAACTGTACCTACTCCCTTATTGGAAAGTAGTACATCACAAAAACCGGTTTCTGTGACACCTACACCAATTAGTGAGGAAGCTAATGATAATGATCATGAAACTTCAGATCAAGTTACTACCGAACCTCGTAGATCAACCAGAGTAAGATCCGCACCAGAGTGGTACGGTAATCTTGTTCTCGAAGTCATGCTACTAGATCATGATGAACCTACGAACTATGAAGAAGCGATGGTGAGCCCAGATTCCGCAAAATGGCTAGAAGCCATGAAATCTGAGATGGGATCCATGTATGAGAACAAAGTGTGGACTTTGGTTGACTTGCCCGTTGATCGGCAAGCAATTGAGAATAAATGGATCTTCAAGAAGAAGACTGACGCTGACGGTAATGTTACTGTCTATAAAGCTCGACTTGTTGCAAAAGGTTTTCGACAAGTTCAAGGGATTGACTATGATGAGACCTTCTCACCCGTAGCGATGCTTAAGTCTCTCCGAATCATGTTAGCAATTGCCGTATTTTATGATTGTGAAATTTGGCAAATGGATGTCAAAACTGCATTCCTGAATGGATTTCTGGAAGAAGAGTTGTATATGATGCAACCAGAAGGTTTTGTCGATCCAAAGGGAGCTAACAAAGTGTGCAAGCTCCAGCGATCTATTTATGGACTGGTGCAAGCCTCTTAGAGTTTGGAATAAACGCTTTGATAGTGTGATCAAAGCATTTGGTTTTGTATAGACTTTTGGAGAAGCCTGTATTTACAAGAAAGTGAGTGGGAGCTCTGTAGTATTTCTGATATTATATGTGGATGACATATTATTGATTGGAAATGATATAGAATTTCAGGATAGCATAAAGGGATACTTGAATAAGAGTTTTTCAATGAAAGACCTCGGTGAAGCTGCTTACATATTGGGCATTAAGATCTATAGAGATAGATCAAGACGCTTAATTAGACTTTCACAAAGCATATACCTTGACAAGGTTTTGAAGAAGTTCAAAATGGATCAAGCAAAGAAAGGGTTCTTGCCCGTGTTACAAGGTGTGAAGTTGAGTAAGACTCAATGTCCGACCACCGCAGAAGATAGAGAGAAAATGAAAGATGTTCCCTATGCTTCAGCCATAGGCTCTATCATGTATGCAATGCTGTGTACCAGACCTGATGTGTGCCTTGCTATAAGTCTAGCAGGGAGGTACCAAAGTAATCCAGGAGTGGATCACTGGACAGCGGTCAAGAACATCCTAAAATACCTGAAAAGGACTAAGGATATGTTTCTCGTATATGGAGGTGACAAAGAGCTCATCGTAAATGGTTACGTTGATGCAAGCTTTGACACTGATCCGGACGATTCTAAATCGCAAACCGGATACGTGTTTTTACTGAACGGTGGAGCTGTCAATTGGTGCAGTTCTAAACAAAGCATCGTAGCGGGATCTACATGTGAAGCAGAGTACATAGCTGCTTCGGAAGCAGCAAATGAAGGAGTCTGGATGAAGGAGTTCATATCCGATCTAGGTGTCATACCTAGTGCATCGGGTCCAAAGAAAATCTTTTGTGACAATACTGGTGCAATTGCCTTGGCAAAGGAATCCGGATTTCACAAGAGAACCAAGCACATCAATAGATGCTTCAATTCCATTTGGGATTTAGTCCAAGTGGGAGACATAGAAATTTGCAAGATACATACGGATCTAAATGTTGCAGACCCGCTGACTAAGCCTCTTCCATGAGCAAAATATGATCAGCACCAAGGCTCCATGGGTGTTAGAATCATTACTGTGTAATCTAGATTATTGACTCTAGTGCAAGTGGGAGACTGAAGGAAATATGCCCTAGAGGCAACAATAAAGTTATTATTTATTTCCTTATATCATGATAAATGTTTATTATTCATGCTAGAATTGTATTAGCCGGAAACATAATACATGTGTGAATACATAGACAAACATAGTGTCACTAGTATGCCTCTACTTGACTAGCTCGTTGATCAAAGATGGTTATGTTTCCTAACCATAGACATGAGTTGTCATTTGATTAACGGGATCACATCATTAGGAGAATGATGTGATTGACTTGACCCATTTCGTTAGCTTAGCACTTGATCGTTTAGTTTGTTGCTATTGCTTTCTTCATGACTTATACATGTTCCTATGACTATGAGATTATGCAACTCCCATTTACCGGAGGAACACTTTGTGTGCTACCAAATGTCACAACGTAACTGGGTGATTATAAAGGTGCTGTACAGGTGTCTCCGAAGGTACTTGTTGGGTTGGCGTATTTCGAGATTAGAATTTGTCACTCCGATTGTCGGAGAGGTATCTCTGGGCCCTCTCGGTAATGCACATCACATAAGCCTTGCAAGCATTGCAACTAATAAGTTAGTTGCGGGATGATGTATTATGGAATGAGTAAAGAGACTTGCCGGTAACGAGACTGAACTAGGTATTGAGATACCAACGATCGAATCTCGGGCAAGTAACATACCGATGACAAAGGGAACAACGTATGTTGTTATGCGGTCTGACCGATAAAAGATCTTCGTGGAATATGTAGGAGCCAATATGAGCATCCAGGTTCTGCTATTGGTTATTGACCGGAGACGTGTCTGTTGGAAATATGCCCTAGAGGCAACAATGAAATGATTATTATATTTCCTTGTTCATGATAATTGTCTATTATTCATGCTATAATTGTATTATCCGGAAATCGTAATACATGTGTGAATACATAGACCACAATGTGTCCCTAGTGAGCCTCTAGTTGACTAGCTCGTTGATCAACAGATAGTCATGGTTTCCTGGCTATGGACATGGGGATGTCATCGATAACGGGATCACATCATTAGGAGAATGATGTGATGGACAAGACCCAAACCTAAGCATAGCACAAAGATCGTGTAGTTTGTTTGTTGTAGCTTTTCTGGATGTCAAGTATCATTTCCTTAGACCATGAGATTGTGCAACTCCCGGATACCGTAGGAGTGCCTTGGGTGTGCCAAACGTCACAACGTAACTGGGTGACTATAAAGGTACATTACAGGTATCTCCGAAAGTGTCTGTTGGGTTGGCACGAATCGAGACTGGGATTTGTCACTCCGTATGACGGAGAGGTATCTCTGGGCCCACTCGGTAATGCATCATCATAATGAGCTCAATGTGGTCAAGTGGTTGATCACGGGATCATGCATTACGGTACGAGTAAAGTGACTTGCTAGTAACGAGACAGAACAAGGTATTGGGATACCGACGATCGAGTCTCGGGCAAGTAACGTACCGATTGACAAAGGGAATTGAGTACGGGATTGATTAGGTCCTCGACATCGTGGTTCATCCGATGAGATCATCGAGGAGCATGTGGGAGCCAACATGGGTATCCAGATCCCGCTGTTGGTTATTGACCAGAGAGTCGTCTCGGTCATGTCTGCTTGTCTCCCGAACCCGTAGGGTCTACACACTTAAGGTTCGGTGACGCTAGGGTTGTATAGATATGAGTATGCAGTAATCCGAAAGTTGTTCGGAGTCCCGGATGAGATCCTGGACGTCACGAGGAGTTCCGGAATTGTCCGGAGGTGAAGAATTATATATAGGAAGTGTAGTTTCGGCCATCGGGAAAGTTTCGGGGTCACCGGTATTGTACCGGGACCATCGGATGGGTCCCGGGGGTCCATCGGGTGGGGCCACCCATCCCGGAGGGCCCCATGGGCTGAAGTGGGGAGGGGAACCATCCCATAGTGGGCTGGTGCGCCCCCCCTTGGGCCCCCCATGCGCCTAGGGTTGGGAACCCTAGGGGAGGGGGCGCCACCACTTGCCTTGGGGGGGTACTCCACCCCCTGGCCGCCGCCCCCCCTAGGAGATCCCATCTCCTAGGGCCAGCGCACCCCCCTAGGGGGCCTATATAACGGAGGGGGGAGGGAGGGCAGCAACACCTCAAGTCTTGGCGCCTCCCTCTCCCCTGCTACACCTCTCCCTCTCGCAGAAGCTCGGCGAAGCCCTGCTGCGATCACTGCTACATCCACCACCACGCCGTCGTGCTGCTGGATCTTCATCAACCTCTCCTTCCCCCTTGCTGGATCAATAAGGAGGAGACGTCATCCGCTCCGTACGTGTGTTGAACGCGGAGGTGCCGTCCGTTCGGCACTTGGTCATCGGTGATTTGGATCACGGCGTGTACGACTCCATCATCCCCGTTCTCTTGAACGCTTCCGCTCGCGATCTACAAGGGTATGTAGATGCACTCTCCTATCGTTGCTAGTTGACTCCATAGATTGATCTTGGTGAAACGTAGGAATTTTTTTTTGTTTTCTGCAACGTTCCCCAACAGTGTCTCGGTCATGTCTACATTGTTCTCGAACCCGTAGGGTCCGCATGCTTAACGTTACGATGACAGTTTCATCATGAGTTTATATATTTTGATGTACCGAAGGTTGCTCGGAGCCCCGGATGTGATCACGGACATAACGAGGAGTCTCGAAATAGTCGAGACATAAAGATTGATATATTGGACGACTATATTCAGACACAGGAATGGTTCCGGGAGTTATCGGATATAAAACGGAGTACCGGGGGTTACCGGACCCCCCCCCCCCGGGGGGGGGGGGTTAATGGGCCTCATTGGCCCAAAGTGGAGCAGAGGAGGGGCGGCCAGGGCAGGCTGCGCGCCCCCTCCCCCTCTAGTCCGAATTGGACAAGGAGGGAGGGGCGGCGCCCCCCTTTCCTTTCTCTCCTCTCTCCCTTCCTTCCCCCTCTCCTAGTTGGACAAGGAAAGGAGGGAGTCCTACTCCCGGTAGGAGTAGGACTCCTCCCTGGCGCGCCTCCTCCTGGCCGGCCGCCCCTCCCCCTTGCTCCTTTATATACGGGGGCAGGGGGCACCTCTAGACACAACAATTGATCCTTGAGATCTATTAGCCGTGTGCGGTGCCCTCCTCCACCATAATCCTCGATAATATTGTAGCGGTGCTTAGGCGAAGCCCTGCTATGGTAGAACATCAAGATCGTCACCACGCCGTCGTGCTGACGGAACTCTTCCCCGACATTCTGCTGGATCGGAGTCCGGGGATCGTCATCGAGCTGAACGTGTGCTAGAACTCGGAGGTGCCGTAGTTTCGGTGCTTGATCGGTCGGGCCGTGAAGACGTACGACTACATCAACCGCGTTGTGCTAACGCTTTCGCTTCCGGTCTACGAGGGTACATAGACAACACTCTCCCCTCTCGTTGCTATGCATCACCATGATCTTGCGTGTGCGTAGGAATTTTTTTGAAATTACTACGTTCCCCAACACCTCCGTCCTCTCCGGCGATCGCCGGAGCCTAGACCTCACCGGAGTCGGAGTTGACCCGGATCTGGTGAGGGTGGACCAGATCCACCACTCCCCGAACCAAACACCCCGTCCCGATACGGATCCGCGCCGTCCCGCTTCTCTCGTCCCGGGTTGACTTTTCCCGCGAGGTGAAATCTGCTAAGTCTTGAGATTCCAGATTCATATGCCTCTGTTCATCGCATCATAACTCCGTCACCGTTGCTCCGATTCGTGCGTGTAGCATATCTAAATGTTCGTCTTGATGAGTACTTCATTTCATCTCATTGCATCATTTTCATTTGAGCTCATCTTGATGCCCGGAATGTTGTTGGAAGAGGGCTATGTGATGTTAGTTTCAGTTTCTTATCAGCTTATGCACTTTTGTCATTTTTGCCATGATTAATGTGTGCATGATATGATCTTCAGCTCTACATGAGTTTTGAAGTATGCCATGCCATCTTTACAGGGGTGTATGCCATGTATTTTTTGTGATCTTTGTGGTGGCTAGCACAAGCATGCAAAGTAGCTTACTTAATGTTGCTGATTTCAGGGACTTAGAAATATTCTAAGTCTCTGCCCTGTCATTATTTTTATGCCATATGTTCATGTTAATACCGAGTGATCCGTGCCTCTTTTGAGCATGATCGGTTGTTTTGTAGATAATGTTGTGCTCTATCCATCCATGTCTTTGTTTACATTTATGGAGCACCCTATCTTGAGTCAATCGAGCTCTACTTTTTCTATAAAATGTTCCTGGCAGATTGTTAACATGTTTAGCAATTTTGCTGAGCTTGTTGTTGTTGATCCGTGCATGCTATGTTGTTGTTCTTGCCATGTTTAGCTTCTATGTCATGTATAATTGCTGGGTGTATGCTTAGATTTTCAGGCAATGCCTTGTGGTGAGTGCATCAAGCTCGTAAACATGCCTACTTGATATCTGTTTTGCATACTCCAGTTTTTCACTAAGTGTGAATCTGTTATCATAAATTGCTATGTTCGCATGGTTGCAATTGTATTTTCTGATCTCCTTTGGCTTATGGTCAGTAAGGGACTTTTGTTGTATGCTTTCATTAGCTTCATGCTATGCTTTGCTTTGCCATGATATGTTCCTGTAGCATGTAGTTATCATGCTCTAAACATTGCTTCCTGATGTTAAATTCCTGACTTGTTATTTTCACTAAGTCTGTAACCTGTTATCTTTTGCACTTTTGCCATGCTTGTTTGAACCTGCTATTGAGTGAATTAGCCGTAGCTCAGTGTTCATATTTTGTCAAGCATCTTGAGTGGATCCCTGCCATGTATTTTGTTGCTATGTTTGAGTGCGGTAGCTTATTTATCTTGATCCATTTAGACGGCCACGTGTTGTTAATCGCAGACCGGTGCCATATTTGTTTTGCTTGCCATTTCCAAACCGTGCATCTGATTCCGGTGATCTTTATATCGATTTTGACCGAAATGAACTCCTCTTTCCAGTGGCACTCTTGGTTTTCCAAGTTGAGTCCGGGTTCAATCATTCCTTTCCAAATCATGCATATGCATCCCCATATCGCATCCCGCATATCATGCCATGTTTTGCATCATGTTGATTGTGCATTGCACGTGGTTGATTGTGCTCCCTTTTGCTTGTTTTCTTGCTTTGGGTAGAGCCGGGAGACGAGTACGTGATCGAGGAGCCCGTTGAGTACGCTTACGAGGATCAAGTTTGTCGTCTTCTCGGAGAACTTTGCAGGCAAGATGACCATACCCTCGAAATCGCTTCTATCTTTGCTTGCTAGTTGCTCGCTCTTTTCCTATGCCTATGCTACGATACCTACCACTTTCTTATCATGCCTCCCATATTGTTAAGTCAAGCCTCTAACCCACTTTGTCCTAGCAAACCGTTGTTTGGCTATGTTACCGCTTTGCTCAGCCCTCTTATAGCGTTGTTAGTTGCAGGTGAAGATTGGAGTTTGTTCCTTGTTGGAACATGGATATTTGTTGGGATATCACAATATCTCTTATTTAATTAATGCATCTATATACTTGGTAAAGGGTGGAAGGCTCGGCCTTATGCCTGGTGTTTTGTTCCACTCTTGCCGCCCTAGTTTCCGTCATATCGGTATTATGTTCCCGGATTTTGCGTTCCTTACACGGTTGGGTTATAATGGGAACCCCTTGACAGTTCGCTTTGAATAAAACTCCTCCAGCAAGGCCCAATCTTGGTTTTTACCATTCGCTACCTAGCCTTTTTCCCTTGGGAGTCGCGCATCCCGAGGGTCATCTTATTTTAACCCCCCGGGCCAGTGCTTGTCTAAGTGTTGGTCCAAACTAGAGCCCCTTGTAGCGCCACCTCGGGGAAACTCGAGGGCTGGTTTTAGTTGTACGGATTGCTTATCCGGTGTGCCCTGAGAACGAGATATGTGCAGCTCCTATCGGGATGTCGGCGCATCGGGCGGTCTTGCTGTACTTGTTTTACCATTGTCGAGGATGTCTTGTAACCGGGATGCCGAGTCTGATCAGATTGTCTTGCGAGAAGGAATATCCTTCGTTGACCGTGAGAACTTGTATTGGGCTAAGTTGGGACACCCCTGCAGGGATTTGAACTTTCGAAAGCCGTGCCCGCGGTTATGGGCAGATGGGAATGTGTTAATGTCCGGTTGTAGAAAACCTGAAACTTAACTTAATTAAAATGCATCAACCGCGTGTGTAGCCGTGATGGTCTCTTTCCGGTGGAGTCCGAGAAGTGAACACGGTGTTGGAGTTATGCTTGACGTAGATTGCTCTAGGATCACTTCTTGGTCATAGTTGTTCAAACGTGCCTTTGCCTTCTCTTCTCGCTCTCATTTGCATTTGTTAGCCACCATACATGCTAGTCGCTTGCTGCAGCTCCACCTCATACCTTTTGCCTTACCTATAAGCTTAAGTAGTCTTGATCGCGAGGGTGTGAGATTGCTAAGTTCTCGTGACTCACAGATACTTCCAAAACCAGTTTGTAGGTGCCGATGATATCGTGCAGGTGACGCAACCAAGCTCAAGGAGGAGCTCGATGGAATTCGTGTTTCATTTTGTTGTTTCGTTTCCAGTTAATCAGTAGTGGAGCCCAGTTGGGACGATCGGGGATCTGTGTAGCATATGGGGTAGTCTTCTTTTATTTTGGTTCTGTAGTCGGACCTTGATTGTATCTTTATGATGTAATGCTTTATACATGTATTGCATGAAGTGGCGATTGTAAGCCAACTATGTATCTCTTTCCCTTATGTATTACATGGGTTGTGTGAAGATTACCTCACTTGCGACATTGCTTTCAATGCGGTTATGCCTCTAAGTCGTGCTTCGACACGTGGGAGATATAGCCGCATCGAGGGCGTTACAGTATGCCTCTACTTGACTAGCTCGTTAATCAAAGATGGTTAAGTTTCCTAGCCATGGACATGTGTTGTCATTTGATGAACGGGATCACATCATTAGAGAATGATGTGATGGACAAGACCCATCCATTAGCTTAGCATAATGGCCGTTTAGTTTATTGCTATTGCTTTCTTCATGACTTATACATGTTCCTATGATTATGAGATTATGCAACTCCCGAATACTGGAGGAACACTTAGTGTGCTATCAAACGTCACAACGTAACTGGGTGATTATAAAGATGCTCTAAAGGTGTCTCCGATGGTGTTTGTCGGGTTGGCATAGATCGAGATTAGGATTTGTCACTCCGTGTATCGGAGAGGTATCTCTGGGCCCTCTCGGTAGTGCTCATCACTACAAGCCTTGCAAGCAATGTGACTAATGAGTTGGTTGTAGGATGAAGCATTACAAAATGATTAAAGAGACTTGCCGGTAATGAGATTGAACTAGGTATTGAGATACCGACGATCGAATCTCGGGCAAGTAACATACCGATGACAAAGGGAACAACGTATAACGTTATGCGGTTTGACCGATAAAGATCTTCGTAGAATATGTAGGAGCCAATATGAACATCCAGGTTCCGCTATTGGTTATTGATCGGAGACGTGTCTCGGTCATGTCTACATAGTTCTCGAACCCGTAGGGTCCGCACGCTTAATGTTCGGTGACGATCGGTATTATGAGTTTATATGTTTTGATGTACCGAAGGTAGTTCGGAGTCCCGGATGTGATCACGGACATGACAAGGAGTCTCTAAATGGCGGAGACATAAATATTGATATATTGGATGACTATATTCGGACACCGGATGAGTTCCGGGGGTCACCGGAAAATTATCGGAGTGCCGGGGGGTTATCGGAACCCCGAGGGAACTAATGGGACAACATGGGCCTTGTGAGACATAGGAGGGGCCATAGGGCTGCCCCCCCCTTGGGAGCCCGAATTGGACAAGGAGGAGGGGGGCGCCCCCTCTTTCCCTCCCTCTCTCCCTCTCTTTCCTTCCCCCTCCTTCTTCCTAGTTGGACTAGGAAAGAGGGAGTCCTACTCCTACTAGGAGGAGGACTCCTCCCTCTCCTTGGCGCGCCCCAAGTCCGGCCGGCCTCCCCCTTGCTCCTTTATATATGGGGGCAGGGGCACCCTAGAACACACAAGTTGATTGTTTCCAGCCGTGTGTGGTGCCCCCTCCACCATAATCCACCTCGGTCATATCGTAGCGGTGCTTAGGCGAAGCCCTGTTCCTGTAGCATCATCATCACCGTCATCACGCCGTCGTGCTGACGAAGCTCTCCCTCGACACTCTGCTGGATCGTGAGTTCGTGGGACGTCATCGAGCTGAACATGTGCAGATCGCGGAGGTGCCGTACTTTCGGTACTAGGACCGGTCGATCGTGAAGACGTACGACTACATCAACCGCGTTGTCATAACACTTCCGCTTATGGTCTACAAGGGTACGTAGACAACACTCTCCCCTCTTGTTGCTATGCATCACCATGATCTTGCGTGTGCGTAGGAATTTTTTTGAAATTACTGCGTTCCCCAACAGTGTTGTGTTACGACCTTATTATTATTTCGAACCATTTTCCAGCCTCCCGTTTCGCGTTTTGAGACACGGTATTCATTGACACGTCTTGTCAAAGTAGAGATCATGTCCCCTTATTGCGGGATTCTCATCAATACGGATTTGGGTAATCCAACCGTGTCGCTCGCACAACTCCTGGGGAGTAGGCGAGTTTTAAGGCTCGTGTGGGGACGCTTGATATTCACTATCTTTATAAGGAGACAAGGATCTACCTTTTTAACCCACGCCTTCTTCCTCCTCAGCCCATATGCTCTCAAGCTCCAGCACCCAAGCTTCAACCCTTTCCGTCCCCAACAAACTCTCCAACCATGTTAGGATCAGGAGCACATGGCAAGTGGATGGCCTCCTCCGTCACGGAGGAGCACATCAAAGAACTCCGGGAGGCGGGGTATTTAGTCAAGGAAATTGCCCATCGGCTACCTGCCAAAAAGCAGATCATTCCCACATCAGAGCCCAATGAGAGAGTAGTATTCATTCCCCACTTCCTTCGCGGGCTAGGGTTTCCCCTCCACCCTTTCGTCCGCGGACTCATGTACTATTGTAGGCTAGATTTCCATGGTCTAGCCCCAAATTCATTCCTCAACATCTTGGCGTTCATCGTTGTGTGTGAGGCTTTCCTCCGCATCCCCCCACTCCAGCCTATGGCTCAAGGTATTCAATGTGAAGCCGAAGGTGGTCAAGGGTCAACACGCGGAGTGCGGCGACACCATGGTGAGCAAGCTCAGTAACGTCACCTGGCCCAAGGGGACATTCATAAAGACCGTGAAGGGGTGGCAACAGGAGTAGTTCTACATTACGGAACCTCGCGACACCTCATGGGCCGCCACTCCTGAGTTCGAAACCGGTCCGCCAATGCGGCTCACATCATGGCTCAAAAAGTGCCTAGATTGGGCGTCATCCGACGAGGTGATGATGCTGCAAAAGTGCGTCAAGAGCATGGTGCAAAAGAACACCAGACTTGCCAGCGTGATCCAGGTGATGCTATTTCGCCGGATTCTCCCCTGCCAACGCCGGACTCTCCATATGTGGGAGTTTGATCCGGCAAGTCCCCGGACCTTGCAGCGGTTCTTCAGCACGAAGCACAAAGATATATGGAAACTGTTGATCAAGGCCCAATAGTCGTGGCCACCGACGACCGAAGACCTCGGCCATGATTGTGCTCACTCAGCCACTCCAGTAAGTTTTTCGGATTTCTAATCATATCCTTGATTTGTAGATCCAAGGAGTAAGTTTAACCCCTCCCCTTGTCTCCTAGGGCTGGACGAAGAAGGCGGAGCAGATCAAGTGTCCGTATCCCCTGCCTGAAGACCCAACTATACCTTTTCTGATGAAGATGCTGGTTTCGGCGCCGTACCAGGCGCCGAAAAAGAAGGGCCAGAAGATCTGAAGTGGCCTTCGCCGAAAAGGTTCTTCGAACATTACATCCGAAGATACTGAAGCTCTCTCCTCCCATGATGAAGACGAGGAGGAATAGGAGGATCACAATTCTCCCCCTAAGGGGGGAAAGAAGAAAAGGGGAGCTTCCGCAGATCTAGAGGCAGAAGCGTTCAAGAAGGGGAACTATCCCTTTCAGACGATTCGGAATCGGACGCCGAAGCCGTCCCTGAATGGAACCCCAGGCCGAAGCCTTTGGCCGAATCGTAAGTATTTAAAGATAATGTATGTATGTGGCTTTATGCCTTGTGATCCTAACACACATAATCACGTATTGTAGTCCGGCCCGTGATCTTCCCCGGCAATCATCGTCTTCTGGGAATTTGCTAGGCTCACACATGATGGAGAGCGAGTCGCCTCCGCCGGCGTCCCCACCTACTGCTACGGACAACACCAAAGTGTTGTCCCGAGGGACCTTTATAGGTCATGGAGAGGTGCGGGAAGCCGTCAAGGTGGCGCCAGAGGGTAATACCTCTGCTGGCGAAAACACGGGGGAACCGACCCCCATGGAGGCTGGCGACGGGGGCCATGCCCAATTCGACCCCAACCGAATATCATTCCGGAGGCCGATAGGGCTCCGAAATCAGGTGAGCAGCCTCCTTCGAAAGAAGAGGGTGCGTCGACTCCCCCGGCGACCTCTATCAATCCGGAGGCGCCGGACACTCTGATGGAAGCGCTTCAGAGCGCCTCCATCATTGAGGAACATCATACCCTTATGGGTGCGGTGGTTGAAAAGGTTCGGTCCGCTAAGAGCGGATTGAATGAGGCCTACACTAGCCTTCTAACATTCTTTGAGGTACGTGATGCAATATTTTTTAACTATAAAAAGAATGCCTGTGTATAGTCGGTAGCCCCTGAGACTCTGTTCGGTGTTCGTTTAAGAAAGGCCGAACAGAGGATCGAATATTTCACAGGAGATTATCATACATGTCTATTTGAAAAAACAGGCTTCAAAGTTAGCGGCAACTGCCCATGCCGATGAAGTGTTCGAACTAAAGCAGCGGCTGAAGCTGGCTGATGAAGAGCTTATCCGCACCAACAAACGGTTGGAGGAGAAGAAAAGTATGCGATAACTATTCGCATCTGACATGATATTTACTTGTTGTTGTGTTATCTTGCTGAGTTTTATAATCATGCTCACAGCTGATGCGTCCTAGGTCGAGACCCTCAAGAACGCGTTGGCCGAGGCCAAGAAGGAGTTGGAGGAGGAATGAGCCGCCCACCGAAAGCATGAGTCACGAGTGGAGGAAGTCTAGCAAGAGCTCAAGGATGCCATAAGCAAATGTGAGTCCATAGAGCGCAAGCTTTCGGATCGAGATTCCGAACTTGCTGAGGCCCTCCAAAGCATGAAGGCAGTCCGGGTAGAAGCCCAAGGCGCCTTCCAAGAGATCCAAGAAGCAAAGCAGATCGCGGAGGGTAAGGCCTTTAACATGCAAAGCAAATTTGTAAGGAGGAGGTAAATATTACTGACCCGCGTTCGGAGTTCTCAAGGGGCGTTTGTGGATCTACCCCGGAGTATTGCCGATGCTGCGGAGTTCTTCCGAGCCGAAGAGGGGAGCTCGTCGGAGAAGCTGTTCTGGTCGCAGTACCTTGCACCAGAGCATCCGATGCCCTTTAGCGATCAGCTGAAGTAGCTGACCGAGCTTGAGGGAGTCCTGGATTAGGGGGTCTCCGGACAGCCGGACTATATCCTTTGGCCGGACGGTTGGACTATGAAGATACAAGATTGAAGACTTCGTCTCATGTCCGGATGGGACTCTACTTGGCGTGAAAGGCAAGCTAGGCAATACGGATATGTATATCTCCTCCTTTGTAACCGACCTTGGGTAACCCTAACCCTCTCCGGTGTCTATATAAACCGGAGGGTTTTAGTCCGTAGGACAACATACAATCATACCATAGGCTAGCTTCTAGGGTTTAGCCTCTTCGATCTCGTGGTAGATCAACTCTTGTAATACTCATATCATCAAGAATAAATCAAATAGGACGTAGGGTTTTACCTCATTCAAGAGGGCCCGAACCTGGGTAAAACATCGTGTCCCCTGCCTCCTGTTACCATCCGCCTTAGATGCACAGTTCGGGACCCCCTACCCGAGATCTGCCGGTTCTGACACCGACATTGGTGCTTTCATTGAGAGTTCCTCTGTGTCGTCGCCGTTAGGCTTGATGGCTCCTATGATCATCGATAGCGATGCAGTCCAGGGTGAGACTTTTCTCCCTGGACAGATCTTTGTGTTCGGTGGCTTTGCACTGCGGGCCAACTCGCTTGGCCATCTGGAGCAGATCGAAAGTTACACCCCTGGCCACCAGGTCAGGTTTGGAAGCTTAAACTACACGACCGATATCCGCGGAGACTTGATCTTCGACGGATTCGAGCCTCTGCCTTGTGCGTCACGCGGTTACGATGAGTACAATTTAGCTCTACCATCAGACAGTGTTCAGGAGATCACACCGGCAGACGCTCCGACCCTCAATTCAGAGCCAGTTGCGCCGTCCATGGACGGGTGGATGGACCCCGCCACGGAGGCCTTACCCTCAGCGGCGATCAAGCCAAACATCGACCTTACCTTGCACGAGAGTCGTGTTGTCAGACTGCCGGATCCCTCTCCGGCCATGAGCTCCGAACCGCCTGCGCCCGTTCCTAGCGAATCCGATTGGGCGCCGATCATGGAGTTTCCCTCCGCGGATATTTGTCAGCACTCGCCCTTTGGCGACATACTGAACTCATTAAGGTCTCTCTCCTTGTCAGGAGGATCCTGGCCGAACTATGTCCGGTAGGATTGGGATGCGGATGACGAAGAAATTCGCTACCCACCCACCACCCACTTAGTAGCCACTATCGACGACTTAACCGACATGCTCGACCTCGACTCCGAAGACATCGACGGTATGGACGACGATGCGGGAGACGGAGAGGAACCACTGCCCATAGGGCACTGGACAACCACCTCATCATATGATATATACATGGTGGACACACCCAAAGAAGGCAATGGCGACGAGACAGCGGAGGATGACCCCTCCAAGAAGCAACCCAAGCGCCGACGTCAGCGGCGCCGCTCTAAGTCCCGCCAAAGCAAAAGTGGTGATACCGGCACAGGAGATAATAACACTCCAGATAGTGCCGAAGATGGCAACAATCCCCTCCAGCACGATCTAGTACAGGAGGATGGAGAGGCCAGCCCTCCAGAGAGAGCGGCAGATGGAGAGGCGGAGGATGATAATTACATGCCCCCTCCGAAGACGAGGCAAGCCTCGACGATGAAGAATTCGTCGTGCCAGAGGATCCCGTCGAACAAGAGCGCTTCAAGCGCCGGCTTATAGCCACGGAAAATAGCCTTAAGAAAAAGCAGCAGCAGCTTCAAGCTAATCAAGATCTGCTAGATGACAGATGGACTGAAGTCCTGCGGCCGAGGAATATAAACTCGAATGCCCCTCCAAGAGTTACCCAAAATGCAGGTTGCTACCCCGACTGGAGGAAGAAGCGTATGACGCGGCTGATCGGCCACCTCGTGGCCGCGATAGAGAGGCATTCCAGCCAAAAGCTCAGCCTGCACCCCGACGCCATTCAAATAAAAAGGCATGGGGAAATACGCCAGACCTGCGAGACGTATTGGAGGACAAAGCAAAACATGCAAGATCGATCTACGAATCACGAGGGGGCGCCACTATGCGAGACGATAAACGTCACGCCGGATACAGTAAAAGTAAATCTGGCCGGGCCAAACACAGCGGGCAAGACTCATTGGAGCTGCGTCGCGATATAGCCCAGTACAGAGGTGCCGCACACCCCTTATGCTTCACAGATGAAGTAATGGATCATCAAATCCCAGAGGGTTTTAAACCCGTAAACATAGAATCATACGACGGCACGACAGATCCTGCAGTGTGGATCAAGGATTTCCTCCTGCACATCCACATGGCCCGCGGTGATGACCTACACGCAATCAAATACCTCCCACTCAAACTTAAAGGACCAGCTCGGCATTGACTCAACAGCTTGCCAGCAGAGTCCATTGGTTGTTGGGAAGATCTGGAAGCCGCATTCCTCGACAACTTTCAGGGCACTTATGTGCGACCACCAGACGTCGATGACCTAAGCCATATAATTCAGCAGCCAGAGGAATCGGCCGGGCAATTCTGGACACGGTTCCTAACAAAGAAAAATCAAATCATCGACTGTCCGGATGCAGAGGCCCTAGCAGCTTTTAAACACAACATCCGCGATGAGTGGCTAGCCCGGCACCTTGGTCAGGAAAAGCCGAAATCTATGGCAGCCCTCATGACACTCATGACCCGCTTTTGTGCAGGAGAAGATAGCTGGCTGGCTCGCAGTAATAACATATCAAAGAACTGTGGTACTTCGGATACCAAGGACAACAATGGCAGGTCACGTCGCAACAAACATAAGCGTCACATTAACAACAACAATGCCGAGGATACGGCAGTCAATGCCGGATTCAAAGGCTCTAAACCCGGTTAGCGGAAGAAGCCATTTAAAAGAAGCACTCCTGGCCCGTCCAGTTTGGACCACATACTTGATCACTCGTGTCAAATACACGGCACCCCCGACAAGCCAGCCAACCACACCAATAGGGATTGTTGGGTATTCAAGCAGGCCGGCAAGTTAAATACCGAAAACAAAGATAAGGGGCCACATAGCAATGACGAGGAAGAGCCCCGGCAACCGAACACAGGAGGACAGAAGAGGTTCCCCCCACAAGTGCGAATGGTGAACACGATATACGCAACCCACATCCCCAAGAGGGAGCGGAAGTGTGCGCTCAGGGACGTATATGCGTTGGAGCCAGTCTTCCCAAAGTTCAACCCATGGTCCTCATGTCCGATCACCTTCGATCGCAGGGACCACCCCACTAGTATCCGTCATGGCGGATTCGCCGCACTGGTCCTAGACCCAATCATTGACGGATTTCACCGCACTCGAGTCATTATGGATGGCGGTAGCAGCCTGAACCTGCTTTACTAGGACACAGTGTGCAAAATGGGTATATAGACCCCTCAAGGATCAAACCCACAAAAACGACCTTTAAAGGCGTCATACCAGGTGTAGAGGCCCATTGCACAGGCTCAGTCACACTGGAAGTGGTCTTTGGATCCAAGGATAACTTCCGAAGCGAAGAGTTAGTCTTTGATATAGTCATGTTCCGCAGTGGTTATCATGCACTGCTCGGGCGAACCGCATTTGCAAGATTCAATGCGGTACCGCATTATGCATACCTCAAGCTCAAGATGCCAGGACCTCAGGGGGTCATTATAGTTAACGGAAACACAGAGCGCTCTCTTCGAACAGAGGAGCACACTGCGGCCCTCGCAGCGGAAGCGCAAAGCAGCCTCTTAAGGCAATCCACTAGTTCGGTGTTTAAGGACCCGAACACCTTCAAGCGCGCCCGGAGTAATCAGTAACAGGACCGCCTGGCACGTTCCGAGCTCGCATAGCAATGCGGCCCCCACCCCGGCCCAAGGCAAATGGCGTAATTCGTGCCACGCGTACATAATTACGCATTAAAAATGCCATGGGCACAGGCGGGGAGGGGGGCATGACTACGACACGCCCCAAGATGCGTCTTAAACCGCACTAGGGGCTTCCCGTTTTGTTATTTTCTTTTCAGGACTTTAATCTCTGGAAACCCGGTCCAGCAGCATGATTTCCGAACATATGATGCAGCAACCAAGAAGGCAGAAAGCTACGTCACACCACGGAACTCCCAGGTGGATTACGATAACGAGTGTAATTCTTGTCTTAATACTATTCTTCAGCTCGCCCTTGGAAGGGACATAGTCCTACTTTTTTCTTATTGCACTGCATGTATCATTCTGCTTTAGCGCACCTTTTTGAATAAACAATGCATAGCATTAAGACTATTATTGCATTCTTCCTTTATATATATATATATACATATATATATATATATATATATATATGTGTGTGTGTGTGTTCATTAATGACACCTTGCAACCGTACACTTTGGTATAGCCAATACACCAGGGGCTTAAGTACCCCACAATATGGTGTGAGAAGTCCGAACACTTTCAAAAGTGCGGCACCCCGAACTTATATCATTATATGCATCAGCTTTGAATCATGTCTTTGGTCAATAGTTGGGTTTGCCTGGCTCCCATGTTTTGGTACCTTACGTTTCGCTATATCGGCTAAGGTAGCACTGGGAGAACTACTGCGATTGTGCCTCGGTTCAGCTGGGCTAAGCACCTTAGTAGAGAAAGCTAAAATTGACTGTCATGATAAGGTGAGAGACCGGTCGCTGTTCGAGAGGTTTTCGAGTCCCTAAAGACTTATGTCGCTTAAAGCGAGGAGTCGGCCCTGTCCGGCTTAAGGCGTGTATCGCGCCCCGAATTCGGCCTTCCGAATACTAGGGGCTTCGCCAAATTTAGAATTATAGAATTCTATGGCTAAGTGAGAGTGATAACGCATATAGTCCGATTGCCTTGTTCGTTGTGCTAAGAACCTCCCTCGAAGGACCCAACAATGGGAACAAGAGTGCTCAGGTTTATCCCGAACACCCTAGAACTCGTGGCATGGGGGCAGAAACTGACGACTAGCCATCTCTCAGATTTGATAAACAGCCAAACAAAAGGTAATATTTTAAATTCAAACAAGCGTTGCATAGCGCATATGAACAAGTTTTCATAACTACAGGATTACACGAGCAAGTTTACTCGAATATTATATCTTTCGTACACTCGTCCGCTATGAGATGAGCACCCTTCAGGACACCCTCATAGTACATCTCGGGGTGGCGATGCTCCTTGCCCTCCGGCGGCCCTTCCTTGATCAGCTTCACGGCGTCTAGCTTGGCCCATTGCACCTTCACACGGGCGAAAGCCCGGCGTGCACCTTCGATGCAGACGGACCGCTTGACGACTTCCAGCCATGGGCAGGCATCCACAAGCCGCCTCACCAGGCCGAAGTAGCTGTTCGAAGGGCGTCGCCAGGCCACAGCCGGACTATAAATCCCTTCATGGCCTGTTCGGCCGCCTTGTGTAGCTCGACGAGCTGCTTTAGCTGGTCGCTCATAGGCACCGGGTGTTCGGTCCCAGTATATTGGGCCCAGAACAACTTCTCCGTTGAGCTTCCCTCCTCGGCCTGGTAAAATGTTGTGGCATCCGACACGCTGTGGGGCAAATCTGCGAATGCTCGTGGAGAGCTCCAGATTCGGGTAAGTAATAGGTAACTTACTTTCACATGCTTGCTTTGCATATAGAATGCCTTACCTGCCGCTATTTTCTTCATCGCGTCAATCTCCTGGAGGGCCTTTAGGGCTTTGGCCTTGGCACTCTTTGCGCTCTCGAGGGCCGCGACAAGCTCAGACTCTCGCGTCTTCAAGTCAAGCTCCAACGCCTCGTGCTTCGTCACGAGAGCGTGGAGCTCTTGATGCACCTCGCCCACCTGAGCCTCATGCCTTTCCCGCTCGGTGCGCTCCGTGGCCGCTTTGTTTTCGGCCTCTGATAGCGCTTGCTTCAGGGTCGCCACCTCGGTCGTGGCCCCTGGCAAATTTACGATGATCCTGTCATTTTGCAATCGCATTCTTTTTATACATATCCATATACTAGGTACTACTTACCTTTCTTCTCCTCGAGCTGCCTCTTAGCAAGGCCGAGCTCGTCCTTGGACCCTTTAAGGTCCTGCTTCAGTGCGGCGACCTCCGCAGTCAGTGTGGCAGAGGCCAGCAGCGAAGCCTGCATACGCATATTGACATACTTATATCAGACTCCTGTGATATTGTTTGATCCTCTGATCGGCTTTTCTTTTGGAACACCGAACATAGCATCAGGGGCTACTGTCTACGTGGTAATATTTTTCCTATATTTCAAAAACTCACCTCAAAGCCTGTTAGAAGGCTGGCACATGCTTCAGTCAATCCGCTCTTGGCGGACTGTACCTTCTGGACCACCGCACTCATAATAGTGCAGTGCTCTTCGTCGATGGAAGCGCTGCGAAGCGCTCCCAGCAGATTGTCCGGTGCCTCTGGTTGGACAGATGTCACCGGCACAGGCGTCTTGCCCCTTTTGGAAGGAGGCCACCTGCCTGAGTCCGGAACCATTGGAGGTTCCGGCGTGGTGTTCGGCTGAGGGCCAAACTCGAAGCCCTCGGGAGCCTTGCTTCCTCTGCCCCAGGGGTCCAGAAGGTCGCCTTGAGGCGCCTCCGAGACTGTCTCCCCTCGACCCGGTGCCTCTTGAGACAATACCTCGGCGTGGTCCAGAGGGCAAGTGGAGGTGGCGGTCGGAAGTGGATCGCTATCCATATCCGACGAGCCCAGGGAGCCGTCCAACGATACTTCGATACAGGCTCGTGGCGGTCTGCATAATCATAATTCGGCATTAGGAGAAGCGGTGCGACAAAGGTATGCTATGAACTAGTCTGGCATCCGGATACTTACGACTTCGCTAGGGGCTTGGTTTGAGCAGCCACTCGTCTTCGCCTTCGGTGGCGGTGGTGGAGTAGTCCGGAAGGAGGGTCCTTCCCTTCTTGGACCCTTTGGCCCCCCTGGTTGGGGCGACCTTCCTTTTCTTGTCTCCCCTAACTGAAGGGGGAGCATCTTCTTCTTCCTCCTTGTCTTCGGGGGATGAGTGTGTCGGACGATGAGTCCGATAACACCTGGCGCCGGGAACTCTTTCGGGTTCCCTTGGCCTTCTTGGTCTTCTCCGGCACCTTATAAGGGGCCGGAGTCAGCATCTCCGTAAGGAGAGCGTCCGCAGTGTCTTTGGGCAGAGGGGCCGGACAGTTAATCTGCCCCGACGTCCCCACCCAGTCTTGTCAAAGGCATGGAGATTAGACCCCACACATAATTAAGCTAGGGGAAATAAAATATCCTATCGGATGTATAGAACTCACCGAATGCGCTCGACGCTTCGCGCTTAGCCCACGGTCCTCGGTGAGGGAGGGAGGGACCTCGGTGCCCTTGAATAGCACCTTTCAGACATCCTCGTGTGTTGTGTCGAAGAGCCTGTTCAAAGTTTGGTGCTGGGCCGGGTCGAACTCCCACAAGTTGAAATCTCGTCGTTGACACGGGAGGATCCGGCGGATGAGCATGACCTGGACTACGTTGACGAGTTTGAGCTTCTTGCTCACCATGTTTTGGATACATGTTTGGAGTCCGGTCAGCTCTCCCGAACTACCCCAGGACAGGCCCTTCTCTTGCCAGGAGGTGAGCCGCGTGGGGATGCCAGATCGGAACTCGGGGGCCGCTGCCCATTCGGGGTCACGCAGCTCGGTGATATAGAACCACCCCGATTGCCACCCCTTTATGGTCTCCATGAAGGAGCCCTCGAGCCATGTGACGTTGGGCATCTTGCCAACCATGGCGCCTCCGCACTCCGCCTGGCGGCCGCTCACTACCTTCGGCTTGACATTGAAGGTCTTCAGCCATAAGCCGAAGTGGGGCTTGATGCGGAGGAAGGCCTCGCACATGACGATAAAACGCCGAGATGTTGAGGATGAAGTTCGGGGCCAAATCGTGGAAGTCCAGGCCGTAGTAGAACATGACACTGGGGGTGGGGATGAGCTGCCCCTCATCTGGGAGCCGGTGCGCGATGTCGTCGGGCAGGTATCCGGCTCTCCTCAGCTTCTTGATGTGTCCCTTCGTGATGGAGGAGACCATCCACCTGCCTCCCGCTCCGGACATGGTTGGAGAGGATTGAGGTGGGAAGTGCGGACTTGGGTGCTGGAGCTCGAGTGTGCGAAAATGGATGAGCAAAGGAGGAAGAAGGCGTGGATGAAAAGGTGAATCCTTATCCCTTTATATGGGCGGACGAAACTATGCGTCCCCACTAGCCTGGTAAAACTCGCTTATCCCCCAAGCGCCGTAATCGATGGCGCGGTTGGGTTACCCATGCCCGTATTGATGAGAATCCCGTAATAAGGGGGACACGATCTTTGCTTTGACAAGATGTGTCAAAAAACTGCCTCGCGTTAAAGGAAATGGTTCGACTAATCACCGAGCCATGGCATAATGTCGTGTTGCCAAAACAAGTCAGCAAATTAGATTTGTGGAAATATTATTCTCTCTACGGTGGTATGTGGAACTTATTTTGCAGGGTCGGACACTATCCTTGTATTCAAATTCTTCCGGGGTGTATTCGGAGGAGGAACCCGCCTTGCAATGCCGAAGACAACACTGCGCGCCGGACTCGTCGTCATTGAAGCCTGGTTCAGGGGCTACTAAGGGAGTCCTGGATTAGGGGGTCTCCGGACAGCCGTACTATATCCTTTGGCCAGACTGTTGGACTATGAAGATACAAGATTGAAGACTTCGTCTCGTGTCCGGATGGGACTCTACTTGGCGTGGAAGGCAAGCTAGGCAATACGGATATGTACATCTCCTCCTTTGTAACCGACCTTGTGTAACCCTAACCCTCTCTGGTGTCTATATAAACCGGAGGGTTTTAGTCCGTAGGACAACATACAATCATACCATAGGCTAGCTTCTAGGGTTTAGCCTCTTCGATCTCATGGTAGATCAACTCTTGTAATACTCATATCATCAAGAATAAATCAAGCAGGATGTAGGGTTTTACCTCCATCAAGAGGGCCCGAACCTGGGTAAAACATCGTGTCCCCTGCCTCCTGTTACCATCCGCCTTAGACGCACAGTTCGGGACCCCCTACCCGAGATCCGCCGGTTTTGACACTGACAGAGCTGCATAGGGTGGCCGAACTGGCCATGAAGATGTTATAGTCCAACTTTGGCCAGCCGAACCCATACTAGGCAGTTACTTCGGGCTCGTGAAGCAGCTCGTCAGCACCTGCCCCGGGCTTGATGCCATAAAGCGGTCGGCCTGTATCGAAGGTGCCCGGATGGCCTTCGCCCGTGTCAAGGTGCAGTGGGCGAAGATGAACGCCGTCAATTTGGCAACCGAGGGACCACCCGCGGGCAAAGAGTACCGCACGCCGGAGCGGTATTTCAATGAAGTCTTGGAGGGTTCCCATATTGTAGAGGGCCAGTGTTCGAAGGACATTATCTTCGAATGAATGTATCCATGCCGCCCGAACTTTGTATTATGAAACAAGGCTTATGTATAATGTGTTGCTTGTTTTACTTTGAAATCCTTTCCTCCTATGCGGCCATTTATGGTATCTGAGAGTTGGCCAGTCCTCGGCTTCAGCCCCCACGTAGGTCGTACGGGGGTGTTTGGAATGGCACCTAGACACACTTGACCCAACCGGCGTGGTCCTTGAAGGAGGTGTTAGTGCGGCGAACCAGGCAATCAAACTATGTGGCTTTATCGCTCTCACTTAGCAATAGGAGTTTGACAATGATGTTATAGGCGCAGCCCCTCGTGTTGCTAGATTATCCGAACTTGGGTGCTGTAGACGCCTGACCGGGCATAGACTGGTCCTTCGCATAATGCGGGCAAAATTGCAAGAGATTTGTAGTTAGTTGCCGAATAGCTGACCAGCTCTCGCCGCACCATGACAGTCAGTTTTCGGCTTTCTCTACTGAGCTGTTTATCTGGATGAGCCAGAAACACAATCGCAATAGTTCTCCCTTTACTGCCTTAGCCGAACAAGCGGAACGTAAGGCAATAACCACAGGAGCCGGGCAACCCAACTATTGACCAAAGACATGATTCGGAGCTGATGCATATAATGTTGTATTCGTGACGCTGAATTTGCACTGTAAAAGTGTTTCAGACTTATTTTATTTTTAAGACATGTATGTGGCCGAATGGAGCCCTGGCGATTTAGGTCGTACCAAGGTGTACATGGCAGTCAGACAAAAAGAAGGAAAACAAATTTAGAAAATAAGCCAGTACCGAATACGTTGGGTGAAAGACTGTTTCCATTATAGTCTGATTGATACGTCAAAATGTATTTTTACAAATGATGTGACAAGCATCAAGGCTATTTTACATGCTGAATACCAGGGAAAGTTGTGTACGGGTCCTAAAGAGGAAGAGGCGATCTTTAAAGATCCTTTAGATACGCTGTCGTACGTCTGCGTCGCGTTGCTCCTTGGTATGTGATCCTTCAAGAGGATTATCCATCGGTTTTTCATAAAGGGACTGGAAACGGTGCCCTTGGTACCATAAAAGTTGACGTGGGTTTAAGGAACCCGAAAAAGACAAAATAAGGAAAAGAGAAATGATATGGGGGTCCACATAGGGTCGAGCTGTATTGTGGATTTTATTTTTAATATGCCTCCGTCTTTGCCCATGGTATCTTCAGTGCGTAGTTATGTACGCGTGGTATATATGCCGCGATGCGGTTGGGGCTGAGACGGAGGTCGAACTGCTAATCGAGCTCCTGACGGTCTTGATCGTCGCTCTGCAGGGTGGTTCGGACGCGTTTAACAGTGTCCGGGGGCTTGACTACCGATGTAGTATTTGGCTTGGTAAGGCCATTCTGGACTTCCTCTGCAAGGGATGCGGTGTGCTCCTCAGTACGGAGGGAGCGCTCTGTGTTTCCATTGACTGTTATGACACCGCGGGGTCCGGGCATCTTGAATTTGAGGTAGGCATAGTGCGGGATCGCATTGAAGCGAGCGAATGTGGTTCGTCCAAGCAGTGCATGATAGCCACTGCGGAAGAGGACGATGTCGAAGATCAAGTCTTCGCTTCGGAAGTTGTCTGGCGAGCCGAAGAAGCCGAAGACGACTTCCAATGTGATTGAGCCCGTGCAACGGGCGTCTACTCCAGGTATTACTCCTTTAAAGGTAGTTTTGGTGGGTTTAATTCTTGACGAATCAATACCCATTTTACGGACCGTGTCCTGATAGAGCAAGTTAAGACTGCTACCGCCGTCCATGAGAACTCGCATAAGGCGGAATCCATCAATAATTGGGTCGAGGACCAATGCAGCCGAGCCTCCATGACGGATACTAGTCGGATGGTCTCTGCGATCGAAAGTGATCGGGAAAGCTGACCATGGGTTGAATTTTGGGGCGACTGGCTCTATCGCGTAGATGTCCCTCAGAGCGTGCTTGTGCTCCCGTTTGGGGATATGAGTAGCGTATATCATATTCACCATTTTGACTTCGGGGGCAAATTTCTTCTGTCCCCTTGTATTTGGTGGATGAGGTTCGTCATCGTCATCCTCGCTAGGCGACCCCTTCTCCTTATGTTCGGTATTCAGCTTACCGGCCTGTTTGATGACCCAACAGCTTCTGTGGGTATGGTTGGCAGGCTTGTCCGGGGTGCCATGAATCTGGCAAGGTCATCGAGTATTTGGTCCAAGTTAGATGAACCGCCTTTATTCTTTTTGAATGGCCTCTTCCTTGACCGGATTTAGAGGCACTGAATCCGGCGTTGACCGATGTGTCTTCGGTATTATCATTGTTGCTTCGACGCTTGTGTTTGTTGCGTCGGGGACTGCCGTTGTCGTTTCTGGTTTCGGAGGTACCTGCGTTGCTGGTACCATTGTTGTTGCGGGCTAACCAGCTATCCTCTCCCGCGCAAAAGTGGGTCATGAGTGCTATAAGGGCTACCATAGACTTTGGCTTCTCTTGGCCGAGGTGTCGGGCGAGCCAGTCATCCCGGATGCTGTGTTTAAAGGCCGCTAGGGCTTCAACGTCCGACAGTCGACAATTTGGTTCTTTTTAGTTAAGAACCTTGTCCATAGTTTCTGGGCTGACTCTCCGGGTTGCTGAACTATGTGACTGAGGTCATCGGCGTTTGGGGGCCGTACATAGGTACCCTGGAAGTTGTCTCTAAAGGCATCTTCCAGATCTTCCCAGGTGCCAATAGAATTCTCTGGGGGGTTGTTTAACTAGTGCCGAGCTGGTCCCTTTAATTTGAGCGGGAGGTAATTGATGGCATGTAGATCGTCACCGCGAGCCATGTGAATATGGAGAAAAAAATCTTCTATCCAAACTGTGGGATTTGTCGTGTCGTCATATGATTCGATGTTAACGGGTTTAAACCCTTCTGGGAACTGATGTTCCATTACTTCGTCGGTGAAGCATAGGGGGTGTGTGGCGCCTCTGTACTGGGCGACATCGCGGCGTAGTTCGGATGGAGGCCGTATGTGGTTTTCAGCCCGTGTGAGGTTGTGTCTGTCACGCCAAGTCTGATGGCCATCCTCGCGCGTTGGGGCATTCCCCCTTGATCCGTAGATTGATCTGGTCTGGCCCGCTCTATTGTCCAGGTCCTGTCGTAGGTCATAGGTGTATCATGGGGCCGCTGTTTCTCTGCCTCTATGGCGAGGTGGTGTGGGATGGTGTTCGGCTTGAGCTGCCGCTCTGTCCCGACCACGCGGCGGTCGATCAGGTCTGTCAGCATCGCGCATTGGCGTATGGGCTCCGGGGCCTCGTCGTTAAATTGTGGTATTTGCTTGCGCTTTGGATAGCTCTTTGGGGTGCGAGGCCATATTCCTCGGCTGCCAGGATGTTAGTCCATCTGTCGTTGAGCAAACCCTGATCATCTTGAAGCTGTTGTTGCCTCTTTTTCAGGCTTCTCGCGGTGGCGATTAGCCGGCGCTTAAAGCGCTCTTGTTCGAGGGCTTCCTCTGGCACGATGAAGTCTTCGTCGCTGAGGCTCACATCCTCTTCGGAGATCGGTAGGTAATTACTATCCTCCGAGTCCTCGTTCCCGACAGGATCGTGGGGGTTTACTTGCCCATCCTCCCAATCATCCTGTTCGGATGTTGGCTCTATAGTGGCTTCAGGATCTTCGGGGTTCTCCGGAGACTGGTATTGCTATCTTTTTGGTGACGCAATTTTGAGTTATTCTCTTCGGTGACGGTATTGCTGTCTTTTTGGTGACGCGATTTTGAGCGTCGCTGACGTCGATGTTTTGGAGGTGCTTCGGCAGGCTTGTCCTCAACCGGATTCTCCTTGTCGTTGTCGCCATCCTCTTTGGGTGTGTCCACCATGTACACGTCGTATGTGGAGGTGGTCGTCCATCGTCCGGTAAACAGAGGGTTTTGGCCTTGTTCGTCTCCGGCGTTGTCGTCCATGCCGTCGATGTCTTCAGAGGCGTAGTCCAGCATGTTGGTTAGATCCTCGACAATGGCTATGAAGTGAGTGGTGGGTGGGACGTAAAATTCCCCGCTCTCAGCCCCTAGTCTGGGTTGGGCATAATTCGGAAGCGATCCTTCCGCAATGGCGAGTGATTGCATTAAGTCCAGAGCCTCATTTAAAGGCGAGGGTTGGACAGAGAAGCGAGAGTCCATGGGGCTGTCCGGAGTTTGAGCCTCCTGGCGGCGCCCATTTGGCACGGACCTCGAGAGTTCGGACTTAGAGTCCGGCGGAGTGTCCGGCGCTTCTCCGGTTGCAAGCTCCATAAGTATAGTGAGTTCGGCGGGCTCTAGACTCCCGTCTTTGGACCTGACGGCCTGCTCTGAACCTGAGGCGAGAGCGGTAATCGGGGTCGCGAACCCTTTGAGGATCAAATCTCCTGGGATATCGGCAACGTAGTTTAGGTCTCGAAACTGATCTGATGACCAGGGGCGTAGCTGTCGATCTGCTCAAGGTGACCAATCGAGTTGGCTCGCAGCGCGAAGCTGCTGAACGCGAAAATTTGGCCCAGGAGGGGAATCTCCCCTGAAACAGCATCATTGTGGATGATCGAACGAGCCATTGAATCCTTCGCCGACGACACAGTGGAACTCTCAGTGAAAACACCAATGTTGGTGTCAAAACCGGCAGATCTCGGGTAGGGGGTCCCGAACTGTGCGTCTAAGGATCGAAGGTAACAGGAGGCAGGGGACACGATGTTTACCCAGGTTCGGGCCCTCTTGATGGAGGTAAAACCCTACGTCCTGCTTGATTGACTTTGATGAGTATAGGGGGTACAAGAGTTGATCTACCACGAGATCGTAATGGCTAAACCCTAGATGTCTAGCCTGTATGATTATGACTGCCTCTACGGACTAAACCCTCCGGTTTATATAGATACCGGAGGGGGCTAGGGTTTGTACAGAGTTGGTTTACAGAGAAAGGAATTTTCATATCCGAACGTCAAGCTTGCCTTCCACGCAAGGAGAGTCCCACCCGGACACGGGGGAAGCCTTCTATCTTGTATCTTCACGGCCCACCAGTCCGGCCCACGACACATAGCCCGGACGCCCCCTAATCCAGGACTCCTTCAACCGCTGTCGCGGCCTCCGCCCCACCTTACCAGCAATCTACCTCCATCCCGTGCCCCCCAAACGCGCATCTAGAGTGGGCCTCGTCGGCGGTCGCCGGGATCCGCGGGCCTCGTCGGATTAGAGGCAGTCGGGGGAGGACAATGGGAAGATTCAGCCGGATCCAACTTTTGGTCACCGCCGCCGTGGCCTCCGCCCGCCACCGCTCGCCTCCACAGCCAACTACCTCCATCCCGTGACCCCCACCACGCATCTAGCGCGGACCTCGCCGGTAGTCACCGGGATCCACAGGGCTTGCCGGATTAGAGGCGGTCGCGAGGATAGGGGAAGAGAAAGTGTAGATGAGTGGGGAAGAGAAGGTGCGATAGAGTGGGCGCCGTTCGGCACGGGAGGAGTGGGCGTCATCCGGGCCGGTTGGTTTTGACCCGCATGAGCTCGTTGGCTGACATGCGATTCATTGTGCTTCAATATTCATGCGAAACATCCAACGACAAATGACGCGTGTGGGCGAGATGCTACACACCACACGTGTTGGCGTTAGTATTTTCGTTTGGTTTATATGAATGGATTCATATTCCTATGTAGATTTTTTTATATACTCTTCATATTTTAAAAGAAAATAAACATTACTCTAGATTCAGTGAAAAAATATCCTCTAATGTGAACTAAATGACATCTCTTTTTTATTCCTACTGATTTAATATACATGTCATCTCATTTTCTACAAGTTTCACGTTCCTATGATAATTCTAGAACCCTGATAAATGTCACACGTGTGACACGAATACGTGGCAAGTCTGAACGTTTTTTATGGTAAGTTTAGTGATATGAGATGGTAACTTTCTTTTCGAATGACAAGTTTCAATTTTTTGTATGTTTTTTCTTTGGATGGTAACTTTAGTTGTAAAAAATGCCAAGACCGGACTGTTTCGTGTCACACGTATCATTTAGGTAATTTTATTGTATGGAGCAAAGGAGACCTCAGTTTGTGCTGGTTGGTCATCGTTGGATTATTGTCAACCGAAACGAAAAGGCGAAGGCGAGAGCATTTGCCGATGGACTCTTCCTCTTGATCTAGTATTTGGCAACGACCTGATGGGGAGCACTCGTCGAAGAAAGGTAACTGATATTTATATGGGGATATTTTCTAATGTAATACTGAAGTAGATGTTCATACATACACACACTCACTTCTATGAATGTACGCACGCCATACCCTTATATGTACCTCCAAGAGACTGAGATGGCACATCATCTTGAGATTGATAAAGTTGCCATAAATGCCTCGTAGTCGATGAGAACATTTCCTCCCACTTAACGCACATTGCCGAAAGACCTGAAGTAAAGCTAAAAAATACGAGCACCGATGTCAAGTCTAGGACTTGAACTCTGATAGGCTGAAGATATCATTGTCCTTCTAACCATGTAACCATGGGTTGCTCCGCTTTCTGAGGGCAAT
>NC_041392.1:157100952-157130354 GCF_002162155.2 Triticum dicoccoides | reverse complement strand
CTCAAACACTAGTGCTTATCATAAACCGGCATGTGTGCCATGTTCCAAAAGGCTAGACGAATCGAGCCCTTGTTTTTATCGTGACCATTGCGTTCGGTGTTGAATATGTAGAACTAGAGGGATCAACTGAGGTTACCCTAGCGGGAGACCTTTTTGATGCCTTGGGAGCACGCATTTGGATGGAGTGACACATGAGGTGCTTCTGCGTGGCACTCTTTTTAATAGGCTTTATTGTCTTTCTTTACCTTTAGAACACAAAGCTTTGCTTGGCGAAATCATCTGGCACTGTTTTACTTGCTTTTACATCTTTTAGCTTGAACGTGGCACTAAATCCTTCATCTCAACTATAGAAAAAGAGTAGAAGATAGTAGAGAAGTGGTGCGTCCCACCCCCACCACATGTCGTGTGATGGGTGCTTTCTCTGAATTCTGTTCTTTTTTTTTCTCTATGAGCTTTTGGATTTTAGCTGCATTTTTTCAGTTTTTTGGTTTTCGCACAGTTTTTCCTAGATTACACGTAAATAATGCACTGAGCGTGGAAAAAGAATTATGCTTTCTCAAGCACAACTGAAAGGGACAAAACATGATACTCGTGGAGACACATATTTTCTTCTGCAAGAAGCAGAGCTATGCTTCTCAGAAAGAGATAAAATTTGTCCTTCCACATGAGAAGTAGAAATTTGCTTATTGTCCAGGCACAAATTTGTTTTTTTCTTTTGGCTCAGGGTTTTTTCGTCATTTGTTTTTTAGGTTGCCATTTTTTTCGTTTTTGCTTTTTGTATTGTCTTTTTTCCAGGGTTTTTTCTTGAAAAAATTTCATTGAAACCTATTAACATTGGAAACCTAGGGAAAATCTTGAGGCGAGAATTCCAACGGTGTAAAAGGTTCAGAATTTGAACGCATGGTTCAACAAATAAAACATTTTGAACAAACGAATCTCTGAAAAGAAAATTAACAAAGTGCGACACGTGATGCACATGCAGTATGTTACTTGTCAACGCTTGAAAGGTGAAAGTCCCCTTTGCAAGTGGTACCCGGAATTAGAATCCAACTGCGGCCTGGACTCAGCAAGCTCATTGTAGCGAGCCGATTCACTACAACGAACTGGTGCACTATAACGGAGCACTGTAGCAAGCTGTTCACGGTAGCGAATCAGAACGCAGTAGCGAGCTATTTTTATATCGACTATTTTTAATTCTTTTGTTTTATAAAGAATTGGTATTTTCTCAAATTTTGAGAACATTCTTGAAAGAACGTGAACATTATAACAAAAGCACACATTTTTGCAAAAAATGAACATTATTTGAAAATCTCAAACATTTTATGAAAATATGACCATTTGAAATTCTGGTTTTTTAAAAATATATAAATTTTAAACTTCAATCTATAAATATGAACATTTTTGCAAAAAAGGAAACAAGTTTTGAAAACGTAAATATGTTTTGGAAATTCCAATGTTTGAATTTTGTTTCCACGACTTTCTGAACTTTCTATCAAAAGAAAAAAACTTAGATTATGTAGACAATTTTTTTTGGAAAATTACAAAAACCGAGATTCTGTAGAGCATGCGTCGGTCCATTTATCGGTCACTCAGCCGCTTGGCTGTGCGAAATATCGATTGATGTCCTTGGGTTTTTTCGGATGATGTGGTCTTTTTAGAGGGGCATGCACTGGTTGCTCCACCTTTGCGGAAATCCTGATTTGACGCGTTTTGCATCCCATTCTCGTTGTTTCACGCTGGAGATCGAGTGATAGTACGGATTGGGTCGGCGTGTTTAGAGCAAGTATAATAAGGTATATTGTTGGTGGGTTGTAAGACTTAAAAATAGTATATTGTTGCAGAGTTGGCAGATAAAGAAAAGAAGAGAGAAGAGAAGCGGGCTACTAATTAACAGCCAGTTGTAGCACGTGCTCCTGGACTTTGTGAGAGAGGAGGTGGGCCATGTATCAATAGATGACGTGGCGACATCTATAGCCAACGGCTGGCTGTCCTATTTACCATGCACTTAGGCATTTTCAGCTTATCAGGTTTTTGAAACCTCCTAGAGGTTCTCAGCCGGTTTATGAAAACTTCTAGAAGGTTCTTGTACTGACTTGATTTCTTCTATGTTTTTCCTTTTTCCTTTTACCTGATTCCTTTTTTCCATTTTTCTCCATTTTCCTTTTTCTGTTTATTGTTTTTAGTTTTTTTTCTTTTTTTGTTTCCTTCTTTCTTATTTTTATTTTTCTTTTTCGAATAATTTTAGAAATTTTAAAAATATATATTTATAAATTTTGTTCAAAATTTCAAATATGTTCCCGTTTTCCAAAATTTTGTTCAGAAATTTTAAAAGTTGTTCAGAAATTGTTTGCTTCTTTTCACAACATGTTCCATAATAAAAAATGTTTCGAATTTTCAAAATTGAATCAATTTTCATTTATGTATTGATTTTTTTTCGCATTTTCAAAGTTTTTTGGGGATTTTCAAACTGCTCAGTATTTTCAAATTTTTGTTCTGTAAATTCAGATATCCTTTTCTTTTCCAAAAAATGAACGGGATTTTCAATTTTTTGTTCCCAGGTTCTAGTTTTGTTCTTGATTTCAAATTCTTTTATCGAAATGAATTTCTTTTCTTGTATTAGAGAAATGTTTAAAATTGTTAGAATATTTATATACCCATTTACAAATTTTGTTCTATAAATTTAGAAAATTTTCATGATTTCCAAATATTTCTTCTCATGTATAAATTCTGTCGTTGATTTCAAAATTTTGTTCTTGACTCTAATTTTTTTTCAGAATATTCAAATTTTGTTCCCATGTATCATTTTTTGCGTGATCATCCTTTTCCAGCTCAAGCCCTGAGGACTGGCCCAGTTTGCACGCATCCCCAAGCCCCTCTGTGTCGGGTTCCTATATGACGCATTTGTCCTATATGCGGTCGCCAGCGGACCGACCCATCAAACATTTTGAATTCGTAAACATTGTTTGAATTCTGGGAACGTTTTCTGATTTCAAGGATGATTTTCAAATTTTCAATGTTATGAGGTCATAGTTTGTTTTGAATTTGCTATTGTGCTTTCAAATCCGTGTATATTTTCAAAATTAATTTAGAATTTTTGATTTTCAAAAATATTGAATTCATAAATTTTATTACACAATTCTATATTTTGTAGTAAACACTTTTTATGTAAAATTATCAAAATCAGCAACTTTTCAAAATGTCTAGACATTTTCAAATTTGCCGGAATTTGTTTGAATCTGCAAGAAAAATTGAAATTCATGAAAACATAACACGTGAGCATTTTTAAATTTTCACAAAAAGTTTCTAACTCGGAAACTTTTTAAAAATTCATAAAATGTTTTTGACTGAATTTTTTATTCTTTTTTTTTGAAATTGTGACATTTTTCAAATTCAAGAACATTATTACAAATTCGTGTACTTTAAAAAGTTAAAATAAAGTTTTTTATTCCTGATTTTTTAGAAATTCAAATTAAACTAGCCAAATTTAATAAAACAAAATGAAATAAGAGATAAAAAAACAAGCATGTGCTTCTCTTGCTAGATGTGCTTGCGCTCGGTGTCAAGTGGCCGCATGAATGACGTGAGTTGTTTTTTTCGCTACAAGTGGCGCATAGCAGCGCCCGTCCACATTGATAGTGTGGCGTTAATTCCTGTCGGCCGCATTCTGGGTTATTTTTTCGGGAAATTCTATTCGGCGCTTAAAGCGCACACCCACTTGGTGGTATGCAACGGACCCGGTCCATTTAGTTGGCCTTCGGTTCTGAGAATCTTGTCCTCCTTTCTTTATTTTTTCTTCTGTCTTTTCCGCGAGTTTATTGACTCCTTGATATTGGTTTTTTGCGTTGTCTTTTTAAAATAAAAAAATCAAATTTGTGAACACGTTTTGATTTTTAAAATTCGTTCTTCTTAAAAATTCGGGAATCTTTTTTCATATTCATGGATTATTTCTAAAATTCTTGAAGATTTTTGAGAACTAACAAACACTTTTTAAATTCATTGATATTTTCAAATTTTGTGAGCATTATTTCAAATTCATGAAATTTTGTTTAAGTCTCACAAATGGTTTTTGAATGTTCATAGTTTTATTGCGTTTTGAATTTGAACGAGTAGTGGAAGAGCGAGCGGGAAAAGAAAGCGATCGAATGAGGGACGTGTGAAGCTGAAATCCTATTTGGCCATCGTAACGCCCGTTTATATAGAGCCTTTTTGGATTATAGCCGCCACCTGCCCTGCCAATCTTTTGGTCATTGACTGCTACTACGGCCTTCGTTTCGATGAGCGCCTATGAATCGCAACCATGCCAATTTTTTGGTCGACTCATTCAGATTTTTCCGCCTAGGTGTTGGCGAGATCGGGGTGGCGAAATCCTCTGCCAAATTTTTGGCAATCCAATTTTGGCGGGGCTGGCTAGGGCGTCATGCAAACAGACCGATAGCTTTTCGTTCGCGGCGCACAACCCCTGCTTTGATCATTTTTATGTCGGCTGGCCCATTCACTGGTACTCTAGCGTAAGTTCAAGTGTTGGTTTAGGGAAGCTTAAAAAAGCTTCCCGGCCAGTTTTGGAAAGATTTTGGATAGTTTTTATTAGGTTTTTTCTTATCTTTTTTTGCTTTTCTTATTTTCTTTCTTGTTTCCTTTTCCCTTTTCCTTTAAAAATGCGCGAACTTTTCTCAGATTTGTGAGTCTTTTTCAACTTCCCGATTTTTTTTTCAAAATCTATGAACATTTTCCAATTCCGCAAACTATTTTTCAATTTCTTGAACATTTGGAAATTTGAAACTTATTTTAAAGTCATGAATTTTCTAAAATTTGTGAATCTTTTTCAACTTCCTGAACTTTTTTAGATCCGTGTTCTTTTTTCAGTTTTTGCTAACTTTCTACTTAATTTTTGTTCAAATTTCATGAACTTTTTTCAAACTCGTGAACTTCCTATCATTGTTTGCATCTTGTTTAGTATTTTTTTCAGATCCACATACCTTTTCAAGTTCTTGAACTTTTTTTAACTTGCATGTTTTTCTTAGTTTCTTATTGCTTTTTTTCTAAAAGTCAACAGTTGACCGGTCAACCATGACCAAGCAAATCAAGACACGGCCTGGGCGACTGACCATGTGGCCATGATGTTGGGCCGGACCACAAATGTGGACGCTTGAACACTGGTTCCCAAAGAGCTAGCTACCTGAACAAGTTGTTGGGTTACCATCGTCTACATAATTTCGGTCCGGGGAAGATTGTCACTCTGGTGATCCCAGGTTTGAAAAGCTTCTATGAGGTTTCTCTTCGATTTTTTTTCATTTTCTCTTTTTTAGTCGTGCGTTTATAAAATTATATAGCTTGTTAAAAAAATGTTCCCGAAATTATCAAATGGAAACAAAGAAATCGTGAACGAAGTACATCTCTTAGACAATGACATATCATAACACGCCTAACGAACTAGACCACCAGCTCACACTCGAACACCTATGCGTCACCCCTACATTTTGACGCTTATGGTCACTTTTGGGCGTAACACGCTCGATACGGCCGCAAACATGCACCCTGTAGATCTTGGTTAGTGGACTTAGCGAGTTTTTTCCCATATCAAAGCACGCCTACCGATTTTTAGTCAGTTTTTTCCAAAATAAAAGTCTAATCCAAGAATTTGAAAATACTTCATGAAAAAGGAAAAATTTCTTGATTTGCCATTTTTATAAGTTGTTTGTGAATTTTCTAATATGTTCGAGAAATATATAAAAAATATCAATAAAGTTTTTGAAAACAATAATTATTTTTGCAAAAATATTCCCGGAATTTAATAAATCTTAAAAAAGTTTGTCAATTTAATAATTATTTCTGAATTTTATCTTTTTAAATATTAAAGTAAGGTGTGTCTGTTTTTATAAATGTTCACAGATTTGGAGATATCCACAAATTTTAAATTGGTGATGAATTTTAATAATTGAAGAATTTAAATGGAAAATAACAAAATAACAAAGAAGAAAAGGTATAGAAAAACAAAAAACAAACAGGAAAAAACATAAAACCAGTAGCGAAAATATACAAAAAAGGAAAATCAGATGTAGAACCTTCTAAAAGTGGCCTAAGCCAGGCGGCAAAAAGGAAAGATGGTTGTAATAGGCCAGTCAAATAGCGCCCACGGCCACGAAAGTCCATGTTTGGGCCCGTGCACGACGTTCCACACAGAATAGGAATTCGGGTGCGGCATGTTTGGTAAATGCTTTTGGGTGAAGGGAATAGTTGCAGCCGGGGCCTAGTACATATGGTGGCAAAAAAGTGAGATCATTAAAGGATAGCAGGTTGCTCCAGTTTCGCCATTTCGCATGTCTACATGTAGCCTACCTTTGCGCATGAAGCTTCAGTACAGAGGTATGCAAGTAGATACCCGTTGCCCTGTTTGTTTTCGGTTAGATGAGGATGGCGGACATTGCTTCATTAAGTGCAAGAAGGTTAAGGATGTGTGGAGGAAAGGTCAGCTGGAGCATGTTAGAGTGCAGATTTTGTCTCGTGCAGATGCTTTGGGGTGTATGGAAATAATTATGAACCTTAACGAAGAAGAAAAACTTAAATCTTGCCTACTCCTTTGGTATTGGTGGCATGAAAGGAATAAAGCAAATGCAGGAGATAATATTAGATCCTCTGATGAAATTTGTCACTCCATTAATTATCTTTTTATGCAGATTCTTAAGGTTAACAAAATAAGAGGAAGGCCAAAGCAACAACAAAATGAAAAATGGTCCAGGCCTCCACCGGAAATCTTGAAAATCAATACAGACGGTGCATTTCTGAAAGAAACAAAAAGGGGAGGGCGGGGCTTTGTAATCAGAGATGGTTGTGGTATGTTGATGGCCGCTGGAGCAGGTAGTCTGGAGCGAGTCTTGGATGCGCTTCATTCAGAGGCTTTGGCGATGCTTTATGCCATAAACACAACCATCCAAATAGGATGTAATCGAGTAATTATGGAGACGGATTTTGTACAGTTGAAGAACGCAGTTTGCACTGAAAGAATATGATATGTCAACTCTGGGAGCTGTTTTCAAAGACATCAAGTTCCAATTGCGTGTGAGATTTAGTGAAGCTTCTGTTGTATCATGTCCCAGAATTTGTAATATGGTAGCGCGCTGTTTAGCAGCACATGGTGCTAAGTTGGAAGCTGGCACATGGGAGACTTGGCTTGGCCAGTTTCTAGAATTTGTAAATGATGTCGTAGCTGGAGATCTGTCCAGCACTGGTATATAATGGAATGCAATCGTGTTCCTTTCAAAAAAAAAAGAGAACAGCTTTCGCCATTCAGCTTTTCACGCAAATCACTCTACCAAGTGTGTAAGGATTACCACATGAAATATCATGGACAAAACCACCAAGAGGTTTTTACAAACTGAATATCGAGACTATATTTTTTGAGAATGGGACTGGTTCCACTGGAGCAGTTATTTGCAATGATCAGGGTGAGGCCATAGCAGGAACAACTAAGAAAATATTTAATGTGCTTAGCCCGACGACAACAGAGGCCCGAGCGCTTGAAAAGGTGCTGACTATGGTGGATCAGTTGGGATGTTCTCAGGCGTTTCCTATTTGACGCGCTTTGCGTCAAACTGCCGGCGCTACGCACATGCGAGCGACCGTGCAGCGACGCTATGGGCAACCCCAGTTATGTAGACGACAACCCAACTAGCCAGCCGGTTTTGGGAACCTTCTAGAAGGTTCCCTGAACCGGTTTTTGTTTCTTTGACCAGTTTTCTGTCTTTTTTGTTTTACTGTTTCTGTTGCTTTTTCTTCTATCTTTTCTTTTTTCCGTTTTCCGTTTCTTTTTTCCTCTTTTCTTTTTAAGGTTATTTTATCTTTTTTCAAACTAAGTTCATCTTTGAAAATTGTTCTTAATTTTCGAAAAATGTTCTTGCTTTTAAAAAACGTTTGAAATTTCAAAAAATGACCTTTTTTAAAAAATGTTCATAAATTCAAAAATGTTCGCGACTTTCAACAGATGTTCTTATTTTCAACAAAAAATATTCGAAATCCTTTTTTCAAAAATTTCACGACATTTCGAAAGATGTTCACGCGTTACAAAACTAGTTCCCATTTTCAAAAATTGTTCGCAAATTGCAAAAAAAGTTCATGTTTTGATTATTTCGGAGTTTCAGAAAATATCCAAGTTTCATAAATTGTTCACAAGTTTCAAAAAATGTTCGTGTTTTCAAACTTTTCTCGTGAATTTCAAAATATGTCCACGTATTCAAATTTTGGTTTATGTTTCCTTTTTGCTTTTTCTGATTCTTTTTCTTTTATGTTTCTTTTCTATTTTTCTTCTTAATTTTATATTATTTTCAGAAAGAAAGTTTGGAATTTTTGTAAAATGTACGTGCGTTTATAAACATATCAGAATATAAATTTTTAGTGATTATGTTCATAAATTCAAAAAAAATTGTATTTAACAAAATTTGTTCATGCATTGAAAAATCGTTTTTAAAAGTTATTTTTTTCTGAAAACTGTTCACAAATTTCAAAGAAATGTGCTAGCTTATTAAAGATGACAAAATTGAGGGTACTTTTTTTAAAATTTTGTTCATAATTTCAAAAAATGTTCGCGTATTAAAACAATTGTTTATGTTTTTTCAAAAAAATGTTCGGAATGTTTCTGCTCAAAAAATTCAAAACTTCCCAAAACTTGTACGGTATTTCAAAAAATGTTCCTGTTTAAAAAAATTTGTTCACAAATTTAAAAAATTGTTTATGTTTTCATTTTTTGGAGTTTCCAAAAATGTTCCCGTTTAAAAAGCTTCACAAATTTCAAATAAATGTTCGTGTTTTCTAATTTTGGTCGGGAGTTTAAAGAATGTTTGTGTTTGCCCAATTCTCTTTTGGAATTTGAAAAAATGTCCCTGTTTTGGAAAAAAAAATGTTTGTGATTTCGAAAATTGTTCCTGCTTTAGAAATCAGTTTTTCTAAAGCAATTCGCCAATTTGAAAAGTGTTTGCATTCACAAAACACTCAGTTTAAAAAAATCATTCAGAATATGCTGAAAATAATTCGGATCTGCTCTGTGGGGTTGATTCTTACAAATGGACGCCCCAAACTTGTCAGTAACGCGCGCTAGGTCAGTTGGTGGCCCCGCCTGATCTGTAGCATGAGGTTTCAATTCCCAGCTATGTTGATTTTTTGTTATACCACAGTACAAGTTTGCTGGCAGTCATGGGCCGGCCCAGTCGGAGATCGCCTATGCGAAACGATGCCATTTTGCCGCAGAGAGCGGCGCATAGGACGTCCCATGTTCTCGAGTCATTGTTGAATCAGATTCTATGGAGCTTGTCCAATTATGCACTGGTGAGAAGGAAGTCATGACTCCATATACAGAAATTTTGGCGAATTGTCTTATTATATCTTAAAGGATGGGAAACACTGTCCAAGAGATGCAAACAGCGTGGCTCATACTATTGCAAGGCATGCTTTTGATTCAGACTCTAGTTCATCTTGGGATGGAGATCCTCCCAATTCTGTTATGCCTTATGTAATATAGACGATGTAACTATTTTGAACTTGCAATAAAAAGTCACCAGTCATTTTCTTTCAAAAACAATTATTTATCCTTTCCCATCTTTGTTTTGCATCAGATCTTTATTTATTTATTTGTTGTGCTCAGAGTTTGTAACTATTCTAGAAAAGTTGCACTAAGTCTCAAATGTTGTGTTTTTAAGCGTAACTTCCGAACACCTCAATTCTCCCCTATAACTATATGCATGTATTAGAATAATTCATCTCGTCTCATGTGCACTCAGCCCTTCAATTACATGCATGTGCTTTTCTTTCCTCCAAAGAAAGAAAAGGCGACTCGCCGCCGCCGCCAGTAGTCTCCCTCGTCGCTGCCCTCCATTGGCCCCCTGTCGTCGCGACCATAGTTGTCCGTGGTGAGGGGGGTCGCCGGATCCATGCGTGTAGATAGTTTTAAGACTCTCGTAGTTTCGGTTTTTAGGTTGTTCATCGTCGTGGCTTCGGCGGCGTCAATGGCGGTGTTGAATAAAGATTCTTTTGATCCTTCTCCGATGAGGCAATTGGTCCTATGATTGGGGATGGATTTGGAAACCAGTCTGTTCAAGCAAGGAGGGTGTGGCAGCGGCGACATCCTCATGCTGGACCTGTGTCCTCGGGTTCCGCAGTTGCGACGGTGTTTGCTCTAGCGCCAGCGCAGAGCTTGGGAGGTAGTCCAGGAGCAGATGCAGATTGTGGTATGCATGGGCGACATCTGGAATATGGTGGATAGTGTGATGGGTTAATGGTTTGTGGATGGCAGGTATGGTTTTCTCCTCCGACATCTTAGTCGTGTGGGGGTGCCAAATCTGGAGTTCAATGTCATTTCCGGGTTGTTGCCCAATCTGATTCGTTCAACGGTAATGATTTTGTCTATCGCGAGCCACCTTGGAGGTTTGTAAAGCTGCATATCAGCGATGGAACCGAGTCGAGCTCGGGTGTGAAGGTGACCCGTCATTTTTCCTTTGGTGGTTGTTGTGGTGGTGCTAGAGGCAGGTGACGGACGTCAATGTCAAGCTCAGAGGATTCCTCAGTCTTTTTTGTATTTTTACTTCTTGGCTGGTGTTTGATACGTCCATTTTGCATCATGTTTTTTCTACTGTTATTTATAATGTTTTTCGTCATTATTTCACTTTATTATGCAATTCTAATGTCTTTTCTCTCTTATTTTGCAAAATTTACACACAGAGGGAAATTACCGGCAGTTGGAATTCTGGACCTAAAAAGCTACAACAGAAATACCTATTATACGAAGCTCCAAATAGCTTGAAACTTCACGAGGATTTTTTATTGAATATATAAAAAATACCAGAGTAAAGAAATACCAGAGGGGGCCCACCAGTTGCCCACAAGGCAACATGGCGTGACCACTCCCCTGGCCCCCATGCCTTGTGGGTTCCACAGTTGGCCTCGGTTGCCCATCTTTTGCTATATGAGGGGTTTTGACCTAGAAAAAAAATAAAAGGAGGACTTTCGGGACGAAGCGCCGCCGTCTCGAAGCGGAATTTGGGCAGGAGCACTTTTGCCCTCTAGCGGAGCAATTCCACTGGGGATACTTCCCTCCGGGAGGGGGAAATCGAAGCCATTAACATCACCAACGTTCCTGTCATCGTAGGAGGACCAATCTTCATCAACATCTTCACCAGCACTGTCGGTGTCAAAACCGGCGGATCTCGGGTAGGGGGTCCCGAACTGTGCGTCTAGGCCGGATGGTAACAGGAGGCAGGGGACACAATGTTTTACCCAGGTTCGGGCCCTCTTGATGGAGGTAAAACCCTACGTCCTGCTTGATTAATATTGATGATATGGGTAGTACAAGAGTAGATCTACCACGAGATCAGAGAGGCTAAACCCTAGAAGCTAGCCTATGGTATGATTGTTCTTCGTCCTACGGACTAAAACCCTCTGGTTTATATAGACACCGCAGAGGGTTAGGGTTACACAGAGTCGGTTACAATGGTAGGAGATCTACATATCCATATCGCCAAGCTTGCCTTCCATGCCAAGGAAAGTCCCTTCCGGACACGGGACGAAGTCTTCAATCTTGTATCTTCATAATCCAGGAGTCCGGCCGAAGGTATAGTCCGGCTATCCGGACACCCCCTAATCCAGGACTCCCTCAGTAGCCCCTGAACCAGGCTTCAATGACGACGAGTCCGGCACGTAGATTGTCTTCGGCATTGCAAGGCGGGTTCCTCCTCCAAGTACTTCATAGAAGATTTCGAACACAAAGGTAGTGTCCGGCTCTGCAAAATAAGTTTCCACATATTGCCATAGAGAGAATAATATTTACACAAATCTAATCTGCTGCGTATTCCGTAGCATGACATCACACCACGGCCAAGTCTTTATTCAAATCGTTTTACTGTCCCACCTCAGCGCGTTTAGCGAGGCGGTTTCCTTGGCACCTCTTGTCAAAGTAGAGATCGTGTCCCCTTATTCCGGGATTCTCATCAATACGGGTGTGGGTAACCCAACTGCGCCATTGATTACGGTGCTTGGGAGATAAGCGAGTTTTACCAGGCTGGTGGGGGCGCATAGTCGCGTCCACCCATATAAGGGGATAAGGATCCACCTTTTCATCCACGCCTTCTTCCTCCTTTGCCTATCCATTTCCGCGCACTCGAGCTCCAGCGCCCAAGTCCGCACACCCCACCTCAACCTTCTCCAGTCATGTCCAGAGCGGGAGGAAAGTGGATGGTCTCCTCTGTCACGGAGGGAAACATCAAAAAACTGAGGAAGGCCGGATACTTGTCTAACGACATTGCGCACCGGCTTCCCGAAGAGGGGCAGCTCATCCCCACCCCTAGGCCCCATGAGAGGGTGGTGTTCCTCCCCCATTTCCTCCGCGGACTGGGCTTCCCTCTCCACCCATTTGTCCGAGGGCTCATGTTCTACTATGGCCTGGATTTCCATGATCTGGCCCCGAACTTTGTCCTCAACATCTCAGCATTTATCATCGTGTGCGAGGCCTTCCTCCGCATCCGCCCCCATTCCGGCCTATGGCTCAAGACTTTCAATGTCAAGCCGAAGGTGGTGCGCGGCACCCAGGCGGAGTGCGGAGGCGCCATGGTGGGCAAGATGCCCAACGTCCTATGGCTCGAGGGCTCTTTCGTGGAGACCCTAAAGGGGTGGCAATATGGGTGGTTTTATATCACCGAGTCGCGCGACCCTGAATGGGTCGCAACCCCCGAGTTCCGATCCGGACCCCCTACGCGGCTCACCTCCTGGAAAGAGACGGGCCTGTTGTGGGGTAAAAAAGGAGAGCTGACCGGACTCCAAACATGCGTCCAAACCCTGGTGGACAAGAAGGTCAAACTTGTCAACGTAGTCCAGGTTATGCTCATCCGCCGGATCCTCCCATGTCAACAACAGGCTTTCAACCTGTGGGAGTTCGACCCGGCGTAGCACCAAACTCTGAGCAGGCTCTTCGACACGACGTACGAAGATGCCTGGAAGGTGCTTTTCAAGGGCGCGGAGGCCCCCGCATCCGCTATCGAGGATCGCAGATTCAGCACGCAGCGTCACGCTAGTGCGGTAAGCCGTTTTTACCTTTTACAGGGTATTAGTTTTTCATAGTTTGACTCCATGCGGTATCTAAGCCCCCTTACCTTTGACAGGTTTGGCAGGAGACGTTCGGACAGATCAACTGTCCGGCTCCTTTGCCCGAAGGCCCAGCGGACGCTCGCTTGGCGAAGCTGCTGGTTCCGGCACCCTATGTGGTGCCAGAGAAGAAGGCCAAGAAGAAGGCCACGGGGACTCGAAAGAGTGCCTGGCGCCAGAAGGTGTCGGATTCATCATCCGACGACTCCAAGGCGCACTCCTCCCATGAAGACGAGGAGGAGGAAGAAGAGATCTCTCCCCCTCCCGTGGGGGAGGGAAGAAAAGGAAGACCGCCCCAACTAGGGAGGCCGAAGGGTCCAAGAAGGGGAAAACCCTTCCTCCGGACTACTCCACCAAAGCCGACGACGGCGAAGAGGAGTGGCCGCTCAGGGCCAAGCCCCTGGCGAAATCGTAAGTATCCGGATACCAGAGTGATTCATAGTATTCCTCCATTGCACATCTTTTCCTTATGTCGAACATGTTTATGCAGTCCACCCAAAGACCAGCTCGACGTGTCGTCGAGCGGTTCCCTGGATTCGTCGGATGTGAATTCGCTTCCGACGGCTACCTCCCCCACCCTACGGACGACGCCGAGGTGTTGTCCCAACAGGTTCCAAGCCAGGAGGAGGTGGTCCTGGAGGCGCCGCAAGGCGACCTCCCAGACTCCAGGCTCAAAGGGGATAAAAACCCCCAAGGGCTCCAAGCCCGGCCTTGAGCCAGACACCGCGCCGGAACCTTCAACGGTTCCGGACTCTGGTAGGCAGCCTCCTTCCAAGAGGAGCAAGCCTATTGAGCCGGTGACTTCCGTTCAACCGGAGGCACCAGACAATTTGCTGGAGGTGCTTAACGGTGCCTCCATCGACGAGGAGCACCGCACTATTATGAGTGCGGTGATCCAGATGGTTCAGTCCGCCAAGAGCGGACTGACTGAAGCTTGTGCCAGCCTTCTAACAGGCTTTAAGGTAAGTAAAGAATATGTAAAAATATTACCGCATAGATAGTAGCCCCTGATGCTCTGTTCGGCGTTCGGAAAGAAAAGCGAATAGAGGATCTAATAACATTCGCAGGAGTCTAACATAATCAAGTCAATATGTGTATGCAGACTTCGCTGCTGGCCTCCGCCGCACTGACTGCGGAGGTGGATGCGCTGAAGCAAAACCTCGCGCGGACCGAGAACGAGCTCGGCCATGCCAAGAGGCAACTCGAGGAGAAGGAAGGTAAGTAATACCTTGCGCAAATATATAGAGAAGATGTGCTTGCAAAAAATGACAGGATCAACATGCTATTATAGGGGCCACGATCGAGGTGGCAACCCTTAAGAAAGCGCTGTCCAAGGCCGAAAACAGAGCGGCCGCGGAGCACACGGAGAGAGGGAAGCAGGAGGCGCGGGTGGAGGAGGTGCAGAAAGAGCTCCAGGCTCTCATGAAAAAACACGAGAGTTTGGAGCTTGACTCAAAGACGCAAGCGTCCGAGCTTGCGGCAGCCCTCGGAAGCGCGAAGTCTGCCAAGGCCGAAGCCCAGAAAGCCCTCCAAGAAATTGAAGCGATGAAGAAGATAGCGGCGGGTAAGGCATTCATTATGCAAAGCAAGCACGTGAAAGTGAATTACTTGTTACTTACCCGAGTCCGGAGCTCTCCAGGAGCATTCGCAGATTTGCCCCGCAGTGCGTCTGATGTCGTCGCCTACTACCGAGCCGAGGAGGGGAGCTCGACGGAGAAGGTGTTCTGGTCTCAGTATGCTGAGGCCGGACACCTGGTGCCTTTGAGCGACCAGCTGAAGCAAATGGTCGAGCTCCACAAGGTGGCCGAATAGGCCATAAAGGGCCTCATAGTTTGGCTTTGGCCTGGAGAGGCTCTGCCTGGTAGCTACTTCGGGCTGGTGAGGCCGTTGGTGGATGCCTGTCCACGGCTTGAAATAATCAAGCGCTCCGTCTGCATCGAAGGTGCCCGTAGGGCGCTTACCCATGCTAAAGTGCACTGGGGCAAGATGGATGCGGAGAAGCTGGTGAAGGACGGGCCGCCGCCGGGCAAGGAGCATCGCGTTCCGGAAGCGTATTATGAGGGCATCCTGAAGGGTGTCCGCCTTATAGCGGATGAATGATCCAAAGATGTAATTTTTGAGTAAACTCGCATTTGTGATCCTGTATGCTGAAAACTTGTTCATATGCGCTAAGCAACGCTTTTGAATTTAAAATATTACCTTCTGTGCGGCCGTTTATCAAATTTGAGAGATGGCGAGTCGTCGGCTTCTGCCCCCATGCCACGAGTGCTGGGGTGTTCGGGATAAACATGAGCGCTCTTTTTCCCATTCTTGGGTCCTTCGAGGGAGGCGCTCAACACAACGAACAAGGCAATCTGACTATAATGCTTGAACACTCTCACTTAGCCATAGAATTCTATAATTTTAAATTTCGGCGAAGCCCCTAGTGTTCGGAAGACCGAGTTCGGGGCGCTATCCACGCCTAGGCCGGACAAAGCCGACTCCTCGCTCTAAGCGGCATAAGTCTTTAGGGACTCAAAAACCTCTCGAACAACGACCATCTCTCGCCTCATCATGACGGTCAGTTTTAGCTTTCTCTACTGAGGTGCTTAGCCCAGCTCAACTAGGGCACAATCGCAGTAGTTCTCCTAGTGCTACCTTAGCCAATATAACGGAACGTAAGGTACCAAAACATAGGAGCCGGGCAAACCCAACTATTGACCCAAGACATGATTCGGAGCCGATGCATATAATGCTATAAGTTCGGGGTGCCGCACTTGTGAAAGTGTTTGGACTTCTCACACCGTATTGTGGGGTACTTAAGCCCCTGGCGTATTGGCCATACCAAAGTGTACGGGTGCAACATGTCATTAATGAACATATATTCGTAAAAAAAGAGTAATGCAATAATAGACGGAAGCTATGCATTGTTTATTTAAAAAAGCTGCGATCAAAGCAGAACGATACATATAGTGCAATAAGAAAAAGATGAGACTATTTAACATGTCCTTTCCAGGGGCGAGCTGCGGAATGGTATTTGAAATAGGTATACTGCTCGTTATAGAGACCACCTTAGAGTTCCATAGTGTGGCGTAGCTTTCTGCTTCCCTGGTTGTATCGTTTGTGCGGCAATTGTACTGCCGGACAAGCCTTCCGAAGAATGGAGTCCTGAAAATAAGAGAAAATTAAGAAATCGGCAGCCCCTAGTGCGATTTAAGCCGCGTTTCGGGCGTGTCGTGATGGTGCCCCTCCCCCTGTGCCCATGGTATTTCCAGAGCATAGTTATGTACGCGCAACACTGGTTTCGCAAGCTCGCGAGGGCTGGGGTTGGGTCCACATTGCCACGCTTGCTCGGAACGTGCCAAGTGGTCTTGTTGTAGGTTACTCCGGGCGCGCTTGACGGTGTCCAGACGTTTAATGGCCGGACTGGAGAATTGCCTTGAGAGGCTGCTTTGTACTTCCGCTGCGATAGCCGCCGTATGCTCCTCCGTTCGAAGAGAGCGTTCGGTGTTTCCATTGACCGTGATGACTCCTCGAGGGTCTGGCATCTTGAGCTTGAGGTATGCGTAGTGCGGCACCGCATTGAATTTAGCAAATGCGGTTCACCCGAGTAGTGCGTGATAGCCACTGCAGAACGGGACTATGTCGAAGATTAACTCCTCGCTTCGGAAATTATCCGGAGATCTGAAGACCACTTCAAGTGTAACTGAGCCTGTACAGTTGGCCTCTACACCTGGTATGACGCCTTTAAAGGTCGTTTTAGTGGGTTTAATCCTCGAGGGATCGATGCCCATTTTCCGCACTGTATCCTGGTAAAGCAGGTTCAGGCTGCTGCCGCCGTCCATAAGGACTCTAGTGAGGTGAAATCCATCAATAATTGGGTTTAGAACCAATGCGGTGAATCCGCCATGACGAATGCTAGTGGGGTGGTCCCTTCGATCAAAAGTGATCGGGCATGAAGACCATGGGTTGGACTTTGGGGCGACTGGCTCCATCGCGTATACGTCCCTTAGTGCATGCTTCCGCTCCCTCTTGGGGACGTGGGTCGCATATATCATGTTCACCGTCCGCACTTGTGGGGGAAAACCTTTCTGTCCACTTTTGTTTGGCGGCCGGGGCTCCTCCTCGTCATCGCTATCTAGCCCCTTGTCTCTGCTTTCGGCATTTAACTTGCCTGCCTGCTTGAATACCCAACAATCCCTGTTGGTGTGATTGGCTGGTTTTTCGGGGGTGCCATGTATCTGGCATGAGCGGTCGAGTATTCGGTCCAAACTGGACGGGCCCGGAGTATTTCTTTTGAATGGCTTTTTCTGCTGACCGGGTTTAGAGCCTCTGAATCCGGCATTAACTGGCGTATCCTCAGTATTGTCGCCGTTAATGCGGCGCTTGCTGTCCTTGGTATCCGAATTACCAGGGCTCTTGGTCATGTTATTGCTGCGAGCTAGCCAGCTGTCTTCTCCCGCGCAAAAGCGGGTCATAAGTGTCGTGAGGGCTGCCATAGATTTCGGCTTTTCCTGTCCTAGGTGCCGTGCAAGCCACTCATCGCGGATGTTATGCTTGAAGGCTGCTAGGGCCTCTGTGTCCGGACAGTCGACGATTTGATTTTTCTTGGCTAGGAACCGTGTCCAGAATTGTCTGGCCGATTCCTCTGGCTGCTGAATTATGTGGCTTAGGTCATCGGCGTCTGGTGGTCGCACATAAGTGCCCTAGAAATTGTCGAGGAATGCGGCTTCCAGGTCCTCCCAACAACCAATTGATTCTGCTGGCAAGCTGTTAAGCCAATGTCGAGCTGGTCCTTTAAGCTTGAGTGGGAGGTATTTGATGGCGTGTAGGTCATCACCGCAGGCCATGTGGATATGAAGGAGATAGTCCTCGATCGATACCGCAAGATCTGTTGTGCCATCGTATGATTCGATGTTCACAGGTTTGAAACCCTCGGGGATTTGATGATCCATTACTCCATCTGTGAAGCATAGTGGGTGTGCGGCGCCTCTGTATTGGGCTATATCACGATGCAGCTCAAACGAGCTTTGTCTATTGTGTTCGGCCCGCCGGATTTACTGTATCCGGCGTGACGAGTACCGTCCCGTGCCGTGGGGCGCCCATGCGATCCGTAGATCGATCTTTTTTGCCTTGCCTTGTCCTCCAATATATCTCGCAGGTCTGGCGTATTTTCCCGTGCCTTGGTATTTTTTGAGCGGCGCCGGGGTGCGGCTTGAGTGGAGGGCCGAGAGGCTTCTCTGTCGCGGCCACGGGGTGGCCGGTCGGCTGCGTCATGCGCTGGTGATGTAGGTTTAGGTGCTTCCTCCTCTAATTGGGGTAGCAACCTGCGCTTTGGGTAGCTCTTGGAGGGGCGTTCGAGTTCATACTCTTCGGCCGCAAGGACTTCAGTCCATCTGTCGGCTAGCAAATCTTGATCAGCTCTAAGTTGTTGTTGTTTTTTCTTGAGGCTGCTCGCCGTGGCCATAAGCCTGTGTTTGAAACGGTCTTGTTCGACAGGATCCTCCGGCACGACAAATTCGTCGTCGTCAAGGCTTGCCTCGTCTTCGGAGGGAGGTATGTAATTATCGTCCTCGACCTCTCTGTCTGCCGCTCTCTCACGAGGGCTGGCTTCTCCATCCTCCTGTGTTGAATCTTGCTGGAGGTGGTTGTCTTCGGCACTGTCCGGGGTGTTATTATCTCCCGTGCCGGAATCACCGTTTTTGCTTTGGCGGGATTTAGAGCGGCGCCGCTGACGCCGACGCTTAGGCTGCTTCTTGGAGGGGTCATCCTCCGCTGTTCCATCGCCATTGCCTTCTTTTGGGGTGTCCACCATGTATATATCATACGACGAGGTGGCTTTCCAGTGCCCTATAAGCACTGATTCTTGATCGTCTCCTGCATCGGCGTCCATACCGTCGATGTCTTCGGAGTCGAAGTCGAGCATGTCGGTTAAATCATCGACAGTGGCTATGAAGTGGGTGGTGGGTGGGCTTTGAATTTCTTCATCATCCGCATCCCAACCCTGCTGACCATAGTCCAGCCAGGGCTCTCCTGACAAGGAGAGAGACTTTAGTGAATTCAGAATATCACTGAAAGAGTGCTGAAAGATGTCCGCGGCGGTGAACTCCATGATCGGCGCCCAATCGGGTTCGATCGGTAGGGGCGCGGAGGGCTCGGAGTCTGGAAAGGAGTCCGGCTCCTTGGAGTCACGGGCTTCACGGAGAGTAGGGCTGGTGTTTGGCTCGATCGCCATAGAGATTGCAGCCCCCGAGGCGGTGTCTAACCACCCATCCTCGATTGGTGTGATCGGCTCCGAGCTAGGGGTCGGAGCGGACACAGGTGCGGCCTCCAGGGCATTGTTCGGCGGCGGAGCTAGATCATGCCCATCGTGACAGTGCAGCGCGCTCGGCTGTGGCTCGAATCCGTCGAAGATCAAGTCTCCGCGGATGTCGGCCGTGTAGTTCAAACTTCCAAATCTGACCTGATGGCCAGGGGCGTAGCTTTCGATCTGCTCCAGATGATCAAGCGAATTGGCCCGCAGTGCAAAGCAGTCGAATACGAAGATCTGTCCGGGGAGAAAAGTCTCACCCTGGATCGCATCGCTGTTGATGATCGGAGAAGCCATCGGGCCTAAAAGTGACGACACAGAGGAACTCTCAATGAAAGCACCAATGTCGGTTTCAAAATCGGCGGATCTCGGGTAGGGGGTCCCGAACTGTGCGTCTAGGCCGGATGGTAACAGGAGGCAGGGGACACAATGTTTTACCCAGGTTCGGGCCCTCTTGATGGAGGTAAAACCCTACGTCCTGCTTGATTAATATTGATGATATGGGTAGTACAAGAGTAGATCTACCACGAGATCAGAGAGGCTAAACCCTAGAAGCTAGCCTATGGTATGATTGTTCTTCGTCCTACGGACTAAAACCCTCCGGTTTATATAGACACCGCAGAGGGCTAGGGTTACACAGAGTCGGTTATAATGGTAGGAGATCTACATATCCATATCTCCAAGCTTGCCTTCCACGCCAAGGAAAGTCCCTTCCGGACACGGGACAAAGTATTCAATCTTGTATCTTCATAATCCAGGAGTCCGGCCGAAGGTATAGTCCGGCTATCCGGACACCCCCTAATCCAGGACTCCCTCAAGCACCATCTCATCTCAAACCATAGTTCTTCTCTTGCATTCAATCTTTGTATCAAACCTCAAACTGATACTAGTGGGTTGCTAGTACTGTTGATTACATCTCGTAATTGATGCTAGTTGGTTTATTTGGTGGAAGATTAAATTTCCAGATCCTCAAGCATATTCAATACACCTCTGATATTGAACATGGATATGATTTATGAGTAGTTACTTTTGTTCTTGAGGACATGGGAGAAGTCTTGTTATAAGTAATCATGTGAATTTGGTATTCGTTCGATATTTTGATGATATGTATGTTGTTGCTTCCCTTAGTGGTGTCATGTGAACATCGACTACATGACACTTCACCATATTTGGGCCTAGGGGAAGGCATTGTGGAGTAATAAGTAGATGATGGATTGCTAGAGTGATGGAAGTTTAAACCCTATTTTATGCATTATTCTGTAAGGGGATGATTTGGATCCATATATTCCATGTTATGGTTAGATTTATCTTAATTCTTCTTTCATAGTTGTGGATGCTTGCGAGAGGAGGTAATCATAAGAGGGTTGCTTTTTCAAGTAAGAACAACACCCTAGCACCGGTCTACCCACATATCAAATTATCAAAGTAGCAAACGCGAATCAAATGAACATGATGAAAGTGACTAGACGATAATTCCCATGTGTCCTCGAGAATGCTTGCTTATAATAAGAGAACATTTCAGCCTGTCCTTTGCTATAAAAGGATTGGGCCACCTTGTTGCACCTTTGTTACTATTGTCACTTGTTACTTGTTACGAATTACCTTGCAGCAAAACTATCTGTTATCGCTACTTTTAGTACTTGCACACAATACCTTGCTGAAAACCGCTTATCATTTCCTTCTGCTCCTTGTTGGGTTCGACACTCTTACTTATTGAAAGGACTACGATTGATCCCCTATACTTGTGGGTCATCAAGACTCTTTTCTGGCTCCGTTGCCGGGGAGTGAAGCGCCTTTGGTAAGTGAAAATTGGTAAGAATTTTTTTATTACATGCTGAAATTTATTGTTACTTGTCACTATGGAAAGAAAATCCTTTGAGGGGCTTGTTCGGGGTATCTTCACCTTGACCGGAAGCAATAAGAGTTGCTGCTCAACCTAATGAACCTACTGGAAAGTATTTATTATGATATTCCTAAAGGAAATATGCCCTAGAGGCAATAATAAATTTGTTATTTATATTTCCTTATACCATGATAAATGTTTATTATTCATGCTAGAATTGTATTGATCAGAAACTTAGTACATGTGTGAATACATAGACAAACAGAGTGTCACTAGTTTGCCCCTACTTGACTAGCTCGTTGAATCAATGATGGTTATGTTTCCTAACCATAGACACGAGTTGTCATTTGATTAACGGGATCACATCATTAGAGAATGATGTGATTGACTTGACCCATCCATTAGCTTAGCACGATGATCGTTTAGTTTGTTGCTATTGCTTTCTCCATAACTATACATGTTCCTATGACTATGAGATCATGCAACTCCCGAATACCGGAGGAACACTTTATGTGCTACCAAACGTCACAACGTAACTGGGTGATTATAAAGGTGCTCTATAGGTGTCTTCGATGGTGTTTGTTGAGTTGGCATGGATCAAACCGGAAACTTAGTACTGTTGACGAACGTAGTAATTTAAAAAAAAATTATACGCACACGCAAGATCATGGTGATGCACAGCAATGAGAAGGGAGAGTATCATCTACGTACCCTCGTAGACCGTAAGCAGAAGCGTTATGAGAACGCGGTTGATGTAGTCACGCGTCTTCATGATCCGACCAATCCAAGTACCGAACGCACGGCACCTCCGAGTTCAGGACACGTTCAGCTCGATGACATCCCACGAACTTCGATCCAGCAGAGTTTCATGGGAGAGTTCCGTCAGCACGACGGCGTGATGACGGTGATGCTGTTGCTACCGATGCAGGGCTTCGCCTAAGCACCTCTACGATATGATTGAGGTGGATTATGGTGGAGGGGGCACCGCACACGGCTTGGAACAATCAACTTGTGTGTCCTAGGGTGCCCCTGCCCTCGTATATAAAGGAGCAAGGGGGGAGGCCGGCCGGCCCTAGGGCGCGCCAGGAGGAGGAGTCCTCCTCCTAGTAGGAGTAGGACTCCCCTTTCCTACTCCTACTAGGAGGGGGAAAGGAATAAGGAGAGGGAGAAGGATGGAGAGGGAGGAAAGGAGGAAAGGGGGGCCGGCCCCCTAGTCCAATTCAGTTTGGGCTAGGGGGGCCACGCGCCCTGCCTTGTCCTGCCTCCTCTCTTCCACCACTTGGCCCATGAGGCCCAATACTTCTTCCCCTGTATTCCCGTAACTCCCCGGTACTTAGAAGAATACCCGAATCCCTCGGAACCTTTCCGATGTCTGAATTTAGTCGTCCAATATGTCGATCTTTATGTCTCGACCATTTCGAGACTCCTCGTCATGTCGCCGATCTCATCCGGGACTCCGAACTACCTTCGGTACATCAAATCACATAAACTCATAATACCGATCGTCACCAAATGTTAAGCGTGCGGACCCTACGGGTTCGAGAACTATGTAGACATGACCGAGACACGTCTCTGGTCAATAACCAATAGCGGAACCTGGATGTTCATATTGGCTCCTACATATTCTACGAAGATCTTTATCGGTCAAACCGCATAACAACATACATTGTTCCCTTTGCCATCGGTATGTTACTTGCCTGAGATTCGATCGTCGGTATCTCAATACCTAGCTCAATCTCATTACCGGCAAGTCTCTTTACTCATTCCATAATGCATCATCCCATAACTAACTCATTAGTTGCTTTGCTTGCAAGGCTTATAGTGTGTGCATTACCGAGAGGGCCCAGAGATACCTCTCCGACAATCGGAGTGACAAATCCTAATCTCGATCTATGCCCACTCAACAAGTACCATCGGAGACACATGTAGAGCACCTTTATAATCACCCAGTTATGTTGTGACGTTTGGTAGCACACAAAGTGTTCCTCCGGTAATCGGGAGTTGCATAATCTCATAGTCATAGGAACATGTATAAGTCACGAAGAAAGCAATAGCAGTAAACTAAAACGATCAAGTGCTAAGCTAACGGAATGGGTCAAGTCAATCACATCATTCTCCTAATGATGTGATCCCGTTAATCAAATGACAACCCATGTCAATGGCAAGGAAACTTAACCATCTTTGATCAACGAGCTAGTCAAGTAGGGGCATACTAGTGACACTCTGTTTGTCTATGTATTCACACATGTATTATGTTTCCGGTTAATACAATTCTAGCATGAATAATAATCATTTATCATGAAATAAGGAAATAAATAATAACTTTATTATTGCCTCTAGGGCATATTTCCTTCAGTCTCCCACTTGCACTAGATTCAATAATCTAGATTATACAGTAATGATTCTAACACCCATGGAGCCTTGGTGCTGATCATGTTTTGCTCGTGAGAGAGGCTTAGTCAACGGGTCTGCAACATTCAGATCCGTATGTATCTTGCAAATCTCTATGTCTCACACCTGGACTTGATCACGGATGGAATTGAAGCGTCTCTTGATGTGTTTGGTTCTCTTGTGAAATCTGGATTCCTTTGCCAAGGCAATTGCACCAGTATTGTCACAAAAGATTTTCATTGGACCTGATGCACTAGGTATGACACCTAGATCGGAAATGAACTCCTTCATCCAGACTCCTTCCGTTGCTGCTTCCGAAGCAGCTATGTACTCCGCTTCACACGTAGATCCCGCCACGATGCTTTGTTTAGAACTTCTCCAACTGACAGCTCCACTGTTCAATATAAACACGTATCAGGTTTGCGATTTAGAATCGTCCGGATCAGTGTCAAAGCTTGCATCGACGTAACCATTTATGATGAGCTCTTTGTCACCTCCATAAACGAGACACATATCCTTAGTCCTTTTTAGGTATTTCAGGATGTTCTTGACCACTGTCCAATGATCCACTCCTGGATTACTTTGATACCTCCTTGCTAAACTAATAGCAAGGCACACATCAGGTGTGGTACATAGCATTGCATACATGATAGAGCCTATGGCTGAAGCATAGGGAACATTTTTCATTTTCTCTCTATCTTCTGCAGTGGTCGGGCATTGAGTCTTACTCAACTTCACACCTTGTAACACAGGCAAGAACCCTTTCTTAGCTTGATCCATTTTGGACTTCTTCAAAACTTTATCAAGGTATGTGCTTTGTGAAAGTCCAATTAAGCGTCTTGATCTATCTCTATAGATCTTGATGCCCAATATATAAGCAGCTTCACCGAGGTCTTTCATTGAAAAACTCTTATTCAAGTATCCTTTTATACTATCCAAAAATTCTATATCATTTCCAATCAACAATATGTCATCCACATATAATATTAGAAATGCTACAAAGCTCCCACTCACTTTCTTGTAAATACAGATTTCTCCAAAAGTCTGTATAAAATCATATGCTTTGATCACACTATCAAAACGTTTATTCCAACTCCGAGAGGCTTGCACCAGTCCATAAATGGATCATTGGAGCTTGCACACTTTGTTAGCACCCTTTGGATCGATAAAACCTTCAGGTTGCATCATATACAACTCTTCTTCCAGAATTCCATTCAGGTATGCAATCTTTACATCCATTTGCCAAATTTCACAATCATAAAATGCGGCAATTGCTAACATTATTCGGACGGACTTAAGCATCGCTACGGGTGAGAAGGTCTCATCATAGTCAACTCCTTGAACTTGTCGAAAACCTTTCGCAACAAGTTGAGCTTTATAGACAGTAACGCTACCGTCAGTGTCAGTCTTCTTCTTGAAGATCCATTTATTCTCGATGGCTTGCTGAACATCGGGCAAGTCAGCCAAAGTCCACACTTTGTTCTCATACATGGATCCCATCTCAGATTTCATGGCCTCAAGCCATTTTGCGGAATCTGGGCTCATCATCGCTTCCTCATAGTTTGTAGGTTCGTCATGGTCAAGTAACATGACCTCCAGGATAGGATTACCATACCACTCTGGTGCGGATCTTACTCTAGTTGACCTACGAGGTTCGGTAGTAACTTGATCTGAAGTTTCATGATCATCATCATTGGCTTCCTCACTAATTGGTGTAGGTGTCACATGAACCGGTTTCTGTGATGGACTACTTTCTAATAAGGGAGCAGGTACAGTTACCTCATCAAGTTCTACTTTCCTCCCACTCACTTCTTTCGAGAGAAACTTCGTCTCTAGAAAGGATCCATTCTTAGCAACAAATGTCTTGCATTCGGATCTGTGATAGAAGGTGTACGCAACAGTCTCCTTTGGGTATCCTATGAAGACACATTTCTCCAATTTAGGTTCGAGCTTATCAGGTCGAAGCTTTTTCACATAAGCATCGCAACCCCAAACTTTCAGAAACGACGACTTTGGTTTCTTGCCAAACCATAGTTCATAAGGCGTCGTCTAAAGAGATTTAGATGGTGCCCTATTTAATGTGAATGCAACTGTCTCTAAAGCATAACCCCAAAAAGATAGCGGTAAATCAGTAAGAGACATCATAGATCGCACCATATCTAGTAAGGGAAAACTTTGTTTTTTCCACTCTAGTTTTTGCCAACTTTGCTTATGCCACTCTAAAATTTGACATCTCACTTTTGCCACTCTTAGCTTTTGACAATACATCACAAATGCCATTCCGTGGCAAAAACGATAATTTTAGAGTGGCAATTGTGATACATGTCAAAAGCTAAGAGTGGCAAAAGTGAAATGAAAAATTATCGTTTTTGCCACGGAATGGCATTTGTGATGTATTGTCAAAAGCTAAGAGTGGCAAAAGTGAGATGTCAAATTCTAGAGTGGCATAAGCAAAGTTGGCAAAAACTAGAGTGGCAAAAACAAAGTTTTCCCATCTAGTAAAGTACGATTATGATGTTCGGACACACCATTACGCTGTGGTGTTCCAGGTGGCGTGAGTTGTGAAACTATTCCGCATTGTATCAAATGAAGACCAAACTTGTAACTCAAATATTCTCCTCCATGATCAGATCATAGAAACTTTATTTTCTTGTTATGATGATTTTCCACTTCACTCTAAAATTCTTTGAACTTTTCAAATCTTCCAGACTTATGTTTCATCAAGTAGATATACCCATATCTGCTCAAATCATCTGTGAAGGTGAGAAAATAACGACACCTGCCGCGAGCCTCAATATTCATCGGATGACATACATTAGTATGTATGATTTCCAACAAATCGGTTGCTCGCTCCATAGTTCCGGAGAATGGCGTTTTAGTCATCTTGCCCATGAGGCATGGTTCGCAAGTACCAAGTGATTCATAATCAAGTGATTCCAAAAGTTCATCAGAATGGAGTTTCTTCATGCGCTTTACACCAATATGACCTAAACGGCAGTGCCACAAATAATTTGCACTATCATTATCAACTATGCATCTTTTGGCTTCAACATTATGAATATGTGTATCACTACTATCGAGATTCATTAAAAATAGACCACTCTTCAAGGGTGCATGACCATAAAAGATATTACTCATATAAATAGAACAACCATTATTCTCTGATTTAAATGAATAATCGTCTCGCATCAAACAAGATCCAGATATAATGTTCATGCTCAATGCTGGCACCAAATAACAATTATTCAGATCTAAAACTAATCCCGAAGGTAGATGTAGAGGTAGCGTGCCGACGGCGATCACATTGACTTTGGAACCATTTCCCACGTGCATCGTCACCTCGTCCTAAGCCAATCTTCGCTTAATCCGTAGTCCCTGCTTCAAGTTGCAAATATTAGCAACAGAACCAGTATCAAATACCCATGTGCTACTGCGAGCTTTAGTAAGGTACACATCAATAACATGTATATCATATATACCTTTGTTCACCTTGCCATCCTTCTTATCCGCCAAATACTTGGGGCAGTTCCGCTTCTAGTGACCAGTCCCTTTGCAGTAGAAGCACTCAGTCTCAGGCTTAGGTCCAGACTTGGGTTTCTTCTCTTGAGCAACAACTTGTTTGCCGTTCTTCTTGAAGTTCCCTTTCTTCTTTCCTTTACCATTTTTCTTGAAACTGGTGGTCTTGTTGACCATTAACACTTGATGCTCCTTCTTGATTTCTACCTCCGCAGCTTTTAGCATTGCAAAGATCTCGGGAATCGTCTTATCCATCCCTTGCATATTATAGTTGAAAGATCGAGGATGTCGCCTAGAGGGGGGGTGAATAGGCGCTTTAAAATAATTACGGTTTAGGCTTGAACAAATGCGGAATAAACCTAACGGTTAATTTGTCAAGCACAAAACCTAAAACAACTAGGCTCGCCTATGTGCACCAACAACTTATGCTAAGCAAGATAAGCAACTATGTGATAGCAAGATATATGACAAAGAACAATATGGCTATCACAAAGTAAAGCGCATAAGTAAAGGGCTCGGGTAAGAGATAACCGAGGCACGCGGAGACGACGATGTGTCCCCAAGTTCACACCCTTGCGGATGCTAATCTCCGTTTGGAGCGGTGTGGAGGCACAATGCTCCCCAAGAAGCCACTAGGGCCACCGTAATCTCCTCACGCCCTCGCACAATGCAAGATGCCGTGATTCCACTAAGGGACCCTTGAGGGCGGTCACCGAACCCGTACAAATGGCAACCCTTGGGGGCGGTCACTGAACCCGTACACTTTGGCAACCCTTGGGGGCGGTCACCGGAACCCGTCAAAATGCTCGGGGCGATCTCCACAACCTAATTGGAGACCCCGACGCTTGCCCGGAGCTTTACACCATAATGATTGAGCTCCGAACACCACCAACCGTCTAGGGCGCCCAAGCACCCAAGAGGAACAAGCTCAAGGGCACCAAGCACCTAAGAGTAATGAGCTTCTCAAACTTCACTTCCACGTATCACCGTGGAGAACTCAAACCGATGCACCAAATGCAATGGCAAGGGCACACGGAGTGCCCAAGTCCTTCTCTCCCAAATCCCACTGAAGCAACTAATGCTAGGGAGGAAAATGAGAGGAAGAACGAAGAAGAGAACACAAAGAACTCCAAGATCTAGATCCAAAGGGTTCCCCTCACATAGAGGAGAAAGTGATTGGTGGAAATGTGGATCTAGATCTCCTCTCTCTTTCCCCCAAAAAACTAGCAAGAATCCATGGAGGGATTGAGAGTTAGCAAGCTCGAAGAAGGTCAACAATGGGGGAAGAACACGAGCTTAAAGGATAATGTTCAATGGGGAAGAAGACCCCCTTTTATAGGTGGGGGAAAATCCAACCGTTATGCTCACAACCCGCACAGAGCGGTACTACCGCTCGTCCTCACGGTACTACCGCTCGTCCTCACGGTACTACCGCTAGGGATCGCGGTACTACTGCTTGCGGTACAAAAAATATACTTCCGTACCTACCTCCGCAGGACTTGGGACGAGTTTTTTGGTCCGGAGCGGTACTACCGCTCTAGGAGCCGCGGTAGTACCGCTCTGGAGCGGTAGTAAAAAATTACATCCGCTCCAATTCGCGGTAGTACCGCTGCAGCCTTTTCAGAACACCAAAACTGCCACAACTTTTGCAAACGGACTCCGAATTCGATGAAACCAAGTTTGTTGGAAAGCTAGCGACAAGGGCTAACACAATCTTGAAATAAATACCAATAATAAGCAAATGAGAAAAGGCCCAAAAGAAAATGGTGAGAACCCTTCCTTGGAGAAGACCGGTAAAACCTCCAACACCGAAAACATCATAGAAGACGCATGCAAACTCCGTTTTCGATGAACTCAATCTTGTCATCAAGATGACCATAAGCTCGAAGACTCACAAAGAGAACCAAACAAGAACCAAGAAACATGATGCAAGGATGCAATGGTTTGAGCTCTCTACTAACGATACGATCAAGCTACCAACTTGAGAGCCCCCCTTGATAGTACGGCAAACGATCCTATAACCCGGTCTCCCAACTACCACCATGAGACCGGTAAAATAGAAAACCTATCAAGGGAAAACCTTTGCCTTGCACATGGTCCACTTGAGCTAGATGATGACGATCTTGACTCCCTCAAGTTGGACCACCTTTCTTGATTGCGTTGGCTCGATGAAGACTAGATGATTGCTCCCCCATAGTCCACTATGGGTGAGTCACTCTTCGGCACATCTTCACAAGTCCATTG
>NC_041392.1:157097960-157099751 GCF_002162155.2 Triticum dicoccoides | reverse complement strand
AACAAGGCAAGGAAAGCAATTCATCACAAGATGTACCAACATTGTGAGTAGATGAATTACAAGGACTATCATATGGCAATATAGCACTTTGACTAGATGTAGTGCTAGTATCCACATGAGGCTCACTAGATGTTACCTTAGCAAGCATGGCCTCATGAGCTATATTTAGCACATTATGGGATACTAGAAGATCATCATGAGAGTTTGAGAGCTTTTCATGGCTTTCTTCCAATTTCCCATATTTGCTAGATAGCAACTCAAGTTGAGCCCATAGCTCAACATTTTCCTTCAACATGGATGCTTCACAAGAGATAGAGTTAGTAGCACAAGCATCATCATTAGCAACAAGAGGAGAAGACAACTTGGCAAGCTCTTTTGAATATGAAGCTTTAAGTTGAGCATGAGACTCGGTGAGTTTGATGAGCTCACTCTTAATGACCCTTGAGCCATTTTCGAGGTGCTCAAAGTCCTCAAGGAGTTTAGCATGCTCAACTTCAAGCTCCTCATTTTTAGTTTCAAAATCATTGGCCACCTCAAGAGCTCTATCATGAGATTCCCTCACTCTAGATAGTTCTAGAGTAAAAGTTTCCTCAAGAGATTCGGAGGTGGTTTGTTCATGTTCAAGAGCTTGAGATAGCTCCGCGATCTCATTTGCATAATCACGCCCATGAGCTTCCATTTTCTCAATGGTGACCTCATGCTCCTCTAGATGAGATTCCAACTCCTCAATGTATTTCTTGCCATCAATGGCAATGGACATTATTTCCATGAAGTTGGAACGAGCAATTTTATTTTTATGAAGATCTTTAAAAATCATTTCCCCCTTAGTTTTTAAGGAGGCAATATTATCATTCTCTTCATCATTATCCTCATCATCATTAGCATCAACATCATTATCAAGAGACATATTGGGGTACAAAGTAGGAGATACCTTTGACGCCTTAGCCATAAGGCAAAAAGCAATAGATGATGATGTAGGATCCCTTGAGGCACCATTAAACACCACATCTTGTTCCATGGAGTGTTCGGTTTCCTCTACATTGTTAGCACAACAATTCGAGGAAATAGATGCATTTTTATCATGGCAACAAGACATAGCAAGCATATCATCATGAGATTTAGTCAAGCAATTTCTACATGATATGCAAGGACTATCAACACAAGCATGTGAAACATTTGGAGTGCTCGAAGTGTTAAAGCCCAAAGAGGGAGCATTGTAGTAAGATAGTGATAAAGGATCATCCACAATAAGCATACTATCATCATTGCAATGACCAACACTACTCACCATATAATTACCTTGTGGAAAACCACATGTAGGTGAAGTAGAAGAAGTTGAGAAGACTATATGACCGGAGGTGGAGGGAGAACAATCATCCCCATAAATATTGGACACACCATATTTATCTCGAAGCTTTGTCCACAACTCATGAGCATCTCGGAACGGCATGAGTTGAAATATAACTACATTGCTCAAAGCATCGAAAAGCACATTAGAGGCTTGAGCATTGAGATAAGAGTTTTTCTCATCCTCTAAAGATAATCTTTGGGGATCCTTTGGAGGAGAAAAACCCATATCTACAATTCGCTCTAAATTTGGGTCCATGACCCCAAAGAGATTAAGCATGCGAATAACCCAAACATCAAAATTTGTGCCATCGAAACTAGGAGTGTCAGAGAATCCTAATCCCCTAGTCGACATCTTTACTCTCTAGGCGGTTAAGCCCAACAAAGAGAGACAAGGCTCTGATACCAATTGAAAGATCGAGGATGTCGCCTAGAGGGGGGGGG
>NC_041392.1:157094455-157097193 GCF_002162155.2 Triticum dicoccoides | reverse complement strand
AAGTTGGAAGCACAACATATACAAACACATGCAAGGAACAAAACCAAAACATGCAAGGGGGCAAGTAACTTTCAAGGTATACAATTTAAGTACAAGTTACCGCAAGGAGGCACATTGGATATAAGATAGAAACTTGATAATCCAATTGACTTGGCTTGAGACAAAGAGAATGATGAAGTCCCCTTAATTCTTCAAAATGTAGCCAAGTCTCGAATGCCCTCCAACAACACCTATTGATCAAGTTTGAGCTAGTTGGTCCCCAACCAAGTTGGGTCCTAAGAGGTTAGTCACAATAGGCTTGGCTACCCAAATGGTTCTTTGCTTCAAACCACTTTGAGTACCAACAAACTTGGCAACCACATTGCCAACCTTATCCTTCCCAAGAGAATAGACATCATCAATAATAATTGGGTTGGATAAGTTACCACTAGTGCATGAAGAAGCGAGGTGACCTTTCTCATGACATAGGTAGCAACATCTACTCTTCTCTTTCTTCTCACTTGATTTCTCAACTTGAGAAGCATTAGCTTGAGTCTTCTTGGGAAGAGGCCTTTCTTCAACTTGAAGTTGAGCATGAGAATGCACTTGTAGCCGCTTTCCTTGTTGCTTGTCACTAAAGGCCTTCTTCTTCAATGGGCAAGATCTAACATGATGCCCTTCAATTTTGCACTTGAAGCAAATAATCTTGGCCGAACTCTTGACTTGTTTTTGGCCCTTCTTGTTGATGCTCTTGGACTTCTTATTCTTATTGGAGTTGAATCCAAGTCCACCTTTGTCATTGGGGGATTTTTGCACACTCAAGATATTGTTGAGTGTGGCCTTCCCTTCATAACACTTTTCCAAGTCTTTCTTCAAAGAAGTGACTTGGGCCTTGAGCTCTTTGATTTCCTCTACATGGTTAGTCTCAACACAAGTACTAGAGGAAGTATAAGCTTCGTTGTTAGAGAAACAAGGCAAGGAAAGCAATTCATCACAAGATGTACCAACATTGTGAGTAGATGAATTACAAGGACTATCATATGGCAATATAGCACTTTGACTAGATGTAGTGCTAGTATCCACATGAGGCTCACTAGATGTTACCTTAGCAAGCATGGCCTCATGAGCTATATTTAGCACATTATGGGATACTAGAAGATCATCATGAGAGTTTGAGAGCTTTTCATGGCTTTCTTCCAATTTCCCATATTTGCTAGATAGCAACTCAAGTTGAGCCCATAGCTCAACATTTTCCTTCAACATGGATGCTTCACAAGAGATAGAGTTAGTAGCACAAGCATCATCATTAGCAACAAGAGGAGAAGACAACTTGGCAAGCTCTTTTGAATATGAAGCTTTAAGTTGAGCATGAGACTCGGTGAGTTTGATGAGCTCACTCTTAATGACCCTTGAGCCATTTTCGAGGTGCTCAAAGTCCTCAAGGAGTTTAGCATGCTCAACTTCAAGCTCCTCATTTTTAGTTTCAAAATCATTGGCCACCTCAAGAGCTCTATCACGAGATTCCCTCACTCTAGATAGTTCTAGAGTAAAAGTTTCCTCAAGAGATTCGGAGGTGGTTTGTTCATGTTCAAGAGCTTGAGATAGCTCCGCGATCTCATTTGCATAATCACGCCCATGAGCTTACATTTTCTCAATGGTGACCTCATGCTCCTCTAGATGAGATTCCAACTCCTCAATGTATTTCTTGCCATCAATGGCAATGGACATTATTTCCATGAAGTTGGAACGAGCAAATTTATTTTTATGAAGAGCTTTAAAAATCATTTCCCCCTTAGTTTTTAAGGAGGCAATATTATCATTCTCTTCATCATTATCCTCATCATCATTAGCATCAACATCATTATCAAGAGACATATTGGGGTACAAAGTAGGAGATACCTTTGACGCCTTAGCCATAAGGCAAAAAGCAATAGATGATGATGTAGGATCCCTTGAGGCACCATTAAACACCACATCTTGTTCCATGGAGTGTTCGGTTTCCTCTACATTGTTAGCACAACAATTCGAGGAAATAGATGCATTTTTATCATGGCAACAAGACATAGCAAGCATATCATCATGAGATTTAGTCAAGCAATTTCTACATGATATGCAAGGACTATCAACACAAGCATGTGAAACATTTGGAGTGCTCGAAGTGTTAAAGCCCAAAGAGGGAGCATTGTAGTAAGATAGTGATAAAGGATCATCCACAATAAGCATACTATCATCATTGCAATGACCAACACTACTCACCATATAATTACCTTGTGGAAAACCACATGTAGGTGAAGTAGAAGAAGTTGAGAAGACTATATGACCGGAGGTGGAGGGAGAACAATCATCCCCATAAATATTGGACACACCATATTTATCTCGAAGCTTTGTCCACAACTCATGAGCATCTCGGAACGGCATGAGTTGAAATATAACTACATTGCTCAAAGCATCGAAAAGCACATTAGAGGCTTGAGCATTGAGATAAGAGTTTTTCTCATCCTCTAAAGATAATCTTTGGGGATCCTTTGGAGGAGAAAAACCCATATCTACAATTCGCTCTAAATTTGGGTCCATGACCCCAAAGAGATTAAGCATGCGAATAACCCAAACATCAAAATTTGTGCCATCGAAACTAGGAGTGTCAGAGAATCCTAATCCCCTAGTCGACATCTTTACTCTCTAGGCGGTTAAGCCCAACAAAGAGAGACAAGGCTCTGATACCAATTGAAAGATCGAGGATGTCGCCTAGAGGGGGGGGG
>NC_041392.1:157079750-157090983 GCF_002162155.2 Triticum dicoccoides | reverse complement strand
ATTAAGCATCAATAAAGTCTTCAAAGAATGAGGCACACGGTGCAAGGCCTATCATTCCCACACACAACTAGCGAATGGGTTCACAAGCTTACTAATAAGCATATAGAGAACCTATGCTTGTGACAACCCGCGGTGAAGATAGAAGATGAGAGGCTCATCAAGACGAGGGATACCAAAAAAGATGGCAAAAGCCTCGTAAAGATAAGCAAGAGGAAAATAATCTTCACCACACAAGAGTGCAACAAGATGCAATGATAGAGGACACACACTCAAGGCAAAAGCTTTCACGGAGCCACCAAAGAAATAACATAAGAAAGACAAGGTGGACGTGAAAGAAAGGATATCAACTAGAGATGTAATTTCTCTCAAGTGTATAAGGTTCTATGTAGACGAAATCATGATGATATATATATCTACAAAGAAGGATGTACACCCGAAATAGTTACAACACGAAGGAACAAGATATCCACAAGGAAGTCATAAATATACTAATAAGATATTTGCTTGGAAGCATAGCACTTGGCTTGATATGGTCTTATTGTATATAAATGAATTGCAACCACACGAACATCAAAGACATCACAACTAGCAACAAGAGATCATTGTTGGGATGCTTTGAGAAAGGAAACAAGTAACACAAGAAAGAATGAATAACATGCCATGATACAACCTATACAAGGTTGATGCAAGAAATGTGTGCATGAAGTAGATGATGATACTTGTTACCAAGATACCATTGGAAGGATATAGTAGATACCAATTGAAGGTAGATAGTAGTTCATTGATCATCCTAGCTTGACTCCAATATGCACATGGTGACAACACCTTCCTTGTGAGTGAGCCGAGCATCCAATGCATCTCCAAATGTTCCTAGAAGAACAACACAAACTAAACGGTACCCAAACTCATCGGGACCAAATAGTTAGAAACACCAATACATAGGACAGACTACACATAAATATGTGCATATAGATATGAAAATGAATTTCATGCACATCTCATCCAATTTGAGACTTGGTGGAGTTTCCCCTATATATTGGGTCAAAGAAAGAAAACATGCCAAAGGAACTACATGAAGTTAAAATTCATGCTCAAGACTTTCAAGAATCGATACCAAAAGAAAAAGAAATGCCAAGTGAAAAGGATACCAAATGGAGAAATCATCACTTGGAAGATATCATTAAAGATACATCAACAAATGAGATATCCACTGATACACACTAAATTAAAGATGTCAAACTCCCAAAGAGAGGATGGTTCCAAACAAACCAAGCTCTCAACAAAGTTTCATGATGGCACAAGGTACCAAAGGAAAACGACTTGCCTTCCACCAACACACACACTTGATAAGGATCACAAGAAGAGTGTTCTAAAGAAAATAGGATAGCTCCCCCACGAGTTGTGCACTATATAAAATTTGCTTTTGAATACAAAATGCACAAGGTGGATCACCACTTTCACTATATCTAGAAAACACTAGACAAGAACAAGAAATTAACAAGATCCACAAGTGGTATGGAAGACAACGGGAGTTGACACAAACCTTGGCAAGAGAAAAGGCAAATAAAAACAAAAGCCAATGTAAAGATGATCAATAAATTCTACCACACATAAGTGACTACCAATTGTCAAAAGACAAGAAGTATTTGGAAATAATTCCCGGTGGTAGATAACAAGGATATCCAACATCATCTTCACAACACGCACAAGCAAATTGCAACTTGTAGAACTAACATGCCCCCTAGGAACAAGATAATCTACAATATCAATTCTAGGTGACAATATCTCAAATGTACACATTTTCTAGGCTTGTAATATGCACTTAGCATATTACTCCCCCATAATGTGATACCAATAAGAACTTAACAAGAGGCAATAAGAGGAACAAAACTGGCTTGCACCCGTTGTATGTGAACGTAGAGCTTATCACGGCCGATCATCACGTGGTGTCTCGGCACGACGAACTTTGGCAACGGTGCATACTCAGGGAGAACACTTATACCTTGAAATTTAGTGAGAGATCATCTTATAATGCTACCGTCAATCAAGCAGAATAAGATGCATAAAGGGTAAACATCACATGCAATCAATATAAGTGATATGATATCACTACTAGGGAAAACGTTATACACAGAACTTTAGCAGTAGCGCTTGTTAAAAGAGCACGCTACTGCTAGGTAGCCGTAGCGCGTGCAAAATAAGCGTGCTGCAGATGGACATATATCAGTAGCGCGTCTCACCGAAAACTCGCTACTACTAAAATTCCAATCACTTAGCCGACGGGCTACACATAGTACTAGTGATTTTCAAAAAACCGCGCTACCGCTAATAAACTTATAGCAGCGCGTTTATGTGTAAATCGCTACTGCTAACGGAAATAAAATAAAATAAAAAACGAATAGAGAAGTAAATGAAAATGAAAGAAATAGAAAAAGGAGAAAGGAAAAAATATAAAATGTAAAAAAATGAAAAAGGGAAAAAATGATGAAGACGTAGCAGTAGCGCGCTTTCTGAAACGCGCTATAGCTAACTTAGCTATAGCGCGTTTTCTATAACGCGCTACCGTTACTTTTGAGTTAACCAAAAACGGTTTCCCCCCGGCCACCACTTCTCACCCAAATCAATCCCTCGCCCCACTTCGTTGCCGTCTCCCCCGCTTCGCCGTCGCCCCCACTTTGCCGCCATCTCCTGCCGGCGTCGACGCCGCGCTCATCCTCACAGCCGCCGCCCGAGGCTGCCCAGCCTCACCGCTGCCGCCTCTCGGGCCGCCCTCGACCTCACCGTCGCCTCCCTCAACCTCACCGCCCTCGAGCCTGCCAGGACTGCCGCGTACAGATCCTAAGCCTGCCCTCGCCGCCCCTACTTCCGTCGCCGAGCACCTCCCCGCCACCGTCTCTCCCCTCTCTGTAAGCCCCCACCCATCCTTTTTAGTTAATAGATGTCAATGTTAAGTAGTAGACAATGTTGATGTTTTTTAGTTAGGGTAATAATAGACGATGTTAAGTAGTAGATAATGTAGATGTTAATTAGTTCAGTAGGGTTTAGTTTTTGAATTGAGTTTGTTTAACTAGATGTTAATTAGGGCAGTAGGGTTTAGTTTAGAGTAAAGTTTAGTTCAGTAGTTAACTAAATATAATCTATATTTGGTTTTTGAATTGAGTTTGAGAGAGCATGAGATTTGTGTATATTTTCTTGAAGTGTCAAACGCTAGGACATGCAAATTTGAAGTGGTCAAGATATATGCAAATTCCTCAATTGTGTTTGCCCATGTTTCGATTGTGCCCAAGTGGCCTTTTGTTGTTTCCAGGGAATGAAGCTGAGTGGCCTATGTTTTGCCGGAATGTTGATTCATTTCCGTTCCGGCAAATTTCAGGTTCTCGATTTGTCCACTTTTTAGCAAAGGTCATGCCGAAATTTTCCGTGAATTTCGGCATGACTTGTGCTACAAACTAGGACATATCGAGTGCCCGGGATTTGCCGCACCAGGAAGGAGTCAACGTTCCTGCAAAACATAGGTCTTTTGTATGTCATTATTCATTTTATTAGGTCTAGAATTAATTTACTAGATTTAATCATAGGAAACATGGCTAGGAACGATGAAGGACAGGGTTCTGGTGTTTGCGACAATGTCTACCTGGTGGCAGACGAATTTTTGAGCCTTGCCGACGATCAACCGATGTTGTTGCCGGGCCCACCGGTCGCATCGGGGACTGAGACCGACACGCAGACCGGCGCTAAGACTAAGACCGGCGCTGCCTCGGGGAGTGGATCCAGTATAGAATCGAAAGCAAAGAGGCGACGACTTCCTAACAAGCTCAGGACTACTAGACTGGTGGTCACGGAGGTGGACGACGGCAATTTTGAGCCAAACGCGCCTGAGGAAGCGCGCGCGTGCTACGGCAATCAAATTAGCTGCATCATACGGACAACCGCCACCATCAATGATGAGAAACTAAACAAGTTAGATAATATGAGGCCCGCCCTCCTAAAGAAGTTGCACCAGATATTCTTGTTCCCGGGGCGTAATGAAAAGGATTATAAAGATCCAGATAAGGACCCAGCAATGAAGAAGGTAAACAAACACGCCATGAGCAAGTTTAGCGACGCGTTGGCCGCCTGGAAAGCAAGGGTGAAATACCTGATCTCCAACGAAAAGGAACCCTACTCCGATATTGTAAAGGATAATCTGACAATCACGGCAGAGCACTTTGAAATATTCAAGGCGGCTTGCGAGGCCAAAGATGCCAAAAAAAGTCAGAGTACATGAAGGGGCTTCAACAGAAGAACATTGGGTGCCACCACCTCGGAAGCCGTGGTTACGGCGGGAAGAGGTCCATATGGGCCAAGGAGGACGCGAAAGCCGCGAGTCTGGGCATCCCAGACCCCTTGGCGGAGTTCACCGTCCCGCAAGAGCGTGACGTCCTCAGGGCCCGACACCGTTGGGACCCAGTGAAGAAGGTTTTCGAGAAGAACGCGGTCATGACGGAGTTCATTAGACTGCTGGTAATTTTAGTTTCTGATCAATTCGACTGCACGTTAGTCATATTTGTAAACGATCCTTGTGCCTTTTGCAGAGAGAGCAGCACAGGATTGCGGCCGAAAGCGACTCGCCGTCTGAGGCATTGGCGAGGCCCAAGTGGGACACTCCATTCAACTGGGCGTTGAACATATTGAAAGGACTCCCGGTGGAGACTCGACCGTCGTATGAACGCGTGCACGGTGTCGGAGACGGCGCCCCGTGGAAGAAGTACTACCGTGAGACCACGGAGGAGAGAAAGGAAAGACAGAGGTTAACTGAAGAAAACATCGACAAGAAGGTTGAGATTGCGGTTGAAAAGAAATCATCTGAGATAGTCGCAACAGCGGTAGCTGCCGCAAAGCATGTGCTTGTAGATATGTTTACTACCTTGGTTCCGGCCGTTTTCAATTGGAGCAGGCAAAAACCAGAAAAAAATGCAGCGGACTTTCCCCTTGCTGACTTCCTTAGGAGCAGCTCGACTAGCATCGCACCAGCACCTGCACCTGCACCTGCTCTCGCACCGGCTCCTGCACCTGCTTCGGCACTGGCTCCTACACTTGCTCCCGCACCGGCTGATGCACCTGCTCCCGTGCCGGGTCCTGCACCTACTCCTGCACCGGCTTCCGCACCTTCTCCGACACTAGCTCCGGCACCGGACGTGCTCGGCGGTGCTTCATCTTTGGCTGAGCTGGACGCCCTCACGGTATCTGTCACACCGGACCTCTTCAATTAATGTATAATCTCTCGTTTTCGTTGCCTTTCGGATGTCTCACGTCGCAGACTTTTTCTTTGCAGGTCGACGAAACCCCGTGGACCATATTGTACACCATAGGCAACCAGAAGGTAGACGCGGGGAAGGTGACGATAATGGAGCCGAAGGAACCATTGTTCCACAGCCAGCCGATCCCCCCGGAAGTCTTCAAGGTTTCCATGGCCAGTGTCAAACCGAGCAACGAGAATTTGGCTCCTCCGGTACTAGTGGGGGATGACGGCGAGACCCTGCGGCGGCTTGGTGATTGTTGCAATGGGTGGGTCCTGTTGTGGCCAAAGGGTCTGCTTCGTCTGGAGGCGGCCGGGAGCACACCCACGAGGACGCAGTTAGGTATGAACATCAACACCTCGCCTACTCCATTAGTCGCTGGTGACGTCGCCATAGAAGACGATGACACTCAACAGTATGTCAATACTGGCGCCTACTTAGGGTTTGAGCCTCATGAGTCGGTGCCTGAATTGCCGCCTCCGGAGTCTGAACGTATTAGGGACAACCTTCCGGTAGTAAAGAAGTCTAGGAAGAGACCGAGGAAAGGCAAAAAAAAGCTGCTTCTATGATCCAGCCGCCTCAGCAGCCTCGGGTTCAAGACCGTATAGATATCCTGGGTGCGGCAAAATGGCATATCCCCAGTCAACCAATCCTACCTCAAGCAGCGCGGCGGGCCAGATTCGGCGATTTAAGGAGACTTCATGACGATGTGCTGCAGATAGAGAAAGGCCTCAATGCCTCAAAAAATCCAGGATACCCACTCTACGTGGTTAACGTGCCGCGGGGATTGTCGTACGTCGACACATTCCCCGCGGAGAAGTTCTTCCTTCGATTCGATTACATCTTTGACATGTTTCACTTGAAGAAGCCGGATTTTGCGTTTGTCCGCCTTTATGCTTTGCACATGAACTACCTCGTCGAGGTTGAGCAGATACCTTATATCTGTGTCGTTGACCCGTACTTCATGCACGAGGCCTTCTTGGGAGCCTACGCAAAGCACTGTGAATACGCGAGGGAATACATCGTCAATTTCATGCTCGCTAATAAGGACAAGGATGCGATTCTCATGCCTTATCATCCCATGTAAGTCATCCGCACGGATATCCTTCCTTTCATTTCAATCATCCATTTGCACGGTGGAGGCTAATTAATTTGAGGTGTAATTATTTTGCGCAGCGGCGGGCGCACCGTCCTCATCATCCTCTACACCCGATACTCCCACGCTCTTTACTTGGACTCGTCGAAGAACATTAACAAAAAGGATTACACCCACATCAAGTCTGTTCTCGATAGTGCTATGTTTTACTACAGCGCATGGGGTGGAGAGCTCAAGGACAAGAAGAAAAAGGACGGCAGGCCCGCCTTCGGCCATAAGACCGACTTCTGCTGCATCCAGCAACCGAGTGATTCTCTTAATGATGGATTCTATGTCCTACACCAGATGCTGGAGTACAGACGGGATCACCATAACCTTCGCATGTCACCTACATCTGGCAATGCCCATATTCTGGAATGGGCAAAGAACTTAGGAGATATCGAGGATCATCGACTTCGAGCTGAGTTCTATCACATCCAGCGCGAACTTTCCCAAATCATCATGAAGGAGGTCGTCAAAAAAACAGGGATGTTCTATGAAGGACAAATGTCACGGGAAGACGTCCGAACACGCATAGCCGCTCGGCGTCTCGACCTAAAGCCTTTCACTAAGCTTGGGGACTATCTCCCTGACTTGGATGGATGGCACGACATGGAGTGATTGTCGATATATGACAATGTGTCCGTTTAGTCCATACTATCTGTATTATGAAACTTTGAATTATGCACGACGAAACTTTATTTGTGATGTAATTAAACCATCCTCCTCGACTAGCGAAGATCACTCTAGTTAGGGCATTTTGGGTACGATGAACTTTGTTATTTATGCTTATGATATGTTGCTTCTATTTTTGCCAAGTCTGTCTCTTTCTGTTGCTCAAATATATATGTTGCATATCATCGACTCATGTGACGATGCAGGTGTATAGATCACCGATGGCGAAGAAGTGCTACGCCAGGAGTATACGACGACTGGCCGAAATGTCAGGCCCAGGTGTACCGGTTTCCGGTTTCCGAGCGATAGCCTTCACACAAAGTGATAGCTCTTCTCGCATATATCATTGTTTAGATGTATGACGATGTACTTGCAAGTAATCGAGATTTGTATCGCTATTTTCGAGATGATGACGAGAGACCACTTTGTGTTGGATGATGATTATGACGACATGATTTGATGAGACTACTATGTATATGATACAATTACATTTGTATGTGTATCATATGCTAAAGATTATTGTATAAAGCCTATTCAAATACAAAACAAATATGCAGAAAAAACTACTAAAATTAGCAGTAGCGAGTGGAGAAAAGTTAGCAGCAGCGCCACAGTAGCAGTAGCACGTCCAGGCAAAGCGCGCTAGAGCTATTAGCAGAAGCGAGCTTCCACGAAGCGCGTTGCTGCTACACTTGTATAGCAGTAGCGCGGGTGTGCATGCGCTACTGCTATGGGTTAGCTGTAGCGCCTTATTAGTAGCGCATGTCCCCGCGCTATTGATATACCTAGAACCCGCGCTGCTGCTAGCCTTTTCCCTAGTAGTGTATGGCCATCATCATCTTGTGCCTTTGATCTCCATCTCCAAAGCACCGTCATGATCACCATCGTCACCGGCGCGACACCTTGGTCTCCATCGTAGCATCATTGTCGTCTCGCCAAATATTGCTTCTATGGCTATCGCTACTATTTAGTGATAAAGTAAAGCAATTACAGGGCGATTGCATTGCATACAATAAAGCGACAACCATATGGCTCCTGCCAGTTGCCGATAACTCCATTACAAAACATGATCATCTCATACAATAAAATATAGCATCATGCCTTCACCATATCACATCACAACACGCCCTGCAAAAACAAGTTAGACGTCCTCTACTTTGTTGTTGCAAATTTTGCGTGGCTGCTATGGGCTGAGCAAGAACCGTTCTTACCTACGCATCAAAACCACAATGATATTTCGTCAAGTTAGTGTTGTTTTAACCTTCAACAAGGACCGGGCGTAGTCACACTTGGTTCAACTAAAGTTGGAGAAACTTACACCCGCTAGTCACCTGTGTGCAAAGCACGTCGGTAGAACCAGTCTCGCGTAAGCGTACGCGCAATGTCGGTCCGGGCCACTTCATCCAACAATACCGCCGAACCAAAGTATGACATGCTGGTAAGCAATATGACTTGTATCACCCACAACTCACTTGTGTTCTACTCGTGCATAAAACATCTACGCATAAACTTGGCTCGGATGCCACTGCTGGGGAACATAGTAATTTTAAAAAAATTCCTACGCACACGCGAGATCATGGTGATGCACATCAACGAGAGGGGAGAGTATCGTCTATGTACCCTCGTAGACCGTAAGCGGAAGCGCTATGAGAACGTGGTTGATGTAGTCGTGCGTCTTCACGATCTGACCGATCCAAGTACCGAACGCACGGCACCTCTGAGTTCAGCACAAGTTCAGCTCGATGACATGCCACGAACTCCGATCCAGCAGAGTTTCACGGGAGAGTTCCGTAAGCACGACAGCGTGATGACGGTGATGATGTTGCTACCGACATAGGGCTTCGCCTAAGCACCGCTACGATCTGATTGAGGTGGATTATGGTGGAGGGGGGCACCACACACGGCTTGGAACAATCAACTTGTGTGTCCTAGGGTGCCCCCTGCCCCCGTATATAAAGGAGCAAGGGGGAGCCCGGCCGACCCTTGCAGGGCGCGCCAGGAGGAGTCCTCCTAGTAGGAGTAGGACTCCACATTCCTACTCCTACTAGGAGGGGGAAAGGAAGGAGGAGAGGGAGAAGGAAGGAGAGGGAGGAAAGGAGGAAAGGGGGCCGGCCCCCTACTCCAATTCGATTTGGGCTAGGGGAGGCACGCGCCCTGCCATGTCCTGCCTCCTCTCTTCCACCACTTGGCCCATGAGGCCCAATACTTCTTCCCCCGTATTCTCGTAACTCCCCGGTACTCCGAAAAATAAACGAATCACTCGGAACCTTTCCGATGTCCGAATATAGTCGTCCAATATATCGAACTTTACGTCTCGACCATTTCGAGACTCCTCGTCATGTCCCCGATCTCATCCAGGACTCCCAACTACCTTCGGTACATCAAATCACATAAACTCATAATACCGATCGTCACCGAACATTAAGCGTGCGGACCCTACGAGTTCGAGAACTATGTAGACATGACCGAGACACGTCTCCGATCAATAACCAATAGCGGAACCTGGATGTTCATATTGGCTCCTACATATTCTACGAAGATCTTTATCGGTCAAACCGCATAACAACATACGTTGTTCCCTTTGTCATCGGTATGTTACTTGCCCGAGATTCGATCATCGGTATCTCAATACCTAGCTCAATATCGTTACTGACAAGTCTCTTTACTCGTTCTGTAATGCATCATCCTGCAACTAACTCATTAGTTGCTTTGCTTGCAAGGCTTATAGTGATGTGCATTATCGAGAGGGCCCAGAGATACCTCTCCGACAATCGGGGTGACAAATCCTAATCTCGATCTATGCCAACTCAACAAGTACCATCGGAGACACATGTAGAGCACCTTTATAATAACCCAGTTACGTTGTGATGTTTGGTAGCACATAAAGTGTTCCTCCGGTAATCGGGAGTTGTATAATCTCATAGTCATAGGAACATGTATAAGTCATGAAGAAAGCAATAGCAGTAAACTAAAACGATCAAGTGCTAAGCTAATAGAATGGGTCAAGTCAATCACATCATTCTCCTAATGATGTGATCCCGTTTATCAAATGACAACTCATGTCTATCGTTAGGAAACATAACCATCTTTGACCAACGAGCTAGTCAAGTAGAGGCATACTAGTGACACTCTGTTTGTCTATGTATTCACACATGTATTATGTTTTCGGTTAATACAATTCTAGCATGAATAATAAACATTTATCATGAAATAAGGAAATAAATAATAACTTTATTATTGCCTCTAGAGCATATTTCCTTCAAGTCCATGTGTGAATACATAGACAAACAGAGTGTCACTAGTTTGCCTCTACTTGGCTAGCTCATTGAATCAATGATGGTTATGTTTCCTAACCATAGACATGAGTTTTCATTTGATTAACGGGATCACATCATTAGAGAATGATGTGATTGACTTGACCCATCCGTTAGCTTAGCATGATGATCGTTTAGTTTGTTGTTATTGCTTTCTTCATGACCTATACATGTTCCTATGACTATGAGATTATGCAACTCCCGAGTACCGGAGGAACACTTTGTGTGCTACCAAACGTCACAACGTAACTGGGTGATTATAAAGGTGCTCTACAGGTGTCTCTGATGGTACTTGTTGAGTTGGCATAGATCGAGATTAGGATTTGTCACTCCGATTGTCGGAGAGGTATCTCTGGGCTCTCTCGGTACATCACAATAAGCCTTACAAGCAATGTAGCTAATGAGTTAGTTATGGGATGTAGCATTATGGAACGAGTAAAGAGACTTGCCGGTAACAAGATTGAACTAGGTATTGAGATACCGACGATCGAATCTCGGGCAAGTAACATAACGATGACAAAGGGAACAACATATGTTGTTATGCGGTTTGACCGATAAAGATCTTCGTAGAATATGTAGGAACCAATATGAGCATCCAGGTTCCACTATTGGTTATTGACCGGAGACAAGTGTCGGTCATGTCTACATAGTTCTCGAACCCGTAGGGTCCGCACGCTTAAAGTTCGGTGACGATCGGTAATATGAGTTTATGTGTATTGATGTACCAAAGGTATTTCGGAGTCCCAGATATGATCACGGACATGACGAGGAGTCTCGAAATGGTCGAGACATAAATATTGATATATTGGAAGCCTATATTTGGACATCAG
>NC_041392.1:157034235-157079478 GCF_002162155.2 Triticum dicoccoides | reverse complement strand
CCTTGTTGTGCCCTAGTGGAGAGAGAGAGAGGCCGGCCAGGGTAGGGCCGCGCACACCTCCCCTCTGAATAGGACAATGAAGGGGGGCGCCCCCTTGCCTTTCCCCTCTCCCGCTCATTCCTTCCCCCTCCTAGTGGGACTAGGAAAGGGGAGTCCTACTCCCACTAGGAGGAGGACTCCTCATCCTGGCGCGCCCTGCTAGGGCCGGCCGGCCTCCCCCTTGCTCCTTATATATGGGGGCAGGGGGCACCCCAAGACACACAAGTTGATCAGTTGATCTTTTAGCCGTGTGCGGTGCCCCCCTCCACCATAATCCACCTCGGTCATATCATAGCGGTGCTTAGGCGAAGCCCTGTGTCGGTAGCATCATCATCACCGTCATCATGCCGTCGTGCTGATGGAACTCACCCTCGAAGCTCTGCTGGATCGGAGTTCGTGGGACGTCACCGAGCTGAGTGTGTGCTGAACTCGGAGGTGCCGTACGTTCGGTACTTGGATTGGTCGGATCGTGAAGACGTACGACTACAACAACCGCATTCTCATAACGCTTCCGCTTACAATCTATGAGGGTACGTGGACTACACTCTCCCCTCTCCTTGCTATGCATCACCATGATCTTGCGTGTGCGTAGGATTTATTTTGAAATTACTACGTTCCCCAACAATGGCATCTGAGCCAGGTTTATGCGTAGATGTTATATGCACGAGTAGAACACAAAGGAGTTGTGGGCGTGTGTATATGCATATTGTTTGCCATCACTAGTTGATTCTTGATTCAGCGGCATTGTTGGATGAAGCGGCCCAGACCGACATTACGCGTACGCTTACGCAAGACTGGTTCTACCGACGTGCTTAGCACACAGGTGGCTAGTGGGTGTCTGTTTCTCCAGTTTTAGTTGAATCAGATTCAATGAACATGGTTCTTTCTGAAGATCAAAAGCAATCACTATACCGCGTTGTGGTTTTTGATGCGTAGGTAAGAACGGTTCTTGCTCAGCCGTAGCAGCCACTACAACTTGCAACAACAAAGTAGAGGACGTCTAACTTGTTTTTGCAGGGCATGTTGTGATGTGATATGGTCAAGACATGATGCTAAATTTTATTGTATGAGATGAACATGTTTTCTAACATAGTTATCGGCAACTGGCAGGAGCCATATGGTTGTCGCTTTATTGTATGAAATGCAATCGCCATGTGATACGTCTCCAACGTATCTATAATTTTTGATTGCTCCATGCTATTATATTATCTATTTTGGATGTTAATGGGCTTATTTTTACACTTTTATATTATTTTTGGGACTAACCTATTAACCGGAGGCCCAGCCCAAATTGTTGTTTTCTTGCCTATTTTAGTGTTTCGCCGAAAAGGAATATCAAACAGAGTCCAAATGGAATGAAACCTTCGAGAGTGTTATTTTTGGAACAAACGTGATCCAGGAGACTCAGAGTGGACGTCAAGAAACAATCGAGGAGGCCATGAGGCAGGGGGGTGTGCCCTCCACCCTCGTGGGCCCCTCATTGCTCCACCGACCTACTTCTTCCTCCTATATATATCCATATACCCCGCAAAAATCCAGGAGCAGCATGAAACCCTATTTCCACCGCTACAACCTTCTGTACCCAAGAGATCCCATCTTGGGGCCTTTTCCGGAGCTCCACCGGAGGGTGCATAGATCACGGAGGGCCTCTACATCAACTCCATGGCCCCTCCGATGATGTGTGAGTAGTTTACCTCAGACCTTCGGGTCCATAGCTAGTAGCTAGATGGCTTCTTCTCTCTCTTTGGATCTCAATACAAAGTTATCCTCAATTCTCTTGGAGATCTATTCGATGTAACTCTTCTTTTTGCGGTGTGTTTGTGGAGATCCGATGAATTGTGGGTTTACGATCCAGATTATCTATGAACAATATTTGAATCTTCTCTGAATTCTTTTATGTATGATTGGTTTATCTTTCCAAGTCTCTTCGAATTATCAGTTTGGTTTGGCCTACTAGATTGATCTTTCTTGCAATGGGAGAAGTGCTTAGCTTTGGGTTCAATCTTGCGGTGCTCGATCCCAGTGACAGAAAGGGAAACGACACGTATTGTATTGTTGCCATCGAGGATAAAAAGATGGGGTTTATATCATATTGCATGAGTTTATCCCTCTACATCATGTCATCTTGCTTAAGGCATTACTCTGTTCTTATGAACTTAATACTCTAGATGCATGCTGGATAGCGGTCGATGTGTGGAGTAATAGTAGTAGATGCAGGCAGGAGTCGGTCTACTTGTCACGAACGTGATGCCTATATACATGATCATACCTAGATACTCTCATAATTATTCGCTTTTCTATCAATTGCTCGACAGTAATTAGTTCACCCATCGTAATACTTATGCTATCTTGAGAGAAGCCACTAGTGAAACCTATGGCCCCCGGGTCTATTTTCCATCATACAAGTTTCCAATCTATTTTATTTTGCAATCTTTACTTGCAATCTATATCATAAAAATACCAAAATACTTATCTTATTATTATCATCTATATCAGATCTCACTCTTGCAAGTGGTCGTGAAGGGATTGACAACGCCTTTATTGCATTGGTTGCGAGGTTCTTATTTGTTTGTGTAGGTACGAGGTGACTCGCGCGTGGTCTCCTACTGGATTGATACCTTGGTTCTCAAAAACTGAGGGAAATACTTACGCTGCTTTACTGCACCACCCTTTCCTCTTCAAGGGAAAACCAACGCAGTGCTCAAGAGGTAGCAAGAAGGATTTCTAGCGCCGTTGCCGGGGAGATCTATGCCAAGTCAAGACATACCAAGTACCCATCACAACTCTTATCCTTCGCATTACATTATTTACCATTTGCCTCTCGTTTTCCTCTCCCCCACTTCACCCTTGCCATTTTATTCGCCCTTTTTTTGTTCGTCTTTCCATTTGCTTTCATGTCTTACTTGGCTCGTTTGGTTGGAATAGTTGTTTATTTATTGCTAAACATAGAACCTAAGATCTATGGATCCTCATCCGCTTGCTAATCTTTTTAAGAGATCCAGTTATGATGAACCAATCGCTAGTGAGTTTTGTGCACTAGATTATCTTTATCAAGTTTTGCTTGAAATTCATGAATCCGAAAATTGTGATGAAGTACTCTATGGAGTGATTCACGATGGATCTTTGAATAGAAAGCATGATTTCAATGATGATAGTATAAATTCTATTAATATCAATTGTGCTTATAATATGCAAAACCCTAAGCTTGGGGATGCTAGTTTTGCTATGTCTACTACTTGTTGCAATGATCATGATTGGGGTGATTCTTCTTATGATCTTGAATATTTATTTAAGCCCCATGATGAATATGAGATTGATTATAATGTTTGCAGTAATATTGAAAGTGGGTTTGGAAGAGTGTCAACTTTAGATCCCACATATTTGGAGAATGTTCAATCTTATGAAGTTTTTGATAAAAGTGGGTTTGGAGAGGTCATGACTTTAGTTAATGTTAATCCCACTATTTCGGAAGAGTGTCAACTTTGCATGCATGTGGATCATGTTGAGAATATTTTTTGTGGTAGCTATATTGTTGAATTTGCTTATGATCATACATGTAATTATTATGAGAGAGGAAAATATGGTTGTAGAAATTTTCATGTTACTAAATTACCTCTCGTTATGTTGAGATTGCTATTGTTTCTTTCCACTTCCTTGCATATGCTAGTTTTTGCTTGCCTTCATAATTTGTTTGCCTATAAGATGTCTATGCATAGGAAGATGTTAGACGTAGATGTGTTTGTCACGTATTTTATGATGCTCTCTTTGTGCTTCAATTCTTGTCTTTCATGTGAGCATCGTTGAAATCTTTTGCCTAGCTAAAAGGCTTTAAAGAAAAGCACTTGTTGGGAGACAACCCAATATTTTTCCTTGATGTTATTAAATAATTAATTTATCTAGCCTCTGTTTCGGTTGTGTTTTTTGTGTTTAATTAGTGTTTGTGCCAAGTAGAACCGTTGGGAAGACTTGGGGAAAGTCTTTTTGATCTTGCTGTAAAAAACAGAAACTTTAGCGCTCACGAGAATTGCTTCCATTTTTTATTGGACAGTGCTATTTAGTTAATTATTTTTTCAGATGATTAATAGATAAATTACTCATGTTCAGAAATTTATTTTAGAATTTTTGGGGTTCCAAAAGTTTTCGTTAGTTACAGATTACTACAGATTGTTCTGTTTTTGACAGATTCTGTTTTTCGTGTGTTGTTTGCTTATTTTGATGAATCTATGGCTAGTAAAAGAGTTTATAAACCATAGAGGAGTTGGAATACAGTAGGTTTAACACCAATATAAATAAAGAATGAGTTCATTACAGTATCTTGAAGTGGTGTTTTCTTTTCTTTCGCTAACGGAGCTCACGAAGATTTTCTTTTAAGTTTTGTGTTGTGAAGTTTTCAAGTTTTGGGTAAGGATTTGATGGATTATGGAACAAGGAGTGGCAAGAGCCTAAGCTTGGGGATGCCCAAGGCACCCCAAGGTAAAATCCAAGGACACCAAAAAGCCTAAGCTTGGGGATGCCCCGGAAGGCATCTCCTCTTTCGTCTTGGTCTATCGGTAACTTTACTTGGAGCTATATTTTTATTCGCTACATGATATGTGTTTTGCTTGGAACGTCTTGTATGATTTGAGTATTTTCTTTCTAGTTTACCACAATAATCCTTGATGTACACACATTTTGGGAGAGACACACATGAATTAGAATTTATTAGAATACTCTATGTGCTTCACATATATCTTGTGAGCTATATAGTTTTTGCTCTAGTGCTTCACTTATATCTTTTAGAGCACGACGGTGGTTCTATTTTATAGAAATAATTGATCTCTCATGCTTCACTTATATTATTTTGAGAGTCCTTTAGAACAACATGGCAATTTGCTTTTAGGCTTAATAAAATTTTTCATATAAGTGCATTGAATACTAAGAGAAGTTTGATACTTGATGATTGTTTTGAGATACGGAGATGGTGATATTAGAGTCATGCTAGTTGAGTAGTTGTGAATTTGAGAAATACTTGTGTTGAAGTTTATGATTCCCGTAGCATGCACGTATGGTGAACTGTTATGTGATGAAGTCGGAGCATGATTTATTTATTGATTGCCTTCCTTATGAGTGGCGGTCAGGGACGAGCGATGGTCTTTTCATACCAATCTATCCTCCTAGGAGCATGCGCGTAGTACTTTGTTTCGATAACTAATAAATTTTTGCAATAAGTATGTGAGTTCTTTATGACTAATGTTGAGTCCATGGATTATACGCACCCTCACCCTTCCACATTTGCTAGCCTCTCTAGTACAACGCAACTTTCGCCGGTACCATAAACCCACCATATACCTTCCTCAAAACAGCCACCATACCTACCTATTATGGCATTTCCATAGCCATTCCGAGATATATTGCCATGCAACTTTCCACTGTTCCATTATTATGACACGCTTCATCATTGTCATATTGCTTTGTATGATCATGTAGTTGACATCGTATTTGTGGCAAAGCCACCGTTCATAATTTTTTCATACATGTCACTCTTGATTCATTGCATATCCCGGTACACTGCCGAAGGCATTCACATAGAGTCATATTTTGTTCTAAGTATTGAGTTGTAATTCTTGAGTTGTAAGTAAAAAGAAGTGTGATGATCATCATTATTAGAGCATTGTCCCAGTGAGGAAAGGATGATGGAGACAATGATTCCCCCACAAGTTGGGATGAGACTCCAGACAAAAAAAGAGAGAAAAGAGGCCAAAAAAGAAGGCCCAAATAAAAAAATAAAGAAAGAGAAAAAGAGAGAAGGGACAATGTTACTATCCTTTTTCCACACTTGTGCTTCAAAGTAGCACCATGATCTTCATGATAGAGAGTCTCCTATGTTGTCACTTACATAAACTAGTGGGAATTTTACATTATAGAAGTTGGCTTGTATATTCCAATGATGGGCTTCCTCAAATTGCCCTAGGTCTTCGTGAGCAAGCAAGTTGGATGCACATCCACTTAGTTTCTTTTGTTGAGCTTTCATACACTTATAGCTCTAGTGCATCCGTGGCATGGCAATCCCTACTCACTCACATTGAGATCTATTAATGGGCATCTCCATAGCCCGTTGATACACCTAGTTGATGTGAGACTATCTTCTCCTTTTTTGTCTTCTCCACAACCACCATTCTATTCCACCATAGTGCTATATCCATGGCTCACGCTCATATATTGCGTGAAGATTGAAAAAGTTTGAGAACATCAAAAGTATGAAACAATTGCTTGGCTTGTCATCGGGGTTGTGCATGATTTAATATTTTGTGTGATGAAGATAGAGCATAGCCAGACTATATGATTTTGCAGGGATAACTTTCTTTGGCCATGTTATTTTGAGAAGACATAATTGCTTAGTTAGTATGCTTGAAGTATTATTATTTCTAAGTCAATATTAAACTTTTATCTTCAATCTTTTGGATCAGAACATTCATGCCACAATAAAGAAAAATTACATTGAGAAATACGTTAGGAAGCATTCCACATCAAAAATTCTGTTTTTATCATTTACCTACTCGAGGACGAGCATGAATTAAGCTTGGGGATGCTTGATACGTCTCCAACGTATCTATAATTTTTGACTGCTCCATGCTATTATATTATCTATTTTGGATGATAATGGGCTTATTTTTACACTTTTATATTATTTTTGGGACTAACCTATTAACCGGAGGCCCAGCCCAAATTGCTTTTTTTTGCCTATTTCAGTGTTTCGCAGAAAAGGAATATCAAACGGAGTCCAAACGGAATGAAACCTTCGGGAGCGTTATTTTTGGAACAAACGTGATCCAGGAGACTTGGATTGGACGTCAAGAAACAATCGAGGAGGCCACGAGGCGGGGGGGGGGGCGCCCACCCCCGTGGGCGCGCCCTCCACCCTCGTGGGCCCCTCGTTGCTCCACCGACCTACTTCTTCCTCCTATATATATCCATATACCCCACAAACATCCAGGAGCACCACGAAACCCTATTTCCACCGCCACAACCTTCTGTGCCCAAGAGATCCCATCTTGGGGCCTTTTTCGAAGCTCCGCCGAAGGGGGCATTGATCACAGAGGGCCTCTATATCAACACCATGGCCCCTCCGATGATGTGTGAGTAGTTTACCTCAGACCTTCAGGTCCATAGCTGCTACCTCTTGAGCACTGCGTTGGTTTTCCCTTGAAGAGGAAAGGGTGATGCATTAAAGTAGCATAAGTATTTCCCTCGGTTTTTGAGAATGAAGGTATCAATCCAGTAGGAGATCATGCTCGAGTCCCACGCACCTACACAAACAAATAATAACCTCACAACCAACGCGATAAAGGGGTGGTCAATCCCTTCATGGTCACTTACGAGAGTGAGATCTGATAGATATGATAAAGATAATATTTTTGGTATTTTTATGATAAAGAGAAATAAAGATGCAAAGTAAAATAAACGGCAATAGAAAAAACTAAGTGTTGGAAGATTAATATGATGGAAGATAGACCCGGGGGCCATAGGTTTCACTAGTGGGTTCTCTCAAGAGCATAAGTATTATGGTGGGTAAACGAATTACTGTCGAGCAATTGATAGAATTGAGCATAGTTATGAGAATATCTAGGTATGATCATGTATATAGGCATCACGTCCGTGACAAGTAGACCGAAACGATTCTGCATCTACTACTATTACTCCACACATCGACCGCTATCCAGCACGCATCTAGAGTATTAAGTTCATAAGAACAGAGTAATGCTTTAAGTAAGATGACATGATGTAGAGGGATAAATTCATGCAATATGATATAAACCCCATCTTTTTATCCTCGATGGCAACAATACAATACGTGTCGTTTCCCTTTCTGTCACTGGGATCGAGCACCGCAAGATTGAACCCAAAGCTAAGCACTTCTCTCATTGCAAGAAAGATTAATCTAGTAGGACAAACCAAACTAATAATTCGAAGAGACTTGCAAAGATAAACCAATCATACATAAAAGAATTCAGAGGAGATTCAAATATTGTTCATAGATAAACTGGATCATAAACCCACAATTCATCGGATCTTGACAAACACACCGCAAAAGAAGATTACATCGAATAGATCTCCAAGAGAATCGAGGAGAACTTTGTATTGAGATCCAAAGAGAGAGAAGAAGCCATCTAGCTAATAACTATGGACCCGAAGGTCTGAAGTAAACTACTCACACATCACCGGAGAGGCCATGGAGTTGATGTAGAGCCCCTCCATGATCAATGCCCCCTCCGGCGGAGCTTCGGAAAAGGCCCCAAGATGGGATCTCTCGGGTACAGAAGGTTGCGGTGGTGGAATTAGGTTTTCATGGTGCTCCTGGATGTTTGGGGGTACGTGGATATATATAGGAGGAAGAAGTAGGTCGGTGGAGCAACGAGGGGCCCACGAGGGTGGAGGGCGCGCCTAGGGGGTAGGCGCGCCCCCTGCCTCGTGGCCTCCTCGATTTTTTCTTGACGCCCACTCCAAGTCTCCTAGATCATGTTTGTTGAGAAAATCACGTTCCCGAAGGTTTCATTCTGTTTGGACTCTGTTTGATATTCCTTTTCTGTGAAACACTGAAATAGGCAAAAAAACAGCAATTTGGGCTGGGCCTCCGGTTAATAGGTTAGTCCTGAAAATGATATAAAAGTGTAAAATAAAGCCCATTAACATCCAAAACAGATAATATAATAGCATGGAGCAATAAAAAATTATAGATACCTTGGAGACATATCAATAGCTAGTAGCTATATGGCTTCTTCTCTCTCTTTGGATCTCAATACAAAGTTCTCCTTGATTCTGTCACATCCCTAGTTCTGGTTTGCTCTGGGCTAGCTAGTCATGTGTTGCATCATGTTTAAATTGCTTTTAAACTTGAAATGGGGATTGATCCAAACCCTAGCACAAATGAATCCAACTAGGTTCAAATAAAACTCATTTTCAATGAACCCAAAATGCCTTTGGAAAAGTTCATCATTTTGAATTGGTCTAGAACCTCTGCCAAAAGTGATGAACATATTTCTAGGTCATTTCTGGATTATTGAATTAATTCGTAAATATTTGCACTTGGACATTAAGATACTATAAATATTTTTACATGTCCAAATAATTCTGAAAGTACTTGAGGGTTGTTGGAAATAATTTCACAAGTGCCCACAATTATTTTCAGCATTTTATCAAGTGGTTTAGTATTTTTACTAAATCAAAACATACAAAGAAAATAGAAAACAAAAACAGAAAGAAAAGAGAGGGCACTGTACCTGGCTTACCTGTCCAGCCCAGCTGGCCCAGCCCAACCGCGCACCGTCCTCAACCTCCTGCCAGTAGGCAGGAGGGCATGTGGTCTCCGCGTGCGCCCACGCGCCGGCCACCTCCTCTCTGCCTGCTTGCCCCCGGCCTCCCCTGAGATGCCACGCGACCCCCTGGAGCCGTCTGAACCCCCTCGCTGTCTCCCTCTCCCTCGTTCCCCTCCTCTGTCTCGCTCTCTCACGCCGACCGAGCACGCCCGTCACCACCGTCGCCATCCACCGTGCCTACCAAGACCCCCTCGTCCAACCACCATATCCCCGAGCTCCGCCGTCCCGCTCTTCCTCTCCTCGTCGACGCACGCAACTCCAAGAGTAGCATAACGCCGCCCCCGTCATCACCGCTTCTGTCCGGTGATCCCCGTGGTCGATTCACCGTCGCAGACGCCTCCCCGAGACCATTGAGACCGCCGACGAACTCACTGTGAGCACAACATCGTTTCCCCCTAGAATCGTCGTTGATTTCTTCCTATAGCGCTTTCCCCATGAGCACCGAGAGCTCACCGTCGTCGGCCGTGTCGCCGACGAGTCCAGAGCTCGAACCAGTAGATCCCGAGGATGCTACCGTCCTCCTGGCGCTGCCAGATGGCCGTAGAAAGCTTCAGTTTGCTCCCCCGTTCTCCGTAGCCTCCTCCCCGATGAGCCCGTGTGTGCACCGCCGCGCGAGGTCGTCGCCGGCATCGTTTCCGGCCACCCCGCGGCCTTCCATCCGGTCCTTTGGATGCGGATGAGCGAGAACCCCTCCTTAGTGCAAGCAGCGCGACAAACTGCCGTCCCTAACGCGAGCCCGACGAGCTCTCGCCGTCGGTTTGGTCATCGCCGGCGTAGATCCGGTGATGATGATGTGGCACTCTTAATTAGGGGCTAATCACCCTACTAACTAAACCATGTGCAACTGACAGTGGGCCCATTCCCTAATTAACCGTGGGATTTATTCCCTATTTAGATTAAGTTAAACCAACCAGTCCCCCTGTTAGTTGACCCTGCCACGTCAACGTTGACCTGGCCCCACTGGCCAGCCTCTGTTTTTGCCCTGTTACACTGACGTGTGGACCCCACACGTCAGGTTTGACCTGGACCGGTTAGCTGACCTACTGATGTCAGTCTAATGTCATGCTGACGCAGTAAGCATTTTCTGGAATATTTCTAATTCAAAAATGATTTGGAAATTTCAGAAAATGTTGCAAACTTCGAAAAATCATAGAAATTCAACCGTAACTCCAAATAAGATAAATTATATGTGAAAAATGATCAGAAAAAATAAATCTATCCATTTGTATCATTTGCATGCATGTTAGAGCAACTTATGCCCCCTGTTTAGGACAATTCAATTAAATGGCATTTAAGAAAGCACATATGGAGTTTGAATTTGAACCTAGTGTTCAAACCAACTCCATTTAAATTGTTGCTAGTTGCATTAGCCCAAATCAACAGCATATTGCCATGTCACATTCATGCATCATATTGTTGCATGGCATTGATTATGTTCTTCTTTGTTTGTCGGTGGTTGTCCCCTCTCGGTAGGCGTATCCCGACGATGAGTTCGATGACACCGATGAAGAGCTATAATATCTTCAGAAGTGCCAGGCAAGCAAAACCCCCTTGTTCATTCCGATACAATCCCACTCTCTCGCTCCTGCTCTGTTTTACTGCATTAGGACAACAACGTTTCAACTATTACATGCTGCGGTAGCTGACCCCCTTTTCCTCTGCATGACCTGTCATTGCCATAGTAAATAGATGAAACCCACTAGCATGAGTAGGAGTTGTTTGAGCCCTGATGTGCCTACTCATTCATGCTTGTTTGTCATGCCTGCTACTGCTTAGAGTTGAGTCAGGTCTGATTCATCGGGGATGAATTGGAATGGTGTTGAACATGTCCTACTGTGTGTGAGCTAAGTGTGTGAACATGATTTGGTAAAGGTAGCGGTGAGAGGCCATGTAGGAGTACATGGTGGGTTGTCTCATTGCAACCGTCCTCAGGAACTGAGTTCTGTGTTTGGTGATCCATGAACAGTTACTACCACACATTGGAATGCTTAAGTGCCCCTCTCGACTTATAATCAACCTGATCTCTGTCCAGGAGTTGCAACTAGTTTCTGGTGTTTGTAGGTAGTGTTAGTAGTCTACCAAGTGGCACCCGGTACAGGTGGGCTTGGGACAGACTAGGCACAGTGGCACCCGGATGGTGGGCTTGGGAACCCTGCTCACATCGTTTGGGGCCGTGAGCGACACCACGACCGGATCTCCTTGTGGATGGAACCCGAATAGGCGATAAACCTGGACTAGAGACTTGTTGGTTAGTCAGGTTGTGGCCGACTCCCTCGCCAGGCTTTCGCTTGAAGGTTGCCGAGATACACGATGTGTACATGGTGGTAAGTGGCGACAGCGTGTGTGAAGAAGTACACCCCTGCAGGGTTATCATTATCTATTCGAATAGCCGAATTCCTCGGATATGGAAACTTGGACCCCTTGCATAGTTCATAGACAAGTGAAAGTGGATACTCTAAAATGCGCAAGATAAGCGTGAGTGCTATGGATGGCGTTCTCGTAGGAAGACAGGAGCGGATCCATAGTGGTGTATTGATATGGTGAATTTGTGGACTCGTGTGCGCCACCTCAAAAGAGTTATTTACGGCCGTAGTTCAGGATAGCCACCGAGTCAAAGCTGGCTTGCTGCAGTTAAACTCCTCCACCCCTTTGTTGATACCGATGCATATGTAGCTAGTTCTGATGTAAGTCTTGCTGGGTACATTTGTACTCACGTTTGCTTAATTTATGTTTTTGCAGAGAGACTTCAGTTTCACTAGTAGTTCCGCATGGACTTCGACGTTTAGCTTGTTACCTCAGCTATGATCTTGTACCCTTGGGAGGGTCTTGTAGATAGTCAGGCTTCTGAGCCTTCTTCATTTGTAGTTGTCTGTACTCAGACAAGTTAAGCTTCCGCATGTGCTTGTTTCTTGTATGCTCCGTATGTTGGGTCATGAGACCCATGTTTGTAATACTTGGCTCCTCAGAGCCTAATGAATAAATATTTGAGTCGTAGAGTTATGTTGTGATGCCATGTTGTATTTACACATATCGAGCATATTGTGTGTATGATTGAAATGTTTGGTATGTGTGGGATCCGACATCCTAGTTGTTTATCCTTGGTAGCCTCTCTTATGGGGAAATGTAGTCTTGTGCTTCCATGAGCCATAGTAGTCCACTACAACCCGGTTCACCGGAGTCCTGCTAGCCCAGCACTACTGCTCCGGAACACTTGACTGGCCGGCATGTGATTCACTTTGTTCCTGTGTCTGTCCCTTCGGGGAAATGCCACGCGGTGACATCCGAAGTCCTGCCTAGCCTGCTACATCCCGGTACACCGGAGTCCTGTTAGCCTAGTGCTACAGCCCGGATTCGCACGCTACTGAGCGACATGCTCGATGTTGATTCATGTATGCATGTCCCCGTAAGTTAGTTCCACTTTGGCTTCACGACTAGTCATGTCAGCCCAGGTTCTCTGTCATATGGATGCTAGCGACACTATCATATACGTGAGCCAAAAGGCGCAAACGGTCCCGGGCCATGGTAAGGCGACACCCGTGGGAATACCGTGCATGAGGCCGCAAAGTGATATGAGGTGTTACCGACTAGATCGATGTGACTTGGAATTGGGGTTCTAACAGATTCTCTTGGAGATCTATTCGATGTAACTCTTGTTTTTGCGGTGTGTTTGTCGAGATCCGATGAATTGTGGGTTTATGATCCAGATTATGTATGAACAATATTTGAATCTTCTCTGAATTCTTTTATGTATGATTGGTTTATATTTGCAAGTCTCTTCGAATTATCAGTTTGGTTTGGCCTACTAGATTGATCTTTCTTGCAATGGGAGAAGTGCTTAGCTTTGGGTTCAATTTTGCGGTGCTCGATCCCAGTGACAGAAAGGGAAACGACACATATTGTATTGTTGCCATCGAGGATAAAAAGATGGGGTTTATATCATATTGCATGAGTTTATCCCTCTACATAATGTCATCTTGCTTAAGGCGTTACTCTGTTCTTATGAACTTAATACTCTAGATGCATGCTGGATAGCGGTCGATGTGTGGAGTAATAGTAGTATATGCAGGCTGGAGTCGGTCTACTTGTCACGGACGTGATTCCTATATACATGATCATACCTAGATATTCTCATAATTATTCGCTTTTCTATCAATTGCTCGACAGTAATTTGTTCACCCACCGTAATACTTATGCTATCTTGAGAGAAGCCACTAGTGAAACCTATGGCCCCCAGGTCTATTTTCCATCATACAAGTTTCCAATCTATTTTGTTTTGCAATCTTTACTTTCAATCTATATCATAAAAATACCCAAAATACTTATCTTATTATTATCATCTCTATCAGATCTCACTCTTGCAAGTGGCCGTGAAGGGATTGACAACCCCTTTATCGCGTTGATTGCGAGGTTCTTATTTTTTTGCATAGGTACGAGGTGACTCGCGCGTGGTCTCCTACTGGATTGATACCTTGGTTCTCAAAAACTGAGGGAAATACTTACGCTGCTTTACTGCACCACACTTTCCTCTTCAAGGGAAAACCAACGCAGTGCTTAAGAGGTAGCACCATGTAATTGCTTTACTTTATCACTAAGCGGTAGCGATAGTCATGGAGGCAATAGTTGGCGTGACGATAACGATACTTCGATGGAGATCAAGGTGTCAAGCCGGTGACAATGGTGATCATGATGGTGCTTTGGAGATGGAGATCATAGGCACAAGATGATGATGGCAATATCATATCACTTATATTGATTACATGTGATGTTTATCTTTTATGCATCTTATTTTGCTTAGATCGACGGTAGTATTATAAGATGATATCTCACTTAAATTTTAAGGTATAAGTGTTCTCCTGAGTATGCACCATTGCGAAAGTTCGTCGTGCTGAGACACCACATGGTGATCGGGTGTGATAAGCTCTACGTTCACATACAACGGGTGCAAGCCAGTTTTGCACACGTAGAATACTCGGGTTAAACTTGACGAGCCTAGCATATGCATATATGGCCTCGAAACATTGAGACCGAAAGGTCGAGCGTGAATCATATAGTAGATATGATCAACATAGTGATGTTCACCATTGAAAATTACTCCATCTCACGTGATGATCGGACATGGTTTAGTTGATATGGATCACATGATCACTTAGATGATTAGAGGGATATCATCTAAGTGGAGTTCTTAAGTAATATGATTAATTGAACTTTAATTTATCATGAACTTAGTACCTGATAGTATTTTGCATGTCTATGTTGTTGTAGACAGATGGCCTGTGCTATTGTTCCATTGAATTTTAATGCATTCCTTGAGAAAGCAAAGTTGAAAGATGATGGTAGCAATTACACGGACTGGGTTCATAACTTGAGGATTATCCTCATTGCTGCACAGAAGAATTATGTCCTGGAAGCACTCCTAGGTGTGCCACCCGCACTAGCAACTGCAGACATTGTGAATGCCTAGCAGTCATGTGTTGATGACTGATACGTCTCCAACGTGTCTACTTTTCCAAACACTTTTGCCCTTATTTTGGACTCTAACTTGCATGATTTGAATGGAACTAACCCGGACTGACGCTGTTTTCAGCAGAATTACCATGGTGTTATTTATGTGCAGGAGCAAACGTTCTCGGAATGACCTGAAACTTCACGGAGCCACTTTTCAGAAAATAAGAAAAATACCTGCCAAAGATGAAGGCCAGGGGGGCCATCGTCTCTCCACGAGGGTGGGGGGCGCGCCCCCCTACCTCGTGGGCCCCCTGTTGCCTCTCCGACTCCAACTCTACCTCCATATATTGAGTTTCGATGAGAAAAAAATCAGAGAGAAGAAATCATCGCGTTTTATGATACGGAGCTGCCGCCACGCCCTAAAACCTCTCGGGAGGGCTGATCTGGAGTCTGTTCGGGGCTCTGGAGAGGGGAATCCATCGCCATCGTCATCATCAACCATCCTCCATCACCAATTTCATGATGCTCACCGCCGTGCGTGAGTAATTCCATCGTAGGCTTGCTGGATGGTGATGGGTTGGATGGGATCTATCATGTAATCGAGTTAATTTTGTTAGGGTTTGATCCCTGGTGTCCACTATGTTCTGAGATTGATGTTGCTATGACTTTGCTATGATTAATGCTTGTCACTAGGGCCTGAGTGCCATGATTCCAGATCTAAACCTATTATGTTTTCATCAATATATGAGTGTTCTTGATCCTATCTTGCAAGTCTATAGTCACCTATTATGTGTTATGATCCGTTAACCCCGAAGTGACAATAATCGGGATACTTACTGGTGATGACCGTAGTTTGAGGAGTTCATGTATTCACTATGTGTTAATGCTTTGTTCTGGTTCTCTATTAAAAGGAGGCCTTAATATCCCTTAGTTTCCGTAAGGACCCCGCTGCCACGGGAGGGTAGGACAAAATATGTCATGCAAGTTCTTTTCCATAAGCATGTATGACTATGTTCGGAATACATGCCTACATTATATCAATGAACTGGAGCTAGTTCTGTGTCACCCTAGGTTATGACTGTTACATGATGAACCGCATCCGGCATAATTCTCCATCACCGATCCATTGCCTACGAGCTTTCCATATATTGTTGTTCGCTTATTTACTTTTCCGTTGCTATTGCTATCATCGCTACAAAATACCAAAAATATTACTTTTACTACGGTTACCTTTTGCTACCGTTATCACTACTATGATATTACTTTGCTACTAAACACTTTGTTGCAGATATTAAGTTTCCAGGTGTGGTTGAATTGACAACTCAGCTGCTAATACTTGAGAATATTCTTTGGCTCCCCTTGTGTCGAATCAATAAATTTGGGTTGAATACTCTACCCTCGAAAACTGTTGCGATCCCCTATACTTGTGGGTTATCAAGACTATTTTCTGGCACCGTTGCCAGGGAGCATAGCTCTATTCTTTGAGTCACTTGGGATATATATCTGCTTATCATTATGATGAACTTGAGAGATCCAAAACCCAAGATCTATCCCTCAACTACGAGGGGAGGTAAGAAACTGCCATCTAGCTCTGCACTTGATTCACCTTCTGTTTTGAGTAAGCTTGCGACACCTACACCCGCTTCTGTTATTCATTCTGATATGTCGCATGTTATTGATGATGCCAATTCTGCTATGCATGATACTTATGATGAAACTACCTCTATGCCTGATACTACTATGTCACTTAGTGATTTTCTTGATGAACAACTTGCTAGGGCTAGAGAAATTGAAAATATTGAATCTGATGATACTGATGAAAGTGATGATGAAGAACCACTTGCTATTCCTAACGGTTATGCATTTGATCAAGATGCTTCTTTAGCCATTTTAGCTTGCAAAAATAGAACTGAACTTAAAAAATTATTAGCTAAATGGAGTAAGCAATCCCTAAATGATAGAATGAAACCTGACCCTGCTTTTGCTACTTCACCTATCTTTGTTACTGATAAGGATTATGAATTCTCTATTGATCGTGATATAATTACTTTGGTTGAATCTGATCCTTTTCATGGTTATGAATCTTAAACTGTTGTGGCACATCTTACTAAACTGAATGATATAGCTACCCTGTTCACTAAAGATGAGAGAACTTGCTACTTTTATATCCTTAAAATATTTCCGTTCTCATTAAAGGGTGATGCTAAGATATGGTTTAATTCTCTTGATCCTGGTTGTGTGCGTAGTCCCCAGGATATGATTTATTACTTCTCTGCTAAATATTTCCCTGCTCATAAGAAATAAGCTGCCTTAAGGGATATATATAATTTTGTGCAAATTGAAGAAGAGAGTCTCCCACAAGCTTGGGGGAGGCTTCTCCAATTACTTAATGCTTTGCCTGATCATCCTCTTAAGAAAAATGAAATACTTGATATCTTTTATAATGGGCTAACCGATGCCTCCAGAGATTACCTGGATAGTTGTGTTGGTTCTGTTTTCAGGGAAAGAACACCGGATGAAGCTGAAATTCTATTGAATAATATGTTGACAAATGAAAATAATTGGACACCTCCGGAGCGAATTCCTGAGCCTATTCCTAAACCAACTCCGAAGAAGAGGGGTATTCTATTTCTCAGTCCTGAAGATATGCAAGAGGCAAACAAAATCTATGAAAGAAAAGGGTATTAAAGCTGAAGATGTTAAGAATTTACCTCCTATTGAAGAAATACATGGTCTTAATTTACCGCCTGTTGAAGAAACAAATAATCTTAATCCTTTACCTATTGAAGAAACTCATGGCCTTGATAACCCGACACAGGTAGTAAAGGTAAATTCTCTCTATAGATATGATAAAGTTGTAATCCCATTTACTAAATTTGCTAGCCCATGCTTAGATGAGTTTGATAAATTTATGGCTAAGCAAGAAGATTTTAATGCTTATTTTGGTAGACAATTGAAATACAATTCAAATATGCTTGGACACTTGGGTGATTATATGGCTAATGTTAAAAGTGAACTTAAACTTATTAGTAAACATGCTTCTATGGTTACCACTCAAGTAGAAGTACTTAAAGCTCAAAATGATTTTCTCAATGAATTGAATAATAAGAATAATGATAATGCTGTTAGAGTGATGACTAAAGGTGGTAGAATGACTCAGGAACCTTTGTATCCCGAAGGCCATCCTAAGAGAACCGAGCAAGATTCTTAGAGAAATGATATAGATGTACCTAGTTCTTCTAAAAAGAAAAAAAAAGAAAAATGATAGGACTTTGCATGCTTCTAATGATCCTATTGTTGAAACACCTGAGAATCCAAATGATATTTCTATTTCTGATGCTGAAACACAACCTGGTAATGAACCTGAAACTAATGATAATGTTAATAATAATGTTCATGATGATGCCCAACCTAGTAATGATAATGATATAGAAATTGAACCTGTTGTTGATCTTGATAACCCACAATCAAAGAATCAACGTTATGATAAGAAAGACTTTGTTGCTAGGAAACATGGTAAAGAAAGAGAACCTTGGGTTCAGAAACCCATGCCCTTTCCTCCTAAACCATCCAAGAAAAAGGATGATGAGGATTTTGAGCGCTTTGCTGAAATGATTAGACCTATCTTTTTATGTATGCGATTAACTGATATGCTCAAAACCAATCCTTATGCTAAGTGTATGAAAGATATTATTACAAATAAGAGAAAGATACCGGAAGCTGAAATTTCCACCATGCTTGCTAATTATACTTTTAAGGGTGGAGTACCAAAGAAACTTGGAGATCCAGGAGTACCCACTATACCATGCTCTATTAAAATAAACTATGTTAAAACTGCTTTATGTGATCTTGGAGTCGGTGTTAGTGTTATGCCTCTCTCTTTATATCGTAGAATTGATTTGGATAAGTTGACACCTACTGAAATATCTTTGCAAATGGCTAATAAATCAACTGCTATACCTGTCGGTATTTGTGAGGGTGTCCCTGTTGTAGTTGCAAACATTACTATTTTAACGGACTTTGTTATTCTTGATATTCCCGAGGACGATAGTATGTCTATTATTCTTGGAAGACCCTTTTTGAATACTGCAGGGGCTGTTATAGATTGCACTAAGGGCAATGTCACTTTTCATGTTAATGGTAATAAGCATACGGTACACTTTCCGAGGAAACAACCTCAAGTTCATACTATCAACTCTATTGGAAAAATTCCATCGATTATATTTGGAGGTTTTGAATTTCCTCTTCCTACTGTCAAGAACAAATATGATATTCTTATTATTGAGGATGTGCATATCCCCATTGAGGTAACATAGTGTTACTCGAAATTTCTCCGGTTCCATGTTATTCGGAATGAGTTCGTTAACAAGACTTGATCAACCTTGTTAGTGGATTCCTTTTGATGATCATGAGATGGATGAAACTAGAAGGCACAACTTTCTGTATCCCACTTTTACTTTCTGTTATTTATATTAAATAAAATAGAAATAAATATTTTTCTGTCTGTTATCTGATTATTCGTGCAATATAAAAATACCTCGAAAATAAAAGTTCTCCAAATGCCTTGGAAATTAAATATGATTTTTTCTAGAATATTTGAGGATTTATGGAACAAAGAATACACCAGGGGGGCCAACCACCTTGCCACGAGGGTGAAGGGCGCGCCCACCCCTCTAGGACGCGCCCCCTGCCTCATGGGCCCACGGTGGCCCTCCTCCACTTATTCCTGCACCCACACACTTCATCTTCCTCCCACAAACACGATATCCAGCTCAAGCACGAGTTCTAGCTCATCTTGCTGCCATTTTCGATCTCCTTGCTCAAAGCACCTCTCACAAAACTGCTTGGGGAGATTGTTCCTTGGTATGTGACTTCTCCATTGGTCCAATTAGTTTTTGTTCTAGTGATTTATTCATTGCATATTTTTGCTGCTTAGGTGACCCTGTTCTTGAGCTTGCATGTCAAATTTATATGGTCAAAAGTAGTTTTGATGCATGATATAGGCCCTAGGCACTTGTAGGAGTAGTTACTATCAATATTATTGAGTTTGGTTTACTTTTATTTTGAAGTTACTAAAAATTTCATAATTTTTCAAAAAATGATGAGGAGACTTTTGAGGGGCTCATCGAGCCAAAGCTCGAAGGAAAAGGCACCAAAGCCTAAGTATAATCTGCCTCGCACCGCGGAGGTTCGGGCGTGAGAATGGCCTTCCGAGGATTTCCTGAGAGCAACCGAGATTTATGAAGTTTTTCATGAATTGGCTCAGACTGCATGCCTTACCGCTTTCCTCCATGACCAATGCGATCAGTATCTCTTGCTCACAAATACCTCTGTGCAAAACTTTCATTTCCATTCTAGGAACTCACCACCTACGGTGGAGTTTCATTTATATGATGAGCATAAGGAGATGTCACTTTATGATTTTTGTCGGATTTGTTTAGTCCCTTTTGGGGGGAAGGCAGAAGAACCACATCGTGATGATGTGGAGGGATTTATTGACACTATCACTATAGGGGGAACAAGGAAGGTTTCCGATGCACAAATCACTAGCATATATTTTCCTGTTTTACGCTACTTTGCATTATTTGCTAGTCGTTGCTTAATTGGTCACGAAAACTGTGGAAACCTGAGTATCCCTGATATTATTATTTTGCACCACGGTTTATACGGTGGTAACTCTTTTAGTATGGGCAACATTATTGTCAAACGGTTAAGTTTGAACCATACCAAGGGCCCCATCTTTGGAGGCATCTATGCTACACGCCTAGCTGCACATTTTAACATACCTATTAGGCATGCTGAGAAGGAAGAAAAAGTGTTGCCTCGTGTTTATCTAGATTATAAAAGTATGGTAGCACATGATTTTATTGTTAAGAATAGGGAAGGAGAGCTTAAATATCAATTGTTCTTTAATAAACATCATCCTGAGACTATTACCTTGCCTGCTCCTTCTTTGTTTGATTTGACTGTAGGCACGTACCTTGTTCCGTTGACGGCTATCCACGCCTACCGGAACCCTGCACCAGCCGAGGAGCCAGAGCCAGAACCACAATTTGATCCTTCACGACAGTCTAATTACCAGTGGGATCCGGAGATGATTGCCAGCTAGTGGCAATCTGAGCCTTCTTCTTCCTCATCACAGTACGACCCCAACAACTATTATTATGGATATCCGACAGGCCAGCCGTGACCATAGACCAACTTAGGCCAAAAGCCTAAGCTTGGGGGAATACGTATTTCCCACCGACACTACATTTATGCTCACACACTCATTGCTAGATGTCGGTGCTCATACTTTTTCATTGTATCATCCATGCTAGTTTATTTTCCTTTTTTATGCTTTCTTCTTGTGTGTTTAATAAACCTTAAGAAAAAACAAAAAAAATAGTTGTAGCTTTTAATCAGTTTAATTTCCATGCTTGTAGTAGTAATCAAAAAGAAAACCCAAAAATATTTCCCGTTCTTTTTTTGCTTGTTGGGAGCTTTCCCGTGTAAATAGTTTTATTTCTTTTCTTTTCTTTGGGGGACGATAGGAGAAGACCATTATTAGATTGTTGAAGTGGCTCTTATACAAAAGAGCCCATATTGCCTTGTCTTCTCCTATTTATTGAATGCTTGCAGATTCCAGCTTAGTCCAATGCACATGCACTATTATTATTATTCACACTATTCGGTCGTGCAAGTGAAAGGCAATTATGATGATGTATGATGGACTGGCTGAGATGAGAAAAGTTGGTATGAACTCGACCTCTTTTGTTTTTGTAAATATGATTAGTTCATCGTTCTTGATTCAGCCTATTATGAATAAACATGTTTGCAATGACAACTAGAGATCATAGTTTCTTGTGCCATGATTGATTAGCTATGAGTTATAATGGTTTACCTTGCGTGCCAACATGCTATTAAAATGGTTATGATGTGGTATGATAGGGTGGTGTCCTCCTCTGAATGATTTAAGTGACTTGACTTGGCACATGTTCACGCATGTAGTTGAAACAAAATCAACATAGCCTTCACGATATTTATGTTCATGGTGGATTATATCCTACTCATGCTTGCATTCAATGTTGATTAATTTTAATGCATGTTCATGACTGTTGTCACTCTCTAGCTGGTCGCTTCCCAGTCTTTTGCTAGCCTTCACCTGTACTAAGCGGGAATACTGCTTGTGCATCCAATCCCTTAAACCCCAAAGTTATTCCACATGAGTCCACTATACCTACCTATATACGGTATTTACCTGCCGTTCCAAGTAAATTTGTATGTGCCAAACTCTAAACCTTCAAATAAATATCATGTTTTGTATGCTCGAATAGCTCATGTATCAACTAGGGCTGTCTGTATCTTCCATGTTAGGCGGGTTATTCTCAAGAGGAGTGGACTCCGCTCCTCACTCACGAGATAAATGGCTGGTCACCGGGATGCCCAGTCCCATACTTTATGCAAACTAAATCAAAATAATTGCAAACAAAACTCCCCCTGGGACTCTAGTTAGTTGGAGGCACTCGTTGTTTCGAGCAAGCCATGGATTGATGCTTGTGGTGGAAGGGGGAGTATAAACTTTATCATTCTGTTTGGGAATCGCCTATAATGTGTGTAGCATGGAAGATATCGCCATCTCTTGGTTGTTATGTTGACAATGAAAGTATACCGCTCAAAATATTATTCACCTCTGTTTCAAAACCGAGCTTTGGCACCTCTACAAATCCCTGCTTCCCTCTACGAAGGGCCTATCTATTTACTTTTATGCCGAGTCATCATCCTCTTATTAAAAAGCACCAGTCGGAGAGCATAGCTGTCATTTGCATTCATTATTGTTAGTTTACATTGAGTATGTCTTGATTGGATCTCTTTTACCATGAATTACAATGTATAGTCAGTCCTTGGTCTTTAAAGGTGCTCTGCATTTATGTTTTGCGGTCTCAGAAAGGGCTAGCGAGATACCACCTTGTTATATCATATTATGACTGTTTTGAGAAAGTGTTGTCATCCGAGTTTTATTATTATGGCTTGCTAGTTGATTATGCTATTGATACGAGTAACTTGAGACCTATGCGTTATTGCGAATGTGGTTAGTTATAATCTTTACTGAAAACTTGAATGCTGGCTTTACATATTTACAACAACAAGAGCAAACAGAGTTTGTAAAAGTTTTTTTTATCACTTTCAGTTTGTCAACTGAATTGCTTGAGGACAAGCAAAGGCTTAAGCTTGGGGGAGTTGATACGTCTCCAACGTATCTACTTTTCCAAACACTTTTGCCCTTGTTTTGGACTCTAACTTGCATGATTTGAATGGAACTAACCCGGACTGACGCTTTTTTCAGCAGAATTACCATGGTGTTATTTATGTGCAGGAGCGAATGTTCTCGGAATGACCTGAAACTTCATGAAGCCACTTTTCAGAAAATAAGAAAAATACCTGCCAAAGATGAAGACCAGGGGGTCCACCGTCTATCCACAAGGGTGGGGGGTGTGCCTACCCCCCTAGGGTGCGCCCCCTACCTCGTGGGCCCCCTGTTGCCTCTCTGACTCCAACTCCACCTCCATATATTGAGTTTCGATGAGAAAAAAATCAGAGAGAAGAAATCATCATGTTTTATGATACGGAGCCGCCGCCAAGCCCTAAAACCTCTCGAGAGGGCTGATCTGGTGTCCGTTCGGGGCTCCGGAGAGGGGAATCCGTTGCCATTGTCATCATCAACCATCCTCCATCACCAATTTCATGATCCTCACCGCCGTGCGTGAGTAATTCCATCATAGGCTTGCTGGACGGTGATGGGTTGGATGGGATCTATCATGTAATCGAGTTAGTTTTGTTAGGGTTTGATCCCTAGTGTCCACTATGTTCTGAGATTGATGTTGCTATGACTTTCCTATGCTTAATGCTTGTCACTAGGGCCCGAGTGCCATGATTCCAGATCTGAACCTATTATGTTTTCATCAATACATGAGTGTTCTTGATCCTATCTTGCAAGTCTATAGTCACCTATTACGTGTTATGATCCGTTAACCCCGAAGTGACAATAATCGGGATACTTACCGGTGATGACCATAGTTTGAGGAGTTCATGTATTCACTATGTGTTAATGCTTTGTTCCGGTTCTCTATTAAAAGGAGGCCTTAATATCCCTTAGTTTCCGTAAGGACCCCGCTGCCACGGGAGGTTAGGACAAAAGATGTCATGCAAGTTCTTTTCCATAAGCACGTATGACTATGTTCGGAATACATGCCTACATTATATCAATGAACTGGAGCTAGTTCTGTGTCACCCTAGGTTATGACTGTTACATGATGAACCGCATCCGGCATAATTCTCCACCACCGATCCATTGCCTACGAGCTTTCCATATATTGTTCTTCGCTTATTTACTTTTCCGTTGCTATTGCTATCATCACTACAAAATACCAAAAATATTACTTTTACTACTGTTACCTTTTGCTACCGTTATCACTACTATCATATTACTTTGCTACTAAACACTTTGCTGCAGATATTAAGTTTCCAGGTGTGGTTGAATTGACAACTCAGTTGCTAATACTTGAGAATATTCTTTGGCTCTCCTTGTGTCGAATCAATAAATTTGGGTTGAATACTCTACCCTCGAAAACTGTTGCGATCCCTATACTTGTGGGTTATCAATGACTACTCGATAGTTCAGTGTGCCATGCTTTATGGCTTAGAACCGGGACTTCAACGATGTTTTGAACATCATAGAGCATATGAGATGTTCCAGGAGTTAAAGTTAATATGTCAAGCAAATGCTCGGATTGAGAGATATGAAGTCTCCAATAAGTTCTACAGCTACAAGATGGAGGAGAATAGTTATGTCAGTGAACATATACCCAGAATGTCTGGGTACCACAACCACCTGACTCAACTGGCAGTTAATCTTCCTGATGATAGTATCATTGACAGAGTTCTTCAATCACTGCCACCAAGCTACAAGAGCTTCGTGATGAACTATAATACGCAAGGGATGGATAAGACAATTCCCGAGCTCTTCGCGATGCTAAAAGCTGCGGAGGTAGAAATCAAGAAGGAGAATCAGGTGTTGATGATCAACAAGACCACCAGTTTCAAGAAAAAAGGGTAAAGGGAAGAAGGGGGACTTCAAGAAGAACAGCAAGCCAGTTGCTGCTCAAGTGAAGAAACCCAAGTTTGGACCTAAGCCTGAGACTGAGTGCTTCTACTGCAAAGGGACTGGTCATTGGAAGCGGAACTACCCCAAGTATTTGGCGGATAAGAAGGATGGCAAGGTGAACAAAGGTATATGTGATATACATGTTATTGATGTGTACCTTACTAATGCTCGTAGTAGAACCTGGGTATTTGATACTGGTTTTGTTGCTAATATTTGCAACTCGAAACAGGGGCTACGGATTAAGTGAAGATTTGCTAAGGACGAGGTGACGATGCGCGTGGGAAATGGTTCCAAAGTCGATGTGATCGCGGTCGGCACGCTACCTCTACGTCTACCTTCGGGATTAATTTTAGACCTAAATAATTGTTATTCGGTGCCAACGTTGAGCATGAACATTATATCTGGATCTTGTTTGATGCGACACAATTATTCATTTAAATCTGAGAATAATGATTGTTCTATTTATATGAGTAATATCTTTTATGGTCATGCAACCTTAAAGAGTGGTCTATTTTTTATGAATCTCAATAGTAGTGATACACATATTCATAATATTAAAGCCAAAAGATGCATAGTTGATAATGATAGTGCAACTTATTTGTGGCACTGCCGTTTAGGTCATATTGGTGTAAAGCGCATGAAGAAACTCCATTCTGATGGACTTTTGGAATCACTTGGTACTTGCGAACCATGCCTCATGGGCAAGATGACTAAAACGCCATTCTATGGAATTATGGAGTGATACGTCTCCGTCATATCTATAATTTTTGATTGTTCCATGCCAATATTATTCAACTTTCATATACTTTTTGGCAACTTTTTATATTATTTTTGGGACTAACATATTGATCCAGTGCCCAGTGCCAGTTCCTGTTTGTTGCATGTTTTATGTTTCGCAGAATATCCATACCAAACGGAATCCAAATGGGATAAAAACGGACGGAGCTTATTTTTGGAATATTTGGAAAATTCCGGAAGAAAAATCCACGCGAGACGGTGCCCGAGGTGGTCACGAGGTAGGGGGCGCGCCTGACCCCCCTGGGCGCGCCCCCTACCCTCGTGAGCCACCCGTAAGGCAGTTGACGCTCTTCTTTTGCTGCAAGAAAGCTAATTTTTGGGAGAAAATCACGGCGAAGGTTTCAGGCCAATCGGAGTTACGGATCTCCATATATACACGAAACGGTGAAACAGAACAGAAGAGAACGCAGAACCAGAGAGAGACAGAGAGATAGATCCAATCTCGGAGGGGCTCTCGCCCCTCCCACGCCATGGAGGCCATGGACCAGAGGGGAAATCCTTCTCCCAACTAGGGAGGAGGTCAAGGAAGAAGAAGAAGGAGGGGGGCTCTCTCCCCCTCGCTTCCGGTGGCACCGGAGTGCCACCGGGGGCCATCATCATCACCAACTCTTCCCCCCTCTATGCAGCGGCGTAACCTCTCTCTTACCCGCTGTAATCTCTACTTAAACATGGTGCTCAACGCTATATATTATTTCCCTATGATGTATGGCTATCCTATGATGTTTGAGTAGATCCGTTTTGTCCTAATGGCTATTTGATGATCGTGATTGGTTTGAGTTGTATGTTTTATTATTGGTGCTGTCCTATGGTGCTCTCTGTGTCGCGCAAGCGTGAGGGATTCCCGCTGTAGGGTTTGCAATATGCTTATGATTTGCTTATGGTGGGTGGCGTGAGTGACAGAAGCACAGACCCGAGTAAGTAGGTTGTTTGCGTATGGGATAAAGGAGACTTGATACTTTAATGCTATGGTTGGGTTTTACCTTAATGAATCTTTAGTAGTTGCGGATGCTTGCTAGAGTTCCAATCATAAGTGCATATGATCCAAGTAGAGAAAGTATGTTAGCTTATGCCTCTCCCTCAAATAAAATTGCAATAATGATTACCGGTCTAGTTATCGATTGCCTAGGGACAAATAACCTTCTTGTTGACAAAAACTCTTTACTAAAACTAATTTAGTTGTGTCTTCATCTAAACAGCCCCTACTTTATATTTACTTGCTCTTTATTATCTTGCATACCTATCCAACAACACCTACAAAGTACTTCTAGTTTCATACTTGTTTCCGGTAAAGCGAACGTCAAGTGTGCGTAGAGTTGTATCGGTGGTCGATAGAACTTGAGGGAATATTTGTTCTACCTTTAGCTCCTCGTTGGGTTCGACACCCTTACTTATCGAAAGAGGCTACAATTGATCCCCTATACTTGTGGGTTATCAAGACCTTTTTCTGGCGCCGTTGCCGGGGAGCAATAGCGTGGGGTGAATATTCTCGTGTGTGCTTGTTTGCTTTATCACTAAGTAATTTTTATTTGCTGTTCTTAGTTGTTCTTTATCTTTAGTTATGGATATGGAACACGAAATACCAAAAAAATTAGGTCTACTTGCTACTCATGGAGATGGGGAACCTCCTAAAACCCTCGATGCTGGTTATGTGAAAGATATTATGTACTACTTTAATAATCCTAAGAAAACCCCATTTAATTATGTAATGGGAGTAACGTTGGATCAACGTGAATACTTTAGGGATTATCGCTTGACACAAAAAGGGAAACTATTATGGGATCAAATTTATATATTGAAGTGGTATGCTAGACAACTATGCTCGGAATATGATTATACTTGTTGCTCTAGGATGAATTCTCCACACCTCCCCTTTTCATGCAGATTTAATGATAATGAAACCTTGGCTTCTTATGCTAGAGGTATATATGATTACTATGATGTGGAACAAATAGAAGAATTTGTTGTTTTTACGGGTGCTTATGAAATTGAATCTATGTTTAAAGAGTTTGATGATATTGATGATGCTTGTTATAGATCTGAAAATTTAGCTATCCTCAAATATTGCTATGAGAATTATGAATACAATTATGAAATTAATGCACTTATTAAGAAAGTCTCCGATGTCCAAGAAGAGACTAATATTTTGCAGGAGTCTATGGAAGAAGAAATTGATGAAACTGTGAGCTCATTGGATGAAAAAGATGAGGAGGAGAGCGAAGAACAAAAGGAGGAAGAGCAGATTGATCACCCGTGCCCACCTTCTAATGAGAGTAACTCTTCAACTCATACATTGTTTAATTCCCCTTCGTGCTTACCGAAGGATGATTGCTATGATGACTGCTATGATCCCATTGATTCTCTTGAAATATCCCTTTTTGATGATGCTTGCTATGCTTGTGGCCAAGATGCCAATATTATGCTTATGGAGATGAACTTGCTATAGTTCCTTATGTTAAACATGAAATTGTTGCTATTGCACCCACGCATGATAGTCCTATTATCTTTTTGAATTCTCTCGACTACACTATATCAGAGAAGTTTGCACTTATTAAGGATTATATTGATGGGTTGCCTTTTACTGTTGCACATGATGATTTTGATGAATATAATATGCATGTGCTTGCTGCTCCTACTTGCAATTATTATGAGAGAGGAACTATATCTCCACCTCTCTATGTTTCCAATATGATAAAATTGCAAGAAACTGTTTATACTATGCATTGGCCTTTATTTTGTGTGCATGAATTGTTCTTTTATGACATGCCGATGCATAGGAAGAGAGTTAGACTTTGTTATTGCATGATATATGTTACTTTGTGATCACTACTAAATTATAAATCATTGTTAATTAAAATTGGCTTTGATATACCTTGGGATCCGGGTGGATTCATTACTTGAGCACTATATGCCTAGCTTAATGGCTTTAAAGAAAGCGCTGCCTGGGAGACAACCCGGAAGTTTTAGGGAGTCATTTATTTTTTGTTGAGTGCTTTCATATAGTTTAAAAACAACAAAAATAAAGAGGGGGACCTAAAACTTTTTCAAAAAGGAAAGTGAAAGTGAGAGAGACAAGCATTGTTGAAGTGGGAGCTAGCCTTGAACTTTGTTCATGCTCACGGAAACTTTGTGAATCTTGATTACAGAATTTTTTTAACAAAAATAATTATCCCCTTGTACAATTCCATTGTATTATAAAAATAATGTGCCAAGGTTTTCCTTTAGGATGTTTACATTTGCTTGATGGTTTGTACGATGCAGGACAGAAACTTTGGCTGTAGTACGCGATTTTACATTTTTATCTGGAACGTCAAATGGTTCTGATTCTTTTTGCACTGTCTTACTATACAATTTTTTTATTTTTCCTAATTTTGGTAGAAGTTTTTAAGTATCAGAAGTATGGTGAATGTTCAGATTGCTACAGACTGTTCTGTTTTAGACAGATTCTGTTTTTGATGCATAGTTTGCTTGTTTTGATGAACCTATCAATTTATATCAGTGGATTAAGCCATGAAAAAGTTATATTACAGTATACACAATGCAAAAACAAAATATGAATTGGTTTGCAACAGTACTTAGAGTAGTGATTTTCTTTATTATACTAACAGATCTTACCGGGTTTTCTGTTGAAGTTTTGTGTGGATGAAGTGTTCGATGATTGAAAAGGTTCCGATGTGAGAAGAAGGAAGAGAGGCAAGAGCTCAAGCTTGGGGATGCCCGAGGCACCCCAAGTAAATATTCAAGGAGACTCAAGCGTCTAAGCTTGGGGATGCTGGGGAGGCATCCCCTCTTTCTTCAACAAATATCAGTATGTTTTCGGATTCGTTTCGTTCATGCGATATGTGCAAGTCTTGGAGCATCTTTTGCATTTAGGTTTTTTTTATGCACCATGATAGTATGAGATGGTCCTTGGTTGATTTATAGAATGCTCTTTACACTTCACTTATATCTTTTGAGTATGGCTTTATAGAATGCTTCATGTGCTTCACTTATATCATTTGAAGTTTGGATTGCCTGTTTCTCTTTACATAGACAACCGCCATTTGTAGAATGCTCTTTTGCTTCACTTATATTTGTTAGAGCACGGGCATATCTTTTGTAGAAATAATTGAACTCTCTTGCTTCACTTATATCTATTTAGAGAGATGATAGGAACTGGTCATTCACATGGTTACTCATAAAATCCTACATAAAACTTGTAGATCACTGAATATGATATGTTTGATTCCTTGCAATAGTTTTGCGATATAAAGATGGTGATATTAGATTCATGCTAGTGGGTAGTTGTGGATTGTAGAAATACTTGTGTTGAGGTTTGTGATTCCCGTAGCATGCACGTATGGTGAACCGTTATGTGATGAAGTCGGAGCATGATTTATTTATTGATTGTCTTCCTTATGAGTGGCAGTCGGGGACGAGCGATGGTCTTTTCCTACCAATCTATCCCCCTAGGAGCATGCGCGCAGTACTTTGTTTCGATGACTAATAGATTTTTTCAATAAGTATGTGAGTTCTTTATGACTAATGTTGAGTCCATGGATTATACGCACTCTCACCCTTCCATCATTGCTAGCCTCTCTAGTACCGCGCAACTTTCGCCGGTACCATAAACCCACCATATACCTTCCTCAAAACAGCCACAATACCTACCTATTATGGCATTTCCATAGCCATTCCGAGATATATTGCCATGCAACTTCCATCATCATCATATACATGACTTGAGCATTCATTGCCATATTGCTTTGCATGGTCGTAAGATAGCTAGCATGATGTTTTCATGGCTTGTCCATTTTTTGATATCATTGCTATGCTAGATCATTGCACATCCCGGTACACCGCCGGAGGCATTCATATACAGTCATATCTTTGTTCTAGATATCGAGTTGTAAGTAAATAAAAGTGTGATGATCATCATTATTAGAGCATTGCCCCAGTGAGGAAAGGATAATGGAGACTATGATTCCCCCACAAGTCGGGATGAGAATCCGGAAAAAAAATAAAAAAATAAAAAAGAGAAAGGCCAAAAAAAGAGAAGGCCCAAAAAAAGAGAAAAAAAAGAAAACAAAAAAATGATGAGAGAAAAAGAGAGAAGGGGCAATGTTACTATCCTTTTACCACACTTGTGCTTCAAAGTAGCACCATGTTCTTCATATAGAGGGTCTCTTGAGTTATCACTTTCATATACTAGTGGGAATATTCATTATAGAACTTGGCTTGTATATTCCGATGATGGGCTTCCCCAAATGCCCGAGGTCTTCATGAGCAAGTAAGTTGGATGCACACCCACTTAGTTTCAGTTGGAGCTTTCATACACTTATAGCTCTAGTGCATCCGTTGCATGGCAATCCCTACTCACTCACATTGATATCTATTGATGGGCATTTCCATAGCCCGTTGATACGCCGAGTTGATGTGAGACTATCTTCTCCTTTTTGTCTTCTCCACCATCATATTCTATTCCACCTATAGTGCTATGTCCATGGCTCATGCTCATGTATTGCGTGAAAGTTGAAAAGGTTTGAGAACGTCAAAAGTATGAAACAATTGCCTGGCTTGTCATCGGGGTTGTGCATGATGTGAATATTTTGTGTGGTGAAGATGGAGCATAGCCAGACTATATGATTTTGTAGGGATAACTTTCTTTGGCCTTGTTATTTTGAAAAGACATGATTGCTTTATTAGTGGGCTTGAAGTATTATTGTTTTTATGTTAAATGATAGACTATTGCTTTGAATCACTCGTATCTTAATATTCATGCCATGATTAGACATATGATCAAGATTATGCTAGGTAGCATTCCACATCAAAAATTATCTTTTTTATCATTTACCTACTCGAGGACGAGCAGGAATTAAGCTTGGGGATGCTGATATGTCTCCGTCGTATCTATAATTTTTGATTGTTCCATGCCAATATTATTCAACTTTCATATACTTTTTGGCAACTTTTTATATTATTTTTGGGACTAACATATTGATCCAGTGCCCAGTGCCAGTTCCTGTTTGTTGCATGTTTTATGTTTCGCCGAATATCCATACCAAACGGAATCCAAACGGGATAAAAACGGACGGAGCTTATTTTTGGAATATTTGGAAAATTCCGGAAGAAAAATCCACGCGAGACGGTGCCCGAGGTGGTCACGAGGTAGGGGGGCGCGCCTGACCCCCCTGGGTGCGCCCCCTACCCTCATGAGCCACCCGTAAGGCGGTTGACGCTCTTCTTTTGCCGCAAGAAAGCTAATTTTCGGGAGAAAATCACGGCGAAGGTTTCAGGCCAATTGGAGTTACGGATCTCCATATATACACGAAACGGTGAAACAGAACAGAAGAGAACGCAGAACCAGAGAGAGACAGAGAGATAGATCCAATCTCGGAGGGGCTCTCGCCCCTCCCACGCCATGGAGGCCATGGACCAGAGGGGAAATCCTTCTCCCATCTAGGGAGGAGGTTAAGGAAGAAGAAGAAGGAGGGGGGCTCTCTCCCCCTCGCTTCCGGTGGCACCGGAGTGCCACCGGGGGCCATCATCATCACCGCAATATTCACCAACAACGTCACCGCCATCATCACCAACTCTCCCCCCCTCTATGCAGCGGTGTAACCTCTCTCTTACGCTGTAATCTCTACTTAAACATGGTGCTCAATGCTATATATTATTTCCCTATGATGTATGGCTATCCTATGATGTTTGAGTAGATCCATTTTGTCCTAATGGCTATTTGATGATCGTGATTGGTTTGAGTTGTATGTTTTATTATTGGTGCTGTCCTATGGTGCTCTCCATGTCACGCAAGCGTGAGGGATTCCCGCTGTAGGGTTTGCAATATGCTTATGATTTGCTTATGGTGGGTGGCGTGAGTGACAGAAGCACAGACCCGAGTAAGTAGGTTGTTTGCGTATGGGATAAAGGGGACTTGATACTTTAATGCTATAGTTGGGTTTTACCTTAATGAATCTTTAGTAGTTGCGGATGCTTGCTAGAGTTCCAATCATAAGTGCATATGATCCAAGTAGAGAAAGTATGTTAGCTTATGCCTCTCCCTCAAATAAAATTGCAATAATGATTACCGGTCTAGTTATCGATTGCCTAGGGACAAATAACCTTCTTTTTGACAAAAGCTCTTTACTAAAACTAATTTAGTTGTGTCTTCATCTAAACAGCCCCTACTTTATATTTACTTGCTCATTATTATCTTGCATACCTATCCAACAACACCTACAAAGTACTTCTAGTTTCATACTTGTTTCCGGTAAAGCGAATGTCAAGTGTGCATAGAGTTGTATCGGTGGTCGATAGAACTTGAGGGAATATTTGTTCTACCTTTAGCTCCTCGTTGGGTTCGACACTCTTACTTATCGAAAGAGGCTACAATTGATCCCCTATACTTGTGGGTTATCATGGAGCGAGCAATAGATTTGTTGGAAATCATACATACTGATGTATGTGGTCCGATGAATGTTGAGGCTCGCGGCGGGTATCGTTATTTTCTCACCTTCATAGATGATTTGAGCAGATATGGGTATATCTACTTGATGAAACATAAGTCTGAAACATTTGAAAAGTTCAAAGAATTTTAGAGTGAAGTGGAAAATCATCGTAACAGGAAAATAAAGTTTCTATGATCTGATCGTGGAGGAGAATATTTGAGTTACGAGTTTGGTCTTCATTTGAAACAATGCATAATAGTTTCGCAACTCACGCAACCCGGAACACCATAGCGTAATGGTGTGTCTAAACGTCGTAATCGTACTTTACTAGATATGGTGCGATCTATGATGTCTCTTGCTGATTTACCGCTATTGTTTCGGGGTCATGCTTTAGAGATGGTTGCATTCACGTTAAATAGGGCACCATCTAAATCCGTTGAGACGACACCTTATGAACTGTGGTTTGGCAAGAAACCAAAGTTGTCGTTTCTTAAAGTTTGGGGCTGCGATGCTTATGTGAAAAAGCTTCAACCTGATAAGTTCGAACCTAAATCGGAGAAATGTGTCTTCATAGGATACCCAAAGGAGACTATTGGGTACACCTTCTATCACAGATCCGAAGGCAAGACATTCGTTGCTAAGAATGGATCCTTTCTAGAGAAGGAGTTTCTCTCGAAAGAAGTGAATGGGAGGAAAGTAGAACTTGATGAGGTAACTACACCTGCTCCAGTATTGGAAAGTAGTTCATCACAGAAATCTGTTCCTATGACTCCTACACTAATTAGTGAGGAAGCTAATGATGAAGATCATGTAACTTCAGATCAAGTTACTACCAGACCTCCTAGGTCAACCAGAGTAAGATCTGCACCAGAGTGGTATGGTAATCCTGTTCTGGAAATCATGTTACTTGACCATAACGAACCTATGAACTATGAGGAAGCGATGATGAGCCCAGATTCTGCAAAATGGCTTGAGGCCATGAAATCTGAGATGGGATCCATGTATGAGAACAAAGTGTGGAATTTGGTTGACTTGCCTAATGATCAGCAAGCCATCGAGAATAAATGTATCTTTAAGAAGAAGACTGACGCTGACGGTAATGTTACTGTCTACAAAGCTCTACTTGTTGCGAAAGGTTTTCAAAAAGTTCAAGGAGTTGACTACGGTGAGACCTTCTCACCCGTAGCGATGCTTAAGTCTGTTCGAATCATGTTAGCAATTGCCGCATTTTATGATTATGAAATTTGGCAGATGGATGTAAAGACAGCATTCCTGAAAGGATTTCTGGAAGAAGAGTTGTATATGATGCTTAAGAAGAGTTGTGTTCATGTGTGGTAAGCCGGCAAATCATTTGAGCCATGAAACAAATAAGCCATAATACGACAAGCAGGTTATGCTTTGCTAGTTTATAACTATTGGATTTAAGTGAATCATGGCAAGTATATTGAGGTATTTACGAGCCAGCATATCACTAAGCCGGTGTTGGCTATTCAATAATGCTTTGGAATTCTACCAAGTGTTGGGCGGCCTGATGAGTTGAGCTCGCTATAAACAGAGATCCTACAAAGTGACTACGCCTATGGATCTAGAAAATGCTCCGAAAAGAAAAATTAAAAACCTAAACGCGGCACAGATGCAAGAGTCGAGTTTGTCAATGGGGATTGACTAAAAGCATCAACGAGATTCTAGATGGGATGAATGGCATCGTCGCAGTAATTGAAGCATTTACCCGAGTCGTTTGAATAAATTTGGATCTAAACCTATGGGGGTGAAAGGCTATGAATGACGATGAACTGCTAGCAAGCTACGAAGAACAAAAGAGGACTTACAGATCTGAAGAAGAGGATTTTGGGGCGCCGGAGCACTGCGGGTGTGGCCGGAGCGTTCTTGACAAAGATCCGGCAATGGAGGCGCTCGTCCTCGAGGGCATTACTGGAGGCGGTGAGCTTAGGCGCAGTGACAACAGAAGACAGAGGAAGAAGACGATGGGTAAGTAAGGGTAAAATGGACCTTGGGCCCCCTTGTGTGTATTTATAAGATGGTAAGAATGTGGAATGGTATGTGCGAAAACTGGGGTGGCATAGTAAATTTTTGATGGAAGGGTGCCTCGATTTCCAGACCTGACAGATCCACTCAAAGATTCGTTGTGATGTCATGCGCAAAAACCAGAAATAAAGGAAGGTGACATCACGATATCAAATGAAGAAGCGAAAAATGCGAAGTGTGAAGACATCCCGAGCTAGAAAATCGTGCATGATCGGTGACGGTGTCCTAGACTAGGGGGTACTCACCACGTCGTCTCCCGATCTGTTAGATTGGGTCGAGGACCCCCATGGCCATATACTCATGGGCCAGTTCGGACAGCTGTCGCATACATGGAAGATTCCACAAGACTTGGTGATCAAGACAAGGACTCCTCCCCACCGGCGTATTCGGCTAGGACTCTTGTTATCCTAGGCCTCTGGTGCATTATATAAACCGAGGCCAGGCTAGTCGATAGATAATATACAATCATACCATAGGTTAGCTTCTAGGGTTTTAGCCTCTACGATCTCGTGGTATATCAACTCTTGTAATACTCATATCATCAATATCAATCAAGCAGGACGTATGGTATTACCTCCATCAAGAGGGCCCGAACCTGGATAAACATCGTGTCCCCTGCCTCCTGTTACCATCGATCCTAGACGCATGGTTCGGAACCCCTACCCGAGATCCTCCGGTTTTGACACCGACATTGGTGCTTTCATTGAGAGTTCCGCTGTGTGATCGGCAAAAGGATTAATGGCTCGCCTGCAGGTCAACTGCGACACCGGCATCTTCGTCGTTGGCTCGACTGGTCACCTTGGCTCGACCAAGGACCGTGCTCCATCTCCAATCATCATGTTCAGACGGGGGCCTTTTTCAACATCAACTCCGATCTCTATCATGATCATAGAGGAGTCATTCACGGAGCTCGAGGGCTCAACGTCAACATTGCCCTCGGGCGACCGTGCTGTTTTTATGGACATGGAAATTGTATTCGCCGTCACCACCTCCTCGAGCGTCGGTTTAACAATTGCTTCGGTGGAATAGTGCGGAATTACATCTACAACAGTCATGCAAAATTTCGTCGAGTTCAAATGGAGGAATCTCCGACAATCTACGATATACCGGAGCCGTGTAAAATCTGGACGGGAATCTAGACGAGTTTAGGGCGTGGTCTCCAGAGCCCATCTCGGAGGTCCTTTGGAAGATCCAACCATTAATTTATTGTGGAATTCCCATATCTACAACCCCTCCAAATTTCAGCTCAGTCCGATAGTTCAAACTCCGGAAACCTTCCGATGAGTGGACCAATTTTTGGATCCGTTTTTTGCACGAATACGGATCCGACCCGAATTCATGTTTCTTTATGAAGGTGATATTGGACAACCTTTTTAGAGGAATTCTCTTCTAGGGTATTGTGCGTTGTTTTTAAACACGTGCCCGTAAATTTTTAAGCCTCCCCTGAGGTCATCTTCATCATCATGATGGTGTCAAACCAGTCCGGCAATATTGCTCCAAGGCTGCCGACCTGCGCTAGACACGTCGACACTTTGTTGAGCCGAGCTCAACTTCTTCGGATCATCATCTCGGCAAGCCGAACAAGAGTCCGGCATCGCAAAGGATAAATCATCACCAACATCGCCGCCCCACAGATTACACGGAGCTGGCATATCGGCATCGCCGCACGGTCACTTCATCAAGCCGGCATCGACCACATCACGACCTGCATCGGCAGGGCCGCACTATTGCTTCTTCAAGCTGGTGTCCATCACGCCGACCTACTTCGACTCATCGGCTGACATCGAGGCTTCGACATCTCGGCTGGACCGGGGGCTTCGCCATCTCTTCATCAACCTACTTCGGAGACTTCGGCATCACTAGCCGACCAGCTCCGTCACGTTAGCTGGACCGAGGGCTTTGCCTCGGCGAGCCAACCTTTGCCAGCAACGCCATACCGTCGCTTTATCACCCATCAGGCAATGGGTGTGCAGATCGAGTCCCAATTTTCGGAATCACCTTTCTTCGGATTGCTACAACAAATAAACCAGGTGCTATTAATCCTAGTATTTTTGCTTGCTCGGGTTCATTTTTCCCAAGGAATTATTACTCTGATTTGTTCATCATATGTACACAGGTCTATCAAATGATGCCCGCATTGACGATGGTTGCATGGTGGTTCGGTCAGTTTCCGTACATGGTCCGGCGAACGCCGCATCCGGAACTCGGACCGACCTATGAATTCAGGCTTTGCCACGCCTTTACCGCATCACGCCGACGCCCTGCATCGACATTGACTTCGGCGCCAGGCCATATTTCTTTTATTACTCACTTTTCATAAATTATTTAGTATGCAACATTATTTATTTATTTATTATTATTATTACTATTATATCCGGTTTGCACTATTTTTTGTGCATAGGAAAATGATCCGGGTTGGGCAGTATCGTCAACTCGGCGTACTGACATACCACGTCACCTCGGCTGGACGGGGGCTTCGTCAACACTTCATTACCCCATGCCAGGGACTTCGGCACCACTCTGCCGACCCGCATTGACCGTGCTATGTCACCACTTCAGAGTGCCGATCTCTTTGCTCCGCCACCTTGGGACCGGCTTGGGGGATGGAACCTTGTCCCGCATCATCAATACCGAAGACATTAACCAGATAAGTTGCCTTCATGCTCAATGTTTTAAATTTTTAACTTGTGTTCGGTTCGACCAAGCATTATACCTTTTTGAAAAAAAGTTGCTTGTAGAGAATCTCATTGTCAAAAGTTTGTTTGTGACACACAAATTCAAATACCCCATTTACTTGGGGGCTCCCTTGATGGAGCTTTTCCTCTTGCATATGATTATACTTGTACGGCTTCGTTCCTTGTTCGTGTATTACGCCACAATATGCACCATATTGACCTAAGCGATTTGCAAGCTGGGTTGCCTGGCTCATGTGTGTTCCCGATTGTTCGGCTAGGGAGTAAAGGGAGCACCTCTGCGATTGTCACGACTGGGTCATCCGAGCTCTGACCTCAGACTGGGTGAAGCCGAAAGCTAGCACTCTTATTGTTTTCAATCATGGTCGGCACACAATGGAACTCATGAGTACAAAAAATCTATTGCACAAGTCTCATAGTAATAATGAGCACCGAAGAAAGGTATCGGTGGGGGTACTATTTTCTTCGAAGATGCTTCTTACACTTCGTTAGTAATATAGCATAAGTTCCCTGAGCGCGCTTTGTCTGTTACAGCCTTATGTCCTGATTGCCTGGTCATCGAAAACACCATCGATACTCTCGACAGGCGGAGTACATGACACTTTTCGGCCCTTGGCCGAAGAGGGAGAAGCCGACGGTCGGTTAAGACGCGTTTAAAGTTCGGGTGAACACAAATATGATATAAGTACTTCGGTACATACAATAATTATACATAAAATTCTTACCCAAGTCACTTGGGGGCTCTTAAAATTTATATATGAGCTGTAAATGTGTTTTCTTCTTGGTCGTTGTCAAAACACGACAGAAGCACAATTTTTTCTTTCTCTTCCAATTTTCGGATTGGCACCGAACACTTGATCTTGTTCGGACGTCATGTTTTTACTGACGTTTTTTGGTTTTCCAAGCTTTTTGGGACTTTTAAACTATTTGTGTGTTTCCAGCACAAGTCTCACAGTGCAATGCCGGACACCTTTATAGAGCCGGCAAAAACATTCTCGGATCTCACTATATATGCATTGGTTTCAAATTGTGTCTTCGGTCAATAGTTGGGTTGCCCGGCTCCTGCGCTTGCCTCCTACGTTCCGCTTTGTTTGGCTATGTGTGCAAAGGGAGAACCACTGCGATTGTGCTTCCAGCTCACATGGTTAAGCACCTTAGTGGAGAAAGCCAAAAACTGACTGTCACAATAAGCGTAAACTGGTCAGCGATCCGATGACGGTGTTAAATGACGGGTCATTCATAACAATGGCCGAAGTGTTTACGGCTTGACCTCGACTGTCGCCGAACACTACCATGGGCTATTAACTGGCCTCCCAAACTAAATCCTCGATATTTTGCTCTTACATTAGAGCTGAGGTTTCATGATCATGCTTAGCATGACAACCCAAAGAAAGGAACCGATAGCGGGACTATTTTCTTTGGAAGACATTTCTTTTGTTAAACAATAATATAACATATCTCTCTGCGTACCTTTGTTTATAAAACCGCATGGCCAGATTGCCTTGTTTGTCGTAAATCTTTGCCCTCATAAAGGCTTTATAAAGTAGGACAAACACTCCTCGGCTACTAGCCGAGGAGGTGGAAGCCGATGGTCGGTCAACAAAGTTTTGTACAATGCGGATCCGAGCATTAAGGATGTAAAGTACTTGGATACATAGAGTCGTTACACATAATTTGTGATTTTACTATGGATATCGATCTTAATTCGGCCACCCGTGCCCGCATTAAGGCTCGGGGGCTACTAGGCTTCAGGCTTATTATTTACAAATATTAAAGGGGCACATCGATCCCCTGATCTGGTGTTGCCACCAGACACGTGTCTCGGGGGCTACTGCATTGCCTGTCCAATGCAGAAAATTTTAAGTGCAATACAGTTTCTGAGGAGATTATGATCCTCATGTTGGTCGGCCGCACCCAACCTGAGTCTCGAGGACTGAGCACGCCACTTTTTGTATCCCGAAGTATTCTGCCGAGCTAGGACTTGATCCTCAGGCCAATTTTGCAAATCAACCTGAGTCTCAGCGGCTACTGGGATCAGTGGTCTTACATCATCCTTCAAGTGCATCTCGGGTTTTAAACTGATACACACGTTGAGGGTTACTGGCTATATATCTCGGTAGAGAATAAATTGCACCAATCAAAAATATTGACAAAAAATTAGCCCACATTCGGGGTGGTGCACCACCTCGGAAGCAGTCTAGCATAAATCTTGGGCGCTAGTGGCTGGCTCCATAGAGGGCATTTCTAGCATTAAGCTCGGCTAAACTCCTTCAAATTTTTTGGACCTAGATAATCTATGACATCTTGGATATAGTCCGGCGTTGGAGCTTGGACACAGTCCGACGTTGGAGCTCGGATACATTTTGGCGTTGGAGCTCGGAAGCAGTCCGGCATTAGTGCTTGGCTGCAAAAGATACCTCAAATACAGTCCGGCGTTAGAGCTCGGACGCAAAAGGACACTGCCTCCCGGGAACAACTTCAAACCCGAGGTGTGGCATAAAAGTAACAAGGCATTGATAAAGGCCGGAAACTTAAAGGGGCTCCTCGGATACCCGACGTGCAAACTCGTTGAATGCATTTCGGCGATCCTCAAGATCGAAGATGAGAAGATCTGTTGAACCAGTTTTCAAGACCGACAACCGAAGATGAAGAACAGTTCAGAAGAATCGAGGAGCGTCCCTAACTTGAAGACCGGTTCAGGGGGCCACTGACGGTGTCCTGGACTAGGGGGTACTCACCATGTCGTCTCCCGATCTGTTAGATTGGGCCGGGGACCCCCATGGCCGTATACTCATGGGCCAGTTCGGACAGCTGCCGCATACATGGAAGATTCCACAAGACTTAGTGATCAAGACAAGGACTCCTCCCCACCGGCGTATTCGGCTAGGACTCTTGTTATCCTAGGCCTCTGGTGCATTATATAAACCGAGGCCAGGCTATTCGATGGATAATATACAATCATACCATAGGCTAGCTTCTAGGGTTTTAGCCTCTATGATCTCGTGGTAGATCAACTCTTGTAATACTCATATCATCAATATCAATCAAGCAGGACATAGGGTATTACGTCCATCAAGAGGGCCCGAACCTGGATAAACATCGTGTCCCCTGCCTCCTGTTACCATCGATCCTAGACGCACAGTTCGGGACCCCTACCCGAGATCCGCCGGTTTTGACACCGACAACCAGGTTAGGGTCAAAGCTGAAGGGGCAAGAAGAATTTCGGACTTAACAAAGATGACCCAAAATTTACCTTGGGCCATTTCCTGTTTCATTTGTTGTCTTTTCAGGATGAAGTTTAACATGGATAAATCCAAGTTAAACTAGGGCTAATGTTGGGGATATACCCCACGGTATGACCCGGCCAAAGATATGACCCGACTATCATGTGGCGGCTTATAGATGCCCCGTCCATTGGGTTGTGATAAACCACAAGATTCAAGGCCCATGAGGCGGATTAAGGTGAAGACTGGCTCACAGCCCAACATCTGACGGACTGACTCGAGGAAGAAGTCATAAGGAATCCCCCTTGCTTGAAGAACAGGATAACTAGGAATTACACTAAGACATGGGTCATAATACAACCCGGATTCTGTTGTGACCTTAGGGCCTCGACCCGTATATAAAGGAGAGACCCTAAGGCAGAAAGATGAAGTTACAATCATCGAGAGCTATGTTAGCGAATTCACATCCTTGTAATCGAGATCTCAAGCAATACAATCACAACATGACGTAGGCTTTTACCTCGACCTTGAGGGGCCGAACCTAGGTAAATTCGTCTCCTTCGTTCCTAATCAACCCCTCTCAAGCAACCGCCTAGTTGCGATGGCTCTTAGACTTAGTCCTGTTTTGAGGACATCTGTCGTGACAAAACCCTGACAAACGGGGTGCCACACGGTAAAAAATAATGTTCCTGCCACCCGGAGCCGTCCCAGAAAAGCTTGGCAGAGAATAGTAGTTGTGTGAGGTCGAAATAATCGTCGTAGAGTAGGACAAGGCCGTTTTCTCTGTTATGATCCAACATAGGAGCATGGCCCAAGATCAATCCCCTAAACATTGGTCGCTGCCTGGAAATGTGCTCATTGATGATGAAAGTAGCAACCACAACATCATCATCATCTTCGGATGATTCTTCGGACAATGATGAACATATGATGTTTTTGAAAAAAAAACTCATCCGAGCTATCTGCCATGATCCTTCGGAGCGATGAATCCGTACCTCACAAAAACAATGTGTGGCATGGACGAGTCTCGCCCGGGTAAACGGCCTAACACCTTGTGGGTGACGACGGACGTGCGCATGGATGAGTCTCGGCTGGGCAAACGGCCTAACACCTTGTGGGGACGACAGTCACATGCGTGGATGAGTCTTGGCCGGCGAAGGGCTTGGCTCATTCGGGCACCAGGGATGTCGAACCTCGCGTCCTCTGGCGGTGACCGTGGAGGTAGAGGTTGTATACCAAGGGTTATCGGCGACCTGGGTAGGCGAGACTTGTAGTACTTTGTCGACGGCAAGACGTGGCCACAACGCTGGCAAAATGGGCGTCGGTGGATGCGGTGGCGAATAGGTCGGAAGCTGGATGATGGCGGTGAGGGCGAAGCCACGAAGAGGCCAGGGTGTTCATGGGGTGAGGGGGCGAATGGCATGTGTGTGATCGACAGCCAGGCTAGGGGAGGAATTTTTGTCCCACGAACCCAGATAGACGCGAGGAGACGAAATGGCTCGACGAGTTAGAGTTGTCCTTAGAGCAAGTCCAACAGTTCCCCTAAAATTCCCCCCCTATATCTCAAAACAGGGGACTCCCCTAAAAAGATTCTCCCCTAAAATTGCTCAACTCCAGCAGTTCCCCTAAACATCTCCCTTATTCTATATTTTAAGAATATTTCATAACTACCAATGGCTAGTTTTCCAACGGCTAGTTTCAGCTCTATAAATACATGATCACCCCTCATATCTCTCACAATCTTGATCGTGCCTCATCTTCTACTTCTCTTTCGCCATCTCTCTACCATCTCTCCACAACGAAATGAGTCACCGTCGAAGTTTGGCCTGGCAGTTTTGTGAGATTACTCCTCCGAAGATGAGGAACTCATGATGGCTGCAATTGTAGTAGAGGAAGAAGAAGCCCGGTTGGATGCTCCACGACATGGAGGTTCACAACCGGGACATCAATCTCTTCAGCGCGATTTTGCGGAACACTTTCAAAACCTCCACAAGGACTATTTTGCAGAGAACCCCACCTTCAAGGCAATGATGTTTCGCAAGAGGTATGAAATTGGTGCATCTGTTTTGTTTTCACCATAGTAGTCACTCTTCATGTCTCATTTAAGTTTTTCTTCACAGGTATAGAATGCATCATCCTCTTTTTATGTGCATAGCAAGTGCTATAGAGGCACATGATAGCTATTTTTCCCTGAGAAGAAATAGTGCTGGTGTTCCTAGTTTACATCCTTATCAAAGATTGACCTCAATATTTTGAATCCTAGCTTATGGGATAGCACCTGATCTTACTGATGAGCATTGTCGGCTAGCAAAGTCCACTGCTTTAGAAAATCTTAGAAGATTTGTGCGTGTTGTGATCGAGGTCTTTGGGGGTCAATACCTGAGATCATCAAATGCCGAAGATACTGCTAGATTACTTGCAATTGGAGAGCAAAGGGGGTTTCCAGGTATGCTCGGAAGTATCGACTGCATGCATTGGAAGTGGAAAAATTGCCCTACTGCACACAAAGGTTTTTTTGTTGTCCATAAACGCGTCCACAAGACCTTTGGATTTGGCATTCTTTCTTTGGTTTACCAGGATCTCATAATGATATAAATGTTCCCCATCGTTCACCCGTGTTTGCAAATCTAGTTGAAGGGCATGCTCCAGAAGTGAATTATACCATCAATGGTCACAACTACAACACGTGGTATTACCTTGCAGATGGCATATATCCGCAGTGGGCAACATTTGTGAACACAATTCCAAATCCAAAAGGTGAGAAGAACAAAAATTTCTCCCGGTTTCAAGAAGCATGTCGGAAGGATGTCGAACGAGCCTTTGGTGTTCTGCAAGCTCGTTTTGCTATTGTACGTGGACCAGCAAGGTATTGGGATCTGGAGACACTCAGAGAAGTGATGACCGCTTGTATCATCCTGCATAACATGATAATAGAAGATGAGCGTGGAAATCGTGTAGACTACCGCTACGATAACATGGGAGAACTAGTGACACCTTCTCACCAAGAGGCGGCTACATTGACTCAGTTTCTTCAAGCTCAGAGTGATATTCGAGACAAACAAGTTCACTGTCTTCGAAGCGCTTGGTTTCGAGGCGCTTGATTTCTTCCCCTTTGCTTTCAAAGACCTTGCTGTCATAGGAGGGGTAGGTTCTGCAGGCCCTTCGAGATCAGTTTGTTATTCTTCATCCTTTTCGAGATCCATTTGTTCTTCTTTGGTCCAGTGCAAATCATTCAATCCGACATCACTTTGCAAAAGTTCAAAATAACTCTGATCGTCCATTACCAAAACCTGAAACAAAAACGAATGAACCATACATCATATAGATGTGCAGCAACCAGTAGCAAATAACTATCAACAATCAGTCGCAAATAGCTATGTAAATGTTATCTCCTAGTAGCAAATAAACTTGCAACAGTCACTAGCAATCAGTAAAAAATACAAATGAAATCAAATAGCAGCAGCGCTCAGTGGCAAATTACTAGCAATAGCACCAGCAATTAGTAGCAACCTATCTCTCTGATCTATATCTAAATGTGCAGCAAACACATCATACAACATCATACATCATGAAAGAAGCACCATACATCTATATTAATGTGCAGCAATCACAGCATCTCTCAATCTCTCATATCTCTACTCTCTTTCTCTCTGTTCTCTCTAGTAGAAGCGGGCAGTAGCACCAGCTCCAGCAAGCCACACCATGGATGCATGTCATATCTATAGCAGCAGCGCCCAGCTACTCCCTTCCAGCGCCTCCCTCCTCGACAAACCCATTGCCCGGCGGCGGCCACGCCCCTCTCGCGTCTGGTCCCCAGCCACGGCGGCGGCCACACCCCTCCCACCGTCTGGTCTTCAGCCACGACGGGCGCGCACCTCCCCCAGCCGAGCCACGGCTGTCGTCCCCCTCCCCCCCAGCCATGGCAGCCACAGCAGCCTAGCACCTCCTCATCTGCAGCCAAATCGGCCGCGCCCCCAGTATCCATTGCCCGACGGCACCCTCTCTCCCTCCCCTTTCTATTCTGCTCGGAGTTGAGGGAACAACATGAAAAGAACGAACCTGATGCAGTGACGACGG
>NC_041392.1:157028941-157033809 GCF_002162155.2 Triticum dicoccoides | reverse complement strand
GCAGCGGTTGCGCCGGCCAGCGAATCGGGAAGGTCGTCGTTTCCCTAGATAGAGGGGAGAGAGGGGTCGTTCTCGGGGAGGTACAAAAAAGGGGAGACGTTCGGGGAACTGCTGGAGGCTGTTTTTTTTTTTTTGCTTTTTCCCCTATAATGACGATGGGGGTGGGTTTCGGGGCGCTGCTGGACTTGCTCTTAGAACAGATGACATTGGCTCATTGCTCATGCTCTAGGAGATTATTTGGTATGGGAGGGGGGATGGCGCACCATCCAAGGAATCGTACCCCGAGCAAGAATGACCGCCCGTCCTGGCTTCTGCGCTGCATCCTCACTGTTCTCCGGGCCCACCCCCACAACGTCTGGCCACTGACAACCCTGCCCCGCGGAACTGACCCCCGCCCGTCACCGTCCGTCAAGCAGCAACGACGTGGCAAATAAACGGCCGCGCCTGCCAGCCGATGACAACCCACCCATCTCCACTGACACCTGTGCCCCAAACCACGGGCCCCTCGGACCACCACCACGCGGGCGGTGGGCCCGGGGTCACGAGGCGAAGGGGTGGATGGCAGTTGGGCTCAGCAGGCGCGAGCGCGAGGGGGCGCGCGCCGTCGCGGGCAAGTGGAAACCGCCTCCCCGATAAAACCCTGGCGCCCCTCCCCGCTCTCGCCTCCGCTCCCCTCCGCCCCGCGCACACGCCACGCATCGCCCTCCAAGAAAGAGTTCCGGCCAACCGCCCCGAGATCCCCATGGACGGAGGCGGCCACGGCGGCGCGCCCGACGACGCCGACGCGGCCTTCTTCTCGCGCCGCCGGTACCGCTGCTGCTGCTTCTCCGCGCCGTGGCAGTCGTCGTCCTCCTCCTCGCACGCCCGCCGCGCGGGGCCGACCACGACGGACGAGGAGTGGTGGCACCAGGTCGGGGAAGGGACGAGGGCGGGCGCGGAGCGGCGGCGGTGGTGGCGGCGCGGGGTGGACGCGCTGATGAAGGTGCGCGAGTGGTCGGAGCTGGTGGCCGGCCCGCGCTGGAAGACCTTCATCCGGCGGTTCCGCCGCGGGCACCACCGGCACGGGGCCGGCGCCGGCGCCGGCGGGGGGCGGAAGCTCAACTACGACGCGCTCAGCTACGCGCTCAACTTCGACGAGGGCCACGGCGCCACCCCGGAGGGCGCCCCGGGCGGCGAGCTCCCGGGGTACCCCGACTTCTCCGCCCGCTTCGCCGCGCCGCTGGGCTCCGCCAGGTCCTCCATGGACCTCGGCGGCCGCGACGCGCCCTCGCTGTTCCACCACCCGCTGCCGCAGCAGCCGCACACTCCCCCCGCCGCCGCCGCCGCGCGGGGCTGACGGCGCCGGCCAACCGATTCTTTTCTGCTGTAGTGGGGCGGCGGAGGCGATAAGGCGGGACGTCCCTTTCCTCCTGTTGGCCGCTGGTGGCGGTGGATGGTGTCCATAGGCTGCTGCTGGTGGTGGTGCTCCGGCAATTCTTTCATTTTCTTGTCTCGTTCGCCATTGTATAAAATCATACCATCACAGTAGACCTCAATTTTGTCGTAATAGTCACAGAATTTGTCCAGAAAGCTCATCCTCGCCTGTATCTATGATCACCATCTCCCTTCATCATGTATGAAACATATATTTGTAGATTCCTGTTATCATCATCTTCAGTAATGCTGCAGTCGATGATATTACAAATTAAGATTTCCTTTTTTTGTGCATGACACTTCCTACCTTTCATTCATTGCAAAGATATGGTTCGAATTTTAATAAGTGCAAAGATATTGCACAAAGAAATGCCACTAATATAGTAGATAGTCCAGCAACTTAGGGTGGCGCCTCTGCTAGCTTTCATCATTCCAAAGATATCACAAACAAGAAATGGCAAGTACTAACTACTAATATTGTCCTGCAACTTAATTAAGACCGCAAATCTGGCAGTGCATTGGATGCTCGGAAGATGCGGGGGAGGTCGCATGCATTGCAACCGCGTGTCCCGTCGGTGTCAATTCACTCGCCACCCGTGAGATGATGAGATCAGATTTTAATGTTGCCCACACGGTTCGTGCAATCACATCTGCATAGATGGTTGCATCAATCTGCACCTCATCATCAAGAATCAAATAGAGTATTGCCGCGGCTCAGCCTTCCGTTTTGTTAAAATCAAGTGCATGCTGGGTCTGGACGGCGACCTCCGCTTGTCGACTGGTGATTGCGAGGCCTGTTCGTTCGGCAGCTGGGTTGCGTGCCGTGTTCCTCTGTCTGGTCCAAAGCTAGTTGACCCTGGGTTTACCCCTCGTCGTAGCTCAACAAGTTACAGAAGAATTCGCCAAAAAGAAAAAAGAACAGTTGACAGACGATGCAGACAACTACGGATCTGAAGAATCAAATTACAGCATAAACGTAATATTCCTGCTGTTGATGTTAACACCCAGCCAATCCAGCCTCCTTGCTTAATTCCCCAATGGAGTCTTGACTCTTGAGTGGATTGAGTGACAACATGCACATGTACAATAATCTAGTGAATACATTATCATTCTAAGTTCAGCATGTTAATAGGCCCCTGTCCTGTACGAGACAGTAACAACTTTGGCACCAATATCACAGCAGAAAATATATATCCGTAGGAGTATTTCTTTGCTGACGAAACTCTTATATTTCAAACTGTTTTTTCTTCTTCTGCTAATTAGGTGAAGTCTGTGGGAACACTCAACATGCACCATATTGTTGTAAATTTTAAAGAAGAAGACACAAATACAACTGGCATTTCAACAATTTTCTAAGTCTTTGAACCAGCCAATTGGCTGTCTTTCTCCTCCTCAAGAAAACTCTTCTTCCTCCTCCCGTCGGTGCCACCACAGGTCTGTCCCACCTCCGATGGTCTTTGAGCTGTGGAGGCACTGGCGGAGGACCCCAGTGGGCAAGGTCTGGCCGCCGCCATACCTTGAATCACTACAGAATTTGTTTTTATACCTATGCTGCTACACACAAGTCACAAAAATCATTAGCACAGAGACGCGGTTGAGCCATGATACTGGTTGTCGTTCGCCAGACTGGATAATGGGCCACGCACCATGCAGACGCAGTTGGGCCAAGACGGCAAGATCTGATCGAGCCAGCGCCTGTACCAAACGTTGTATGGGCCAGCTCATCTAGAAATTTGCTTTTTTATTTGTTTTAGTTTCGTCTTTTTCTTAGGTTTTGTTTTTTGTTTTTCTCACTAATTACCTTTTTTGCATTGTTTGTTTGGTGGAAATGCACGAACATTTTATAAAAGTGTATGAACATAAATATAGACATGTATGAACGTATTATTCAAAAAATACAAACGTTTTATTAAGTTGTTGGCCCAGCCATTGCCTGGGTCTTCTAGACGTCATTTAAAGCTTCATTATCGGTATGTATTAGATTGTTGTTCTATTTAAATATGTTTACATTTTCATCGTATTTGGTTATTCTATAGAGGAACACATGAAAAAATTAATGTGCATAGTTAGTGTGTATTGCCTATTATGGTTTCGCATAAAAAAAACCTTAAGAGTCCGCCTCACCTTAATTTTTTTCCGTCCTCCGCCTCTGTGTGGAGGTCAGGTGGATCTCGACCCACCGCCGGCGGGATGGACCCGTTCTCGTTTTTGTTAGGTTCCATGGCTTGGTTGAGACTGTGTGGCGCGGTAACGATGTCCCTCAGTAGGAATAATGTCTTCCACGTCCGATCGATGTCCCGATGGTGCGTATAAGGTCGGGGGAGGACGTATGAAGTAAACTTGTGCATGGACAACCCGACCTGGCAGACAGAGCCCGAAAACCCGCCATTCAGGCCGGGCTCGTGCTCAACTTTTTAGCTTGAAGCCCGGCCCGAAAGCCCGAACTAAGACCGAAAGCCATTAAAGTAATTATTTTAATTTAAAAGTATGTCACTATTTAATATATCAGTATACCTACTTTTAAATTAGAATAGTTATTTTATTGAAAAAGTGCATTGTTAACAAGGTTCGGACCGGGTCAGCCAGTCTCGGGCTTGGGATTTTGACTTCGGGCTTTGACAAGCCTGGCCCGAAACCCAGCCCGGTCCGGGATTTGAGCAGGTGTAGTGTGAAAGTGTGTTTTCGTCGGTCGGTACTGGTCTTCGGTGCATCTATTTGGATCCGGGTTTTGTCCGACATTGTTCGTGCGGTTACAGGTTTGATCTTTTTAATCTACGACTCTCTTCATCGACGATGGTTGCTGCTCTGATGCACTGGCCCTTTGTGGCTTTAGCACAACGACTTTTCGACTGTCTACTAAACAAAGTTTTGTATGGCTCCGGTGAGGGAGACGGCGGTGCGTAGGTGGTCTGTGGACTGGTTGTATATTACCTCTAGTGTTCTCTGTCTTTCATGATTGATTCTGAATAAATAAGAAATTTCTCTCTCTCTCTCTCAAAAAAAGAACCAGCCAATTGGCCTAAAGTTGCCTGAATAGATGCTATTCGTGGATGGGCCATGAACGTTCCAACAAAAACTTGAGCTTCCGATCGTTCATTGGATGGCCTAAAGTACTACGTACTAGTATGTTTTTTCTTTAACGCCGGCCGAACAGCCAAGCTCTCCAATATAACTATCATTGGATGGATCATATAGCACTTGCTCGTAATATCGTATACTCATCACAAGACTATCATAGTATCATTTCAACTTTTCAAGGAGACGTTGACCCTCTGACAGCAAGAAGATAAAAGCCAATGAGACAGAAAAGGACCAGAACACCTATCATATCCTCGACACGATCGATCGGTCAATCATATCATAGCGAACCTCCAACCTTTCCTCTTGTCTGTTTCTATATCACGCATGAAGCTGGCCTGACGGACATGCTGAAACTAGCATCCACCACGTGGAGA
>NC_041392.1:157013528-157028502 GCF_002162155.2 Triticum dicoccoides | reverse complement strand
AGGCGTCAGAGCAAACTATACTTACTACGCACTCCTTAAAGGTACTACAGATCTGGTTATTCACATTAATAATGTTCTGGGTCGGTAATTAACTAATTGCTGAAATAGCAGGTGCATTTGGTGCAGCGGGAATTGGCAATGCATGCATTCACATGTCAGATCTGAATGCAAAACGCTGGATATAGACTGCAGATGCTACCTGCTTGATTTCAGTGGATGTATGTTAGCCTAAAATAAACAAATTAGTGGATGCATGAGAGGCTGACACTTCCTATTGCTTTTCGGTTAAAAATGACACGAAGATGAAAGAGCACACAGGGAAATGCATTTCGGCTCTTATAAGTTTAAACCCACATGATATGAGACTGAACTCCACCTGACGAAGCACCTTTCTGGAACAAACCACTTATCAGGATGCGTGTCATGCCAACTCGTCAGCTGGATAATATTCAGCCGCCCACTACCAACCACAAGGTGCAACAGGCTATCAGAGGATACCTTACAGTCACGTAAAAATTCTTACAGAAATGGTGCCATTTGAGCACAACGAAAGCCGGTGAAGACCAAATGGTCGCCCTTAAACAAAGAACGAGCACCATAGCAAAAGATGTTGACACCAACTTGTCAGTTGCATGCCAACAAATTGGTATCTTGATATTAATATATTCTCCTTTTCAAAAAAAACAAAAACAAATTGGTATACCCTACATTTGACAGGCAGGGCAATCGGATGAATTCAATACATTGAAATCTAAGAAAATTAAGGGTCACTTAAGCTGGCATGTCTATTCTGTGGCATCCCAGGAATGAAGCAAAGCATGATTGGTTGCTTTCTCTTGTCCCAACCTTTTCCCATTTCATCATGATGAAGAAATTTTCTTTTGTGAGAGTAATGAGATCCTTGAAAGGGGAATGTAAGACCACCCAAAAAGTGTTCATCGAAGGAGAAGATTTTGAGAAAGGCAGCAGATGACTGATGAACTAAAGGCAAAAGTGTTGAGTACCGTGATTGTATTAGGAAACATAGGTTAGACTAGGAAATATTCTGGTTTGCCTTGTACTTCAAGTAGATCATGTATTCTTATATATATGCCCACGAGGCTTAAGCAATACAACGATAATTCCACCAAATCCTTCTCTCCCTTCTAATATGGTATCAGTTTCCGGGTTCTAAACCCTAGCCGCCACCGCTTCCGCACCCGCGCTGCCTCTAGGGCGGTCGGCCTCCATGACCGCTGCCGGGGGCCGCGCCGCCCGTACCTAGGGTTCGTCCGCCCGCCGTGTTGGCCGGCTGCCCTAGAAAGTCTTTTTTCCCGATCCTTTGATCCGGGTTTTCTTTCTCTCGCCGGTCGCTTTGATCGGCGTCTCCTTTTTGTTTTTTCAGTCCATGTGATCCAGTTTGCGTCGCCCACCGTCGCCGTCGACCCCGTGCGCCTCTACGCCAACACCGACGCGATCGGCCGGCTTCTTGACTGACCCGGCGGCCTCGCGCGTCGTCCGCGCGTCTGCCCGTCGGTCGCCCCGACCCGGCGGCCTCGCACGGCGTTCTTGCGTCGGCTTGCCGGTCGCCCCGACCCGGCGGCCTCGCGTCATGAGGCGGCCCTTCACCGCCGCCGTTCGCGCGACGGCCCAACCGTCGATCTACGCCGGCCGTCACCGCCCTGTTCCGACCGAGACTCCTGCATCACCCCGACCTGGCGGCCTCGCGCCATGCTGCGGCCAATCATAACCGCCCTGCCGCCCGCCGCCGTCGGCTTCATCTCGGACTCCGCCGTCACCGCGCCTCCACCGAGCGGCGTCCCCGACCTCGCATGCGATCGGATTGATCACCCGCCCGCCGCCGAGATCCGCCTCATCTACGCCGTGCAACCGACCTGGCCCGTTGGGTGCGCGTGCCTCCGCAGGCCCCATGAAGACCGTCCCGAGTTCAGCGCGCCCCTCTACCGATCGAGCAATGGGCTGCCGTTGCATCGCCTCGTCCCGTGGTTCTTCTCCCAGCTGCACCGACCCGCGTCACCGTTGCGTCGCCCCTTCGGGCCGTAGTACCGTGGCCTGCGGTCCACCGCCGCCCAGAGGACGTTCGCTCCAGGTCGTCCCCGTGGTAGCACCGACCCTCGCGCCGCCACTGCGTCGCCCCGTCGGGCCGTAGCGAGCGTGGCACGCGGTCCAGCCGCCGTCCAGAGGCCGTCCCCGCGGCTGCACCGACCCGCACTCCTCCGTCGCGCTGCCCCTTCGGGCTGTCGCGCCGCGGCCCGCGGTCCCTGCCGCCGTCCCGAGGTCTTCCGATGACGCCCTGACCTGCCCGCCGCTGTTGCGTCGCCTCTTCGGGCCGTAGCGCCGTGGCCCGTGGTCCACTCCGCCGTCACCGCGCGTCGACCTCCGATGGTATGCGCCGCGCCGTCTTCCTTGGCGCAGGAACGCCACCGTCCGAGCCGGTCTTCGTCAAGCTGTCAGGGCTCTTCGCCTACTTCGAGCATCGTCGCCGTGCTTCTAACCTAGCCGCCGCCGCCGCTACCCCCGTAGCTGCCGTAGCCACCCGTCCACCCCCTTCGTCTTCGTCCAGCACCAGCCCGTCGCTAGTGTCGCCTTCATCTACCCTAACCGCTTCATCTACTCCGACAACCGTGGGCGACATTGGCCTCACGCCGATTGGCGCCGCAACCGTCGTCGAGTCCTTCTCTGCTGGCCTCTCCGACTTCTTCGACATGGCGTACAGCTTGTGCAGGTCCCAGTCTACGCATGCCCGGTGCTGGCAACACCGATGCGTGCCTTCGTCCACGACGTGTCCTCGGGCCTGGCAAGCCTGGTGCGGTGCTTCGTCAACTTCGTCTTCGTCCGTCTACACATGCCCGGTGGTGGCAACACCGGTGCGTGCCTTCGCCCACGATGTGTCCCCGGGCTTGGCAAACCCGCCGCGACGCGTCATCAACCACATCTTCTTCCCGGCGCACCACTACTTCGACACCACTGCGCCCATGCTAACTCGGCGCCCCCTTGCGCCTGCGGCTCCAGAGCGACTTCCTCGACACCGGCCACCCCGACTCGACATCGACCACGGCATTCTTCGCACGGCTACCTCGACCACGGCTCCACCACCCATGCTCTCGGCTACATCGACAAATGGCACAAAGGGCTACTGCCTGCTTGAGCAACCTCGTTGGTTTCCACTCCAGCCACGACTCCGCGATGCGTCGCCCGTTACGACTGTGGGGGGTGTCCGTCGGCTTGCCTTCGGATTCTTCTCCAGTCTCACCGTCTACGTCGCTACCGTTGTGACTGCGGGGGGATGTTGAGTAACGTGATTGTATTAGGAAACATAGGTTAGACTAGGAAATATTCTGGCTTGCCTTGTACTCCAAGTAGATCATGTACTCCTATATATATGCCCACGAGGCTCAAGCAATACAACGATAATTCCACCAAATCCTTCTCTCCCTTCTTACAAAAAGAAATATGCTTAGTTGAATTTATATAATTAAAGCCTCTGTACAAGTTCACATGCTCCATAAGAAGTTTGTATAGTTTGTAGATAGACTGGTTGGGGGAATACTAGGAATCTATTACCCATTGTTATGAGTCCAGATTTTAGGAACCAATTCACCATAGACCTCAGGTTACAAAGCAACAAGACACATACACTTCTTGCCTGTGTGAGAGAACGTCGTACCCTAGCTCTGGGCGACGGCTTCATGTTAAACAGCCAGGGGCGCAACTCCCTGGGTTAGCGTACAGATGGGATCGAGTACATCTTGGAGAACAAGGGATAAAATAGAGAGATATCTAGTTACAATGATAAGAGAATATTTGAACAAACTATCTCTATCTATCTAGGTTCGGTTGACATCATGAGGGCCGAAGGTTATCATGTAGGATCTCCATATGTGTTGTTTAACACCCTCCCTTAATCACAACTTTGTCAAGTTGAGATTACACTTGAACTTCTCAAGATTCCTCGTGGGCAACGCCTTTGTAAATCCATCTGCAACCTAATCACGTGAATGCACAAAACGAATTTCCAATTGCCTGTTAGCAACTCTTTCTCTGACAAAATGAAAATCCATCTCAATATGTTTTGTCCTGGCATGAAACACTGGATTAGCATATAAATAGGTAGCACCAAGGTTATCACACCATAAGCATGGAGCTTGAGTGCACTTCACACCAAGCTCCCTCAACATGGACTGAATCCAAATAATCTCAGCTGTAGCATTTGCCAGCGCCTTGTACTCAGCTTCTGTACTGGACCTTGATACAGTGGCTTGTTTCTTTGCACCCCATGATATCAAGTTTGGACCAAAGAACACTGCAAAACCACCAGTGGAGCGTCTGTCATCTAGACATCTAGCCCAATCAGAGTCAGAAAAAGCACTAACAAGAGTAGATGAAGACTTGCTGAAAGTAAGACCAAGATTCATAGTATCTTTCACATATCTCACTATGCGCTTTGCAGCAGTCCAATGAGTTTTGGTGGGAGCATGAAGAAACTGACATACTTTGTTCACAACAAAGGAAGTATCAGGTCTTGTCAATGTTAAATATTGAAGTGCTCCCAGTAAACTCCTGTATCTGGTACTATCCCCTTGACTCAAAGGTTCTCCTTCTGCAAGGGATAATTTCTCTGTACTAGACAATGGAGTTGGTGAGGACTTACACCCTTGCAACCCAACTCTTCTTACCAGATCATTGGTATACTTTTCCTGAGAGAGATGAAGACTATTTCCATGTTTCTTGACTTCAATCCCTAGAAAGAAATGCAAGTCCCCCAAATCTTTAAGAGCAAACTCAACACTCAGATCCTTCAACAGTCCTGTCACTGCCTCATCAGACGAACTTGTGACAATAATATCATCAACATAAATAAAAACAAATATGGATGTATTTGACTTATTATAGATAAACAAAGATGTGTCAGATTTAGAAGGAATGAATCCAAGTGTCTGCAACTTCTGACTGAGTCGTGAGTACCATGCTCGAGGAGCCTACTTCAGTCCATATAAAGCTTTGTCAAGTTTACACACATGAAATGGCTTGCCTTTACTTACAAATCCAGGAGGTTGTTTCATGTAGACTTCCTCTTCCAGAACACCATGAAGGAACGCGTTCTGTACATCTAGCTGTCGAAGACTCCATCCTCTGGAAACAGTAATGGACAGTACAAGACGAATGGTTGCAGCTTTCACAACAGGACTGAACATGTCCTCGTAATCTATGTCCTATCGTTTCTTAAACCCTTTTTGCAACCAGTCTGGCCTTGTAGCGATCTATAGTTCCATCAGACTTTCTCTTGATTATGAAAACCCACTTGCAATCAATTAAATTTTTACCTTGTTGTGGGGGAACGATATGCCATATTTTATTTTTCCGAAGTGCCATGCATTCTTCTTCCATGGCCTTTTTCCACCGTGCATCACTAAGTGCCTCCTCAAGAGTACTTGGTTCACCTGTTGACCATGCTAGGCCAAACTTTGTTATTTGCTTCTAATTGACAGGTTTTGTTACCCCTTTCTGTAGACGTGTACACGGAGGAACAGGTGCTGCTGTAGTATTGTTGGGCGCAGAAGATCCAGCTGTTGCACCGGTTGATCCCGAGGCAGATCCTTCCAGTTCCCCTGTTGCACCAGGGAAGGAATCCACGGGATTTTCTATGGCGGTAGTCTACAGCAACTGCGATACAGCCGGTGCAGAAGATCCCGCGCCTGGCTGCGGGTCCACTGGCGACCCATCATGGCGCAATGATGGCGTGGGCCTGGGCGAATCCGCGCCGGATCACGCACCGCCAGACGGATCAGCGCGGGGCTCCGTGCCTGCCTTCTGTCTGCTGGGTGCGGCACCAGTTGGCTGCCGTCGGATGTAGTGGCGGGGCCCATCTGTGGGCCAGCGACCCCGCGTGTCGGCACTTGATTGATGGGCGCAGAAGACGCGCCCGAGCCAGTGGAGGGGCGCCGCGTGCCAGGCGCTGGGTCGCTGGAGGCGCGCCTGGTAGGCGACACGGGTTCCTGTGGGATGCTGTTCTACTGCTGCATCGATCCCGATGCAGATTCGCTGCTGGGCTGTTGCAGCTTCAATCCCGATGAGGATCTGCACCCCAGCCCCGGACACATAAAATGTGGGCTGATTTCATCATCGTTTTGGGTGATTTCTGCACCGTTTTCTCCTTGGTTTTCATCTGCATCATCACAAAGCTCAAGTGCATGGTTATGAGAGTTAGTCAGTGATTGATCAACACAATTATCTCCCCCTTGATCAAGACCGGTAAGGCTAGATGGGAGGAGAAGAATTTCTTGAAGAAGTAGTGCACCGGCGTTGGGATGAAGATCGGAAAACGGGAACTTTGTTTCATCAAAGACTATGTCACGAGAGATATATACTTGTCCCATAGGAACATCAAGGCACTTAACACCTTTTATGCTTGGCACTATAGCCAAGGAAAACGCATTGCTTAGAGCGGAACATGAGTTTGCTATTGTTGTATGGACGAAGATTGGGCCAGCAAGCACACCCAAACACACAAAGAGAGGTGTAGTCGGGTTTGGTGTGAAGGAGTCTTTCCATAGGAGTTTCATTCTTAATGACATGACTAGGGAGCATGTTGATGATATGAACGGCAGTGAGAAACACTTCATCCCAGAACTCGAGGGGCATGGAGGTGCCAGCTAAAAGAGCTAGGCCAACCTCTACAGTGTGTCTATGCTTGCGTTCGGCAGACCCGTTTTGTTGGTGAGCATGCGGACAAGACACATGATGAGAGATTCCAAGTTTTTGGAAGAAAGAGTTTAGTTTCTTGTATTTCCCTCCCCAATCAGATTGGAGAGCAAGAATTTTACTATCAAACTGGCATTCAACTAAAGCTTGAAATTGAGAAAAACTTGGAACACATCGGATCTTTTCTTAAGAAGATAGATCCAAGAGAACTTGCTATAATCATCAATGAAACTCACATAGTATGTATGTCTACCAATAGAGGTGGGGGCAGGACCCCAAACATCAGAAAAGATAAGTTGCAATGGTTTGATAGAAATACTTGTAGAAACTGGATAGGGTAACCGATGAATTTTGGCCTTTTGGCATGAGTCACAAATTGTTTCAACATCACACTCTCCAACATATGGGAGCTTATTTTTCCTAAGAAATTGCTCAACTAAAGAAAAAGATGCATGTCCTAAACGATCATGCCACCGTGTTCAAGACACTTTGGTGGCACTAAACACTTGTTTATTCAATCTTCTAATCTCCGGAATCAAGGGATAGAGTCCACGAACGCATCTACCTCGATATAGCACTTTCTTCGTTGCCTGATCCTTGATCAAAAAGAAGAAAGGGTGAAATTCAAGAAAGACATGATTGTCAATGGTAATGCGGTGAACAGAAAGAAGATTTTTTGAAGCACTAGGGACATGCAAAATTCTTTTAAGGTGAATTTTTCTGTGAGGGGTTTTGATAATTGAGTGGCCAATATGGCTAATTTTCATACCTTCTCCACTAGCAGTGTGGATGTGGTCCTTGCCACGGTACTTTTCACGCATGGTCACTTTCTCCAGCTCGCCGGTGATGTGGTTTGTGGCGCCGGTGTCGATATACCAGTTGGTGTCGACGCCATAGGAGGCATCAGCTGCTCCGGCCACCTTCTCATCTTGAGATGAGTCATCTTCATCTTCCTCATAGCGGTACCAGCAATCCTTTGCTGAGTGGCCCGACTTGCCGCAGATTTGGCACCTGACCGTGTCAGGACGTGACTTGTTGTTGGAGCTGTTGTTGCGCCGGCCTCTAGTATTGGTGTAGGAAGGCCGGCCGCCGCCTCGTGAGTTGTTGAAGCCGCTGATGTTGCCGCCACCGGTGCCATTTCCCTTGTTGTTCCGGGGCGGCCCGCGGTGACGTGAGCTCCCGCCACGGCCGTGAGTGGTGGCGTTAGCAGAAGACTTGAAGCCGCCTCCTACAGCTCCTTGGAAGAGGGCCACCCACTGATCGAAGTTGCTCATCTGAGCGAACAACTCGTCGAGGGTGACTGGTATGGTGCATGCATCAAGGGCAGACACCAACGGCTGATACTCCATGTCAAGCGCATTGAGGATGCAAGAGATCAACTCATCATCCTGCAATGGCTTGCCAACAGCAGCAAGCTCGTCGGCGAGGCCATGCATATGCGCGAAGAAGGAGGCCACCGATTGCGTCCCTTTCTGCGCGTTGGTGAGGGCTGCACAGATGTTGTTGACGCGGGACAGCGAGGTTGACGAGAACATGCTCGCCAATGTCGTCCAGAGCTCGTGTGCATGAGTGATCGAGGTCACCTGCACCAAGACTTCTTTGGAGAGATTGTTCAGAAGATATCCTAGTACCTGCTGATCCTCTCGAACCCAGATGGGATGGAGTGGATTCGGGATGGTCTCCTCCTTCCCATCCTTGTCCTTACTGACGACGATCTTGGCCGGCTCCGCTATGCTTCCATCGACATAGCCGAAGAAGCCTGCCCCTCTCAGTTGCGGCGTAATCTGGGTACGCCATAGGATGTAGTTTGTGCGGGTCAGCCGCTCGGTGATCTGACCAGAGAGGGCAGAGGAGGTGGTGCTGGAGGAGGCCATGGCAAGGGTTGCGGGAGGAGGAGGGAAAACTAGATGGGAAGAGTTAGGCTCTGTATACCATGCGAGAGAACGTCGTGCCCTAGCTGTGGGCGACGGCTTCGTGCTAAATAGCCAGGGGTGCAACTCCCTGGGTTAGCGTACAGATGGGATCGAGTACATCTTGGAGAACAAGGGATAGAATAGAGAGATATCTAGTTATAGTGATAACAGAATATTTGAACAAACTATCTCTATCTATCTAGGTTCGGTTGACATCATGAGGGCCGAAGGTTATCATGTAGGATCTCCATATGTGTCATTTAACAGCCTGTTGTTCTGCTTGTGAGTTATATAATGCAATCTTCAATACTCAGTATATTTGACAGGACCATAAATGTACATCAGCAATTTCAGTGTAGTGCCTATGGCGCAAAAATAGTAGAAAACACAGAAGACAGAACATGTGCGACATCTGAAACTTGGTTGACTACAACTATCACAATAAAATGAAATATGCCAAATTAAATCACAAGTAGCTGTAGCTCGTCGGGAAGATGATTAGTTAGATGTAATTAATTTAAACCTATGCACGAGTGGGCTCTTGTAAATTACAGCCATGTGCAACTTCTGAAACTTACAAGTGTTTTGTCTTAACCTTCCAGTTATGCATTGACAGTTTATTCTACCAAGTACAGTTGCTCATAATAGTAACATGGGTTGTTTCTGTAGAAGACTCAGAAAGTGTCTCGCCTATGCATCACAATACGGCACGATCTTACTACATTCACAACAGCCACCAAACTGAAACAAGAACCTAGATCAAAGAGCTATTTCATTGCTAACTAAGTAGTAACCACTGGTATGATAGCAGCATCTTTGAGTTGTTGGTTTCATTTAGCCCTAAGCACTATCCCTACATAACAAAGACTCCCCAGGCTACCCTTCTATCCGATAACATATAAAATCAAGAACTGTTTCGGAAGGTCTAACTAGTGCTGAAGCAAAACTCAAGTAATATCTATCTTTTCATCTGCTGATCGACATAGAAGAATGACAAGATTGGAATTAAGAAGTCAATGCTAGCTAACTGTACTTTGATCAATCTTGTAAGGAAAGTTTCAGGAAAATGAAGGTGGCTTCAAACCGATACAAGAACACAAACAAAGCAGCATGCACCAGAAGCACATGATCCTAAGCTATCACAAATTAGCGCAATACAGTAAAGTGGCATGACTACTAGAAACTTGTCTATCCATGAGATTAACCAATTCCGATTAACATCCGAATATGAAAATTAGATTAGAATAATTATAGGTAAGAAATTAATGGAGTGGCACTATATAAGCTAAATTTGACATAATAGACTAAGTTAGTTCCCTCAACTCCCTCAAAGACTCATTTTGCCCCTGCTTAATTCTTGCTGAAGATCTGCCACTGATCACATCACATTCTCGATTTATCCACAGTGCCACCTCTCTTCATCCATGGAAAGCTCCTCTGAACAATCATCTAAGCCGGCAGGTAACTTGACCTTCAGATCAGACCACTGCCAAATCTTCGGCATGGAGAAACTCCCCCCTTTGTTCCATTCACACATTTTCTTTCCCACCGTAATGCCGGCATTCACGCAAGCACCATTTCTCATAGCACCACCAGCCACCTGAAGCTCAGAAGTCCCAAGAACACACTGAGATGTGCCGACAGAGAAGCATGGAGCAATATCTGGCCAGCAGTTTTCATGGGTCCTGGCTCGTTTCTTCTCTGTTTCGGTTTCAGAATCACTAGCGGTGAAGTAGTCTTCTAAAACACGAGACCGGGCAGGCGCTTGCTGCTTTCGCTGTCTCTGCGTCTGCGTGTCTAGTATTTTGGCCGCGAGTTTCATGTTCTCAGTGATGATGGAGTTCTTGAATATGCTAGCATGCAGGATGCACCTAGCATTGTGGAACTTCAAATGGCCTACCAATTCAGAATCGATCACGTCCGGGTATCTCTCCTTCAAAAACTCGCAGAAGTCGTTTGCATTGTAGGGGTGGAGGATCGGTGGGACTTGATTTGTTACTTGGACGTGAGGGGGTTTGGGTGCACCCTGACCTGGCCTCAAAACATGGGATGAGCTTGGTTGCCCTGGATCCTTAGTCATGGAGCATGACTCTTCTCGGCGGCGAGGCTGGTGAAAAAATGCAGGTGCACTTAACATGAGACAAAAGGAGTACAAAAATTACAATTCTAAGGTACTTACGCCACATGCTTTGAAGGATGGCTCCCCTTGCGCTGAAATCTTGGGTGGCTTATCGGCACCGATCATCTTGTTGACGAGTGTCTCGCTGTCGTAGTATTTGACACTAGGGGACACCAAGTGTGGCTTGCTCAGGGGCCCAAGGTACAAGTCGTACAACTGTATGTGTTAATAAAACACAACAAATTATGTGAACTCATGTAGAGAGAGAGAGAGAGAGAGAGAGAGAGAGAGAGAGAGAGAGAGAGAGAGAGCATTTTGGTTACTGTAAAAAGAAGGTCTGAAATTACCTGTAGGAGAAGCGGGCAACCAGTGATCAGCATTGTAGTCGTGGCCCTCTTGTTCCTGATGTCTGACTGAACCCTTGCTGCAGCATCCATGATGTGTGCGAGGAAATACGCGCTCCAGTTGTATTCTCTGATCTCATCCGCGTTGTAGAGCGAGCCCCAGAAGTCCGAGCACCCATGATCACCACGCTTCGCGGACGGAGCAAGAAAACGCCCGACGATCCAGACGACGAACGCCACTTTGAACTCATCCACCCTCTCGGCGGTGACCGACCCGTCCCAGTCCCGCCGGACGACGAGCTCGGCGGCCTTCAGCCCGTCGTTGCAGAACCGCTGCGAGCCCATGGCGAGCCTCACGAAGTCCGTCCTCTCTTCCGGGGTGTCCGGGTCCAGTCCACAGACTCGCCGGCCTCTCGAGGGCGTGCCTATCAGCCTCTCTATGTGCTCTGGGCTCATTTGGACCCTGACATCTTTCCCGATGGGCAGGGACCTGGAATTCAGATCAACTCTGCTGAGAAGTGACACGGTGTGCCTGAGGTTGGCATTGCCGTTCATCGGCATGCGTAGAACTCCGCCGAATCCGATCTCGGTGACGGCCTTCCTCTTTCCATCGCAGAACTCGGACATGGGATGTGACTCTGCTGCGGCAGATTCGTTGGCATCGATGGGCCGGGGACGTTTCCTGTTCCGAACACTCCGTTGCCTGTAGGTTGCCCAAGAACAAGACACTGCTCGTGCTCTCTGTTCCTGAAAAAGATTATCAGCATTAGTACGTACAGTAAATATACTACGTGCTAGTACAAGAACTCTGCTATACTGTTGTCTAATCTAGGCGGTTGGATCACAAAAATGAAGAGCCTAAACTGACTTCATGTACTGTAAAAAGAACTCCAGAAAAACTGAGAATGAACATACCATGATCGTCCTCTCCGCGTTCCAGAATGCAGGGGGAGCTAGCTCCCGTCGACACCTCTTGGCACCCGGAAAATGAACAATTCATCCTGTACTGTATAGCTAGGCCAACATGAGGACGCGCCAGAGTTGTCCATATGTGGCAAAAGTTAAAAAGAGTAGCCGAAAGTACGCCCCTGGTTTTACCAGGGTTGTCCATGCTCAGAGCGAGCGTGCTAGAGAAAATGATAACGTCTGACAAGTGAGAAGACGAGCATGGGCTGCAGCTGGAGTTATGGCTAGGAAAAAAGCCTACGGTTTGTGTTTGCATCGGCTCGGTACAGCATCTCCAACGGCAACCCCTCAACAAGAAAAAAACATCTCCAACGGTAAGGCATCTCCAACGGGAAATATCCCTCAAACAAAATCTCCAACGGAAAATCAATTACTCAGGTGGCGTATCTTGTTTGCGAATACGCAGGATGCGTTCTTTGCATTGATAGAAGGGGAGAAAACATAGGATGCGATCCTCAGGACGTACACTGTTAGGCGTGGACGCAGATTTTTAGAGCACTTGCACCCAGGCCTTGCTATTCTGACTCTTCAATATTGCTTTAAGATCTGTGCGAGACAACTAACTTTGTATATGAAATTTTCTATTTTTTGTTTCTCTCATATCAGGGGCGGGCCCACCTCAATTCAACAACTGAATACCCATTATTCTTGGCAAAAAACTAGGTATATATATAGTGTATATATTGTGTCTGTATATGAAAAAATGAAACTGATACACATACGCCCACAAACAGAGCTAGCCCAGCAGTCCACACTCTTTTTCCTGCAAGGCCTCAACAGCCACGGCCCAAATGGTTGGAGCACACCGCAAATACACGTCCATCATCGTAAAAAAAATCCCATCGATCGATCCGAGTTCAGACGTAGGGACGAACCGGCATCCCTTCCACCTTCGCAGCATCGATCGTTCTGTTCGCATCGCAGTTCGCACCCGAGCCTCCACACGCCAGGCGGCCGGTTAGGGTTGTTGCCGTCGCCTCGCCTGATCGACGATTGCGCATGCGCACGGCGCGCCGTCACAGAAGTGGCAGTGGGCAGCAGGCTGTATCGATTCAATCTCAAAGACAACCACAGATTGAAGTATTGAAGGTATAATTGTTAATTAAATGTATTAATCGTTTGGCTTCTGAAATTAGGGCCTCTTCTCTGTGCCGATTCTTGCTTGAACTGAACTCATGGACATGCACGGTTTTCTTTTCACTGTAATATGCAAGTTAAGGATGAGGACATCCACTCATTTTCAAAGCATCAAGGATAGTAAAGTTATCTTGTACTTCCTCTGTAAAGAAATATAAGAGTGTTTAGATCACTAGTTTAGTGACCTAAACGCTCTTATATTTATTTACGGAGTAATTTGTAAGCTTTCTTATCATTTGTTATTTTCTATCCTCTATATATTTTTTATTTTCCCACAATATGTCAAACAATTTTTACTTCTATATTTTGAACAAAACCATGTTATTATCAGTTTTCATTAATATAATATATTATGCGATATATTTTATATAGTTTAAAAATAGTACAATATGCTGCTATAATCGATTATACTCGCAAAAAGAAAGGCTATAGGCTTCCAAAAAACGTTTTAAAATTTTGAATACACAGTCCTCAAATCCTGGGCCCGCCCCTTTCTCATATAGAACACGTCTTGAACTTCAAACTTTGCAGCGCGGCAAAACTTACTAACTAAAATGTGGGATGAAACTTTCAGAATTTTTTGTCCGATGTAAATACTAAAAATAAGATTTTTTTTAATCAAATAAAACTTATTTTGTATATTTATGTTGGACGAAAAAATCTATTTTTTATCCTAGATTGTAGTTAGAAAACTTTACTGTTCTGCAAAGGTTTGAATTTGAAGACATGTTTTATGTGAGAGAAACAAAAAAGAGAAATGTACTTGCACAGATTTTGATGCAAAGAATGGATGGCTAGATAAGAGGGGTCTGGGTGTAGGTGCTCTAAAATATATTTTCGAGTTAGGCGTCTCCGAGGATGCTATGTACCAGTGAGAGGATTTGCTCAGACCCAGATCAACAAAGTGTCGGTTTACATACAGCGTCCTGTCTAGCCCTTTAGCGCCGGTGGCAGCCCAATGTCTTGCCTCATCCTTGATGACTTTGACGAGTACGGTAGTAGATGGTCATGCGCCATGGAAGATGACAGTATTCCGGTGCTTCCAAGTCTCTCAAGGCGTGAGAATGATGACGGATGCCAAACCCTTGCGCAAGGCTGACAGAGATTGTTGTATGGCCTCCGACCACCATTGGAAGAAGTCGATCATGCCATCGGCGCAACAGAAGTGCAACTGCTCGAGGAAAGGATTTCAAGCCATGTTAAACCTAGTGAAGACGCAACCCACAAGGTGTTGTAAGGTTTCCTCCTCCTCATAGCGAAGGACGCATGGGGGTTCATGCTGCAAACCACGAGAGGCAAGACGATCTGCAGTCCAACATCTGTTCTGGGAGGCTAACCAGATGAATAATTTGATATTGAGCCGGGCCCATTTACGCCAGATCAAGCGTCTGAACGGGGCATCCGTCGATCCCATGAACAAATCCTTGTAGCAAGATTTCGCCGAGTACTCGCCACTGCAAGTCAATCGCTAGGAGATATTGTCTGGTGTCGAGATCAGGGCGACTTGTTCAATGCGCCTCAACAAGTCAACATATTCCACTGTCGTGACGAGCCCATCATGCATATCATCAGATTACCAAAATATGACATTCTCTACTAAATCAATATATGTTATCGGACTACCAAAAATTGGCATGTTCTTATACTAAAGCTATGGAGAAAGAACGCCCACAGTTGCGCTTGCCCTTGCTGTGACCTTGTCGTCTTTATTGAGGAAGTTGCGGTCGAAAAAAAAAGAAGACGCAAAATGGAACGAGCCGAATTTGATCATCGTCGGAGCTGTCTAACCCATC
>NC_041392.1:156977134-157013191 GCF_002162155.2 Triticum dicoccoides | reverse complement strand
CATGGCACGTACTGCATGGTTTTGCTCTTGGAAAGGGCGCATGTCCTTCCCCTTTACCGCTTCTTGGGGATGCGGTCATGAATGGCTTGTTCGTCCAAGGCGGTGTGCGACTCCGCCTTCGTTGCCTCGGCCTCCCGTGCCCTTTGCTTTTCACGGTGGGCACGTTGCACTATTATATCGGATGACCCGTGATGCATACTTGCGTTGGCCTTTGACTTAGAGCCCGTCGCCGCAGGGATGAGGCGCTACTGAAGGTGTCGCGTCGCCACCCTAGAGGTGGGGCACCAAAGAGTGGTCACCGCATCCGACGAGTTTATGGTCACACACCTCAAGCCACCAGCCTCGACGGATTCGAGCGCCATTTGCGCCGACGCAATGGAATCCCGCCAAATCGACTCCTGCCGCGGTCGGGCGCACACCTCCCGAGAGTGGCGAAGATCCATGCGGAGACGACCATCTCCTACCCGTCCCCGCATGGGACGAGGTCCTAGTCGACGGGTCGGAAGATGTCTGAGTCGGATCCGCTATCTGTCATGCCTGAGGAGGCTGAAACAAAGCTTGGGAGCGGAATGGAGTGGAGTCACTAGGGTTTTGTCCAGGATGCAAATAGGTACGAATATATGTGGGGTCGGGGTGGACTAGCATGGGCCGGATCCAACGTGCGGACGCGCCCGGGTGCATCTGGGCCTCGCCATACGTATCCCAAATATGAGCTGGATGTGGGGGGTGTTGGTCAGCTTGGATGTATAGGGCTGGTATGAGGGATCCGGCTTGCCCGCTCCCTCCCCATGCTCCCATCCGTGCTCCCACTCCATCCTACGGCTGTCCTTTTCTCTTTTTTCTTTCTAATCTAATCATCTCCCCCTTAATTTTAAGGGGTGGGGCCGTGCCTTATTTTGTTTCAATCAAATCATGCCACGTATGCGGGAGCACGGATGGGAGCACGCTGAGGGAGCAGGCAAGTCTCATCCTGACATGAGGGGTACGACTGGGTTGAGATTTTGTGACCTGTCATTGACCGGGCCATTCGCTCAGACGTATAGGGAGCTTTAACGAGTTCGCTTGCGTATGCTCTAACAGCATCGAATGTGGCCCCCTATACACGCAGACGCATTTGAACACTCGCGTGGACCTGGTCACCCCTCTCATCTCGGCTATTGCAACCACACTCCTCATTCCCAAATCCTTTTTTCATACTACTTTATGCAATAACCATTTCATCTACGTACATCAAACTAACTAACTACAAATAAGCAAACTAGATACTCATAATCGGATATGTCGATGACCTCCTTGTCGAAGCCGCCGACCTCATGATCATTTGCGGCAGGAGAATCTGCAGCGCCTACTCCTCGTCATATTTGTATGTGAACAGTTGCTCACGCTTCACGTTGGCCTTGTGGATAAAGTGGTAATGCGCCGCCACCTCCGACTTGGATTGGATGGATGATGAGTGTTATTTTTATACTCATCACACAGTTGTTTAAACCAAATTATCTTAAAAATCTAAGAAAACCACTCTGATATTGCCAATGACTAACAAACACAATGGATCGTGAAATTCTTTCTTTATTTTGTTTCTACGGTAAAAAAGGCTATAAATGGATAAAATCACCATTTACAAGAAAAGACGTAAAATGGAGAAACAAGTAATTAAATTGAAGGCCAAAAGAGAAGACGGCATCTTATATGAGTGCACGCGCTCGTACCATGTGCCAAGAGCTCCATTGTGTCCAACCCAACCACTTTTGTAAAGGGGCCAGCACCAAAATCCCAAGGGAGCATTGTCGAAAACCACCATCCATGAACCAGAAGCCATTCTCCAGCCCTGGCCGTTGTCATATTTCACATCTCATCTCCATAGCCACCATCGTCGTCATCATCGCATCAATCCACATCCAAGTTAGCCATACTTGTAAGTGTGTATCGCATTCGGCAACCATTGTAAGACATATTATCAATAAAATATTTGTCTTTATGTCTTCTCCAATGATTTCTTCTTGCAATCGGATCATCGTGTGTGAGTAATTTGGTAAGGCAATGGGTTGAGGCATAGCCTTACAATCCGATGTATGTGTATGAGAGATCGATGGAAAGACTTGAATTAACATCATGTATATGTGTGAGAATTGCAGCGTAGTTGTCTCTTGTCTGTTCCTCATTATTCAACCCTGCGGGTGCGGGTACCTAGGATCATGGAGTTCGATCAAGGAGGAGGTTAGGAACAGGTAGGACGCGAAACACTATTCTGAACACCAGTGATATAGTACGGTAGTGGAAAGTCAATCTCTAGGGCTGCACGAGGTTTAGTCATTAAACTCCTAATGATTTTTTTAAATTATATTCTTAATAACCGAGGTAACCCCGCGTGATGGTAAGGGCATGCGGTTGGACAACTGACTCTTGATGAAGGTCGCAGACCTGTCAAGACGTAATATGAACACATCCCTCCCTCCATCTTGTTTGTAATCACATCTTAAAAGGTGTTTTCCAGAGCATAAATTAAGATCATGATGATCCAGATCACAAAATATGCTCGGAAGAAACAAGTCCTCATATTTATATGTGTTTCAGTTCTAAGGTATTAACTATCCGGTCTAAAAATTGAAATTTAATTCTCTTTCAAAAGCATGCTACAAGCCCTTGTCAAAGTGTACATTCTCTCGTGGGTTCGATTACTTAGGGTCACGGCTTGGGAAAAGAGGAAGGGAATTTTTCTGCTACCCATTACCAGATCACTAAAAGAGACCCATCAATGGACTCGAGAATGGCCAGCTAGTTCGCCGCCTTGGGCGATCTCGAACTGCGCCAATGTGTCCTCCATGCCAAATCCGCCATGCTTCATCACCTTCACCTCCCTTCCCCGTTTGGCACCTCCACCACTTCCATCTTCTCATCCGACGCCTCCTCCTCTTCCATCTCCTCCGGCACCCACTCTTGCCCCCTCTCCTCCTCCTCTAAAGAGTTTGGAGGCAGACCAACGGCAATGCGAGCAGTGCGATGTGCCTGGACGGCGCGCATCTCCGCCTGGATCTTCGTCGGCCGCTTCGGGGTCGCCTTTTTGTAGTAGATAATCATGGCGGTCCATGAACGACGAGGTCGGAGCGGATTGGTGCGCTGTGATGCGTCTCCAACGTATCTATGATTTTTTTATTGTTCCATACTATTATATTATCTGCTTTGGATGTTTAATGGGCCTTAATATGCTTTTTATATTATTTTTGGGACTAATCTATTAACCGAAGGCCCAATGCCAGTTTCTGTTTTTTGCCTATTTTAGAGTTCCACAGAAAAGGAATACCAAATGGAGTCCAAACGGAATGAAACCTTTGCGATGATCTTTCTTGGACCGAAAGCAAACCGGAAGACTTGGAGTTGAAGTCTAGAACGCCATGAGGCGGGCACGAGGCAGGAGGGCGCCCCCACCCTTGTGGGCCCCTCGTAGCTCCATCGACATACTTCTTTCGCCTATATATACTCTTATACCCTAGATCGATCGCAGAGAGCCACGAAACCACTTTTCCACCGCCGCAACCTTTTGTACCCGTGAGATCCCTTCTTGGGTCCTTTTTCGGCGATCTGTCGAAGGGGGAATCGATCACGGAGGGCTTCTACATCAACACCATTGCCGCTCCGATGAAGCGTGAGTAGTTTACCACAGACCTTCGGGTCCATAGTTATTAGCTAGATGGCTTCTTCTCTCTCTTTGATTCTCAATACAAAGTTCTCCTCGATGTTCTTGGAGATCTATTTGATGTAATACTCTTTTGCGGTGTGTTTGCCGAGATCCGATGAATTGTGGGTTTATGAACAAGATTATCTATGAATATTACATGGTTCTTCTCTGAATTCTTATATGCATGATTTGATATCTTTGCAAGTCTCTTCGAATTATCGGTTTAGTTTGGCCTACTAGATTGATCTTTCTTGCAATGGGAGAAGTGCTTAGCTTTGGGTTCAATCTTGCGGTGTCCTTTCCTAGTGACAGTAGGGGCAGCAAGGCACGTATTGTATTGCCATCGAGGATAAAAATATGGTGTTTATATCATATTGCTTGAGTTTATCCATCTACATCATGTCATCTTGCTTAATGCGTTACTCTGTTCTTATGAACTTAATACTCTAGATGCATGTTGGATAGCGGTCGATGTGTGGAGTAATAATAGTAGATGGAGAATCGTTTCGAACTACTTGACACAGACGTGATGCCTATATTCATGATCATTGCCTTAGATATCTTCATAACTATGCGCTTTTCTATCAATTGCTCGGCAGTAATTTGTTCACCCACCGTAATACATGCTATCTTGAGAGAAGCCACTAGTGAAACATATGGCCCCCGGGTCTCTTTCTTATTATATTGCATCTCTTTTATTTACATCGCATCTCGTTTACTATTTTGCAATGTTTACTTTCCAATCTATACAAAAAAATACCAAAAATATTTACTCTACTATCTTTATTAGATCTCACTTTTGCGAGTGACCGTGAAGGGATTGACAATCCCTTTATCGCGTTGGTCGCAAGGTTCTTGATTGTTTGTGCAGGTACTAGGTGACTTGTGCATTGTATCCTACTGGATTCATACCTTGGTTCTCAAAACTGAGGAAAATACTTACGCTACTTTCCTGCATCACCCTTTCCTCTTCAAGGAGAAACCAACACATGCTCAAGAGGTAGTAAGAAGGATTTCTGGCGCCGTTGCCGGGGAGATCTACGCCAAGTCAAGACATACCAAGTACCAATCATAAACTCTTCTCCCTCGCATTACATTATTTGCCATTTGCCTCTCGTTTTCCTCTCCCCCACTTCTAAAATGATTTTCGAGAACCTTTGCCTTTTCTTCACTCCTTTTCCGTTCGTCTCTTTTCGCTTGCTTCTTGTGTGCTTGTGTGTTGGATTGATTGTTTTTCACGATGGCTCAAAATAATACTAAATTGTGTGACTTTCCCAATACCAACAACAATGATTTTATTAGCACTCCGATTGATCCTACTACTGATGCAGAATCTTGTGAAATTAATACCGCTTTGCTGAATCTTGTTATGAAAGATCAATTTTCTGGCCTTCCTAGTGAAGATGCCGCTACCCATCTAAACAACTTTGTTAATTTGTGTGATATGCAAAAGAAGAGAGATGTGGATAATGATATTGCTAAATTGAAGCTATTTCCGTTTTCTCTTAGAGATCGTGCTAAAACTTGGTTCTCTTATTTCCCTAAAAATAGTATTGATTCATGGAATAAGTGCAAAGATGCTTTTATCTCTAAGTATTTTCCTCCCGCTAAGATCGTCTCTCTTAGGAATGATATTAATTTTAAGCAACTTGATTATGAGCATGTTGCACAAGCTTGGGAGAGGATGAAATTAATGATACGTAATTGCCCTACACATGGATTGAATTTATGGATGATTATACAAAAAATTTATGCCGGATTGAATTTTGCTTCTAGAAATATTTTAGATACGGCCGCGGGAGGCACTTTTATGGAAATCACTTTAGGATAAGCTACTAAACTCCTAGACAATATTATGGTTAATTATTCTCAATGGCACACCGAAAGATCCACTAGTAAAAAAGTTCATGCGATTGAAGAGATCAATGTTTTGAGTGGAAAGATGGATGAACTTATGAAATTGTTTGCTAATAAAAGTGTTTCTTCTGATCCTAACGATATGCCTTTGTCCACTTTGATTGAGAATAATAATGAATCTATGGATGTGAATTTTGTTGGTAGGAACAATTTTGGTAACAACGCGTATAGAGGAAACTTTAATTCTAGTCCGTTTCCTAGTAATTCCTCTAATAATTATGGTAATTCCTACAAAAACTCTTATGGAAATTTTAATAAGATGCCCTCTGATTTTGAGACTAGTGTTAAAGAATTTATGAGTTCGCAAAAGAATTTCAATGCTTTGGTTGAAGAAAAATTGCTTAAGATTGATGAGTTGACTAGGAACATGGATAGAATTTCTCTTGATGTTGATTCTTTGAAACTTAGATCTATTACACCTAAGCATGACATCAATGAGTCTCTCAAAGCCATGAGAATTTCCATTGATGAGTGCAAAGAAAGAACCGCTAGGATGCGTGCTAAAAAAGATTCCTTTGTGAAAGCGTGTTCTTCTAGTTTTCATGATAATAATGATGAAGATCTAAAAGTGATTGATGTGACTCCTATGAAATATTTTTTTTCCAATATAAATCTTGATAAAGATGGGATTGGAGATGAGTCAACTTTACTTAAAAGCCGTCCCAATGATTCGGAGTTTTTAGATCTTGATGCAAAAATTAATAAAAGTGGGATTGAAGAGGTCAAAACTGTACATAGCAATGAATTCACTATTTTGGATTTCAAGGAATTTAATTATGATAATTGCTCTTTGATAGATTTTATTTCGTTATTGCAATCCGTGTTAAATTCTCCTCATGCTTATAATCAAAATAAAGCTTTTACTAAACATATTGTTGATGCTTTAATGCAATCCTATGAAGAAAAGCTTAAACTAGAAGTTTCTATCCCTAAAAAACTTTATGATGAGTGGGAACCTATTATTAAAATTAAGATTAAATATTATGAATGTTATGCTTTATGTGATTTGGGTGCTAGTGTTTCCACGATTCCAAAAACTTTGTGTGATGTGCGAGGTTTCTGAGAATTTGATGATTGTTCTTTAAATTTGCATCTTGCGGATTCCACCATTAGGAAACCTATGGGAAGGATTAATGATGTTCTTATTGTTGCAAATAGGAATTATGTGCACATAGATTTCATTGTTCCTGATATAGATTGCAATCTTACATGCCCTATTATTCTTGGTAGGCCTTTCCTTAGAACGATTGGTGCAATTATCGACATGAAAGAATGAAATATTATATTCCAATTTACGTTAAGGAAAGGCATGGATCACTTTCCTAGGAAGAAAATTAAATTGCGTTATGAATCTATTATGAGAGCCACTTATGGATTGCATACCAAAGATGGCAATACCTAGATCTATTCTTGTTTTTATACCTAGCTAGGGCGTTAAACGATAGCGCTTGTTGGGAGGCAACCCAATTTTATTTTTGTTCTTTGCTTTTTGTTCCTGTTTAGTAATAAATAATTCATCTAACTTCTGTTATGATTGTGTTTTTTATGTTTTAATTAGTGTTTGTGCCAAGTAAAGCCTTTAGGATCTTCTTGGGTGATTGTTGTTTGATCTTGCTGATAAAGACAGAAAGTATGCGCTCACGAAAATAATTATCATTTTTTACCAGAGATCGATAAAATACTAATTCCAACTGCAGTAGATCAATATACTTTTTATCCTGGTCGTCCTAATTTTTCAGAATTTTTGGAGTTACAGAAGTATTCGTAATCTCCAGATTGCTACAGACTGTTCTATTTTTGACAGATTCTATTTTTCGTGTGTTGTTTGCTTATTTTGATGAATCTATGAGTAGTATCAGGGGGTATGAACCATATAAAAGTTGGAATACAGTAGGTTTAACACCAATATAAATAAAGAATGAGTTCATTACAGTACCTTAAAGTGGTGGTTTATTTTCTCATACTAACGGAGCTCATGAGATTTTCTGTTCAAGTTTTGTGTTGTGAAGTTTTCAAGTTTCTGGGTAAAGATTTGATGGACTTTGGAATAAGGAGTGGAAAGAGCCTAAGCTTGTGGATGCCCAAGGCACCCCAAGGTAAAATTCAAGAACAACCAAAATCCTAAGCTTGGGGATGCCCCGGAAGGCATCCCCTCTTTCGTCTTCGTCTATCGATAACTTCACTTGAGGCTATATTTTTATTCATGACATGATATGTGTTTTGCTTGGAGCGTCTTGTATGATTTGAGTCTTTTATTTTTAGTTTACCACAATCATCCTTGCTGTACACACCTTTTGGGATAGACACACATGAATCAAAATTTATTAGAATACTCTATGTGCTTCACTTATATCTTTTGAGCTAGATAATTTTGCTCTAGTGCTTCACTTATATCTTTTTAGAGCACGGTGGTGGTTTTATTTTATAGAAATTATTGATCTCTCATGCTTCACTTATATTATTTTGAGAGTCTTTTAGAACATCATTGTAATTTGCTTTGGCTATAAAATTAGTCCTAATATGATGGGCATCCAAGATGGGTATAATAAAAACTTTCATATAAAGTGCATTGAATACTATGAGAAGTTTGATTCCTTATGATTGCTTTGAGATATGAAGATGGTAATATTAGAGTCATGCTAGTTGAGTACTTGTGAATTTAATAGATACTTGTGTTAAAGTTTGTGATTCACGTAGCATGCACGTATGGTGAACCGTTATGTGATGAAGTGGGAGCTTGATTTATTTTCTGATTGTCTTCCTTATGAGTGGCGGTCGGGGACGAGCGGTGGTCTTTTCCTACCACTCTATCCCCCTAGGAGCATGCACGTAGTACTTAGTTTCGATAACTAACAGATTTTTGCAATAAGTATATGAGTTCTTTATGACTAATGTTGAGTCCATGGATTATACGCACTCTCACCCTTCCACCGTTGCTAGCCTCTCTAGTACCGCGCAACTTTCACCGCTACCATAAACCCACCATTTACCTTCCTCAAAACAGACACCATACCTACCTACTATGGCATTTCCATAGCCATTCCGAGATATATTGCCATGCAACTTTCCACCGTTTCGTTTATGATGACACGCTTCATCATTGTCATATTGCTTTGCATGATCATGTAGTTGACATCATACTTGTGGCAAAGCCACCTTCATAATTCTTTCATACATGTCACTCTTGATTCATTGCACATCCCGGTACACCGCTGGAGGCATTCACATAGAGTCATATTTTGTTCTAAGTATCGAGTTGTAATTCTTGAGTTGTAAGTAAATAAAAGTGTGATGATCATCATTATTAGGGCATTGTTCCAGTGAGGAAAGGATGATGGAGACTATGATTCCCCCATAAGTCGGGACGAGACTCCAGACGAAAAAGAAAGAAAAAAAGAGTCCATAAAAAGAGAAAAGGCCCAAATAAAAAAATGAGAGAAAAAGAGAGAAGAGACAATGTTACTATCCTTTTTCCACACTTGTGCTTCAAAATAGCACCATGATCTTCATGATAGAGAGTCTCCTTGAAGGAAATATGCCCTAGAGGCAATAATAAAGTTGTTATTTATATTTCATTATATCATGATAATTGTTTATTATTCATGCTAGAATTGTATTAACCGGAAACTTGATACATGTGTGAATACATAGACAAACAAAGTGTCCCTAGTATGCCTCGACTTGACTAGCTCGTTAATCAAAGATAGTTAAGTTTCCTAGCCATAGACACGTGTTGTCATTTTATGAATGGGATCACATCATTAGAGAATGATGTGATGGACAAGACCCATCCGTTAGCTTAGCACTTTGATCGTTTAGTTTATTGCTATTGCTTTCTTCATAACTTATACATGTTCCTATGACTATGAGATTATGCAACTCCCGAATACCGGAGGAACACCTTGTGTGCTATCAAACATCATAACGTAACTGGGTGATTATAAAGATGATCTACAGGTGTCTCCAATGGTGTTTGTTGAGTTGTCATAGATCGAGATTAGGATTTGTCACTCTGATTGTCGGAGAGGTATCTTTGGGCCCTCTCGGTAATGCTCATCACTATAAGCCTTGCAAGCAATGTGACTAAAGAGTTAGTTACGAGATGATGCATTACGGAACGAGTAAAAAGACTTGTCGATAATGAGATTGAACTAGGTATGGTGACCTTGACGATCGAATCTCGGGCAAGTAACATACCGATGACAAAGGGAACAACGTATATTGTTATGTGGTTTGACCGATAAAGATCTTCGTAGAATATGTAGGAGCCAATATGAGCATCCATGTTAAGCTATTGGTTATTGACCGGAGATGTGTCCCAGTCATGTCTACATAGTTCTTGAACCCATAGGGTTCGCACGCTTAACGTTCGATGACGATTTGTATTATGAGTTATGTGATTTGATGTACTGAAGGTTGTTAGGAGTATCGGATGGGATCACGGATATGACGAGGAGTGTCAAAATGGTCGAGACGTAAAGATCGATATATTGGAAGGCTATATTAGGACATCAGAAATGTTCCGAGTGATTCGGGTATTTTTCGGAGTACCGGAAAGTTATGGGAATTCGCTGGGGGAAGTAGTGGGCCTTAATGGGCCATACGGGAAAGGAGAGAAGGGCCTCAAGGGGTGGCCGTGCCCCCCCCCATGGCAAGTCCGAATTGGACTAGGGAGGGGGCAGCACCCCCCTCTCTTTCCTTCTCCCTCTCCTACTCCTTCCCTCTCTCCCCTCTTGGAAAAGGAAGGGGACTCCAACTAGGATTGGGAATCCTAGTTGGACTTCCCCTATAGGCGCGCCCCTCCTAGGCCGGCCTCCTCTTCCCCCCTCCTTTATATACATGGGCAAGGGGGCACCCCAAAGGCACTCCAAGATTTGTCTTACACGTGTGCGGTGCCCCCTCCACAGTTTTCCACCTCGGTCATATTGTCGTAGTGCTTAGGCTAAGCCCTACGTCGGTAACTTCATCATCACCATCACCATGCCATCGTGCTGACGAAACTCTCCCTCGGCATCAACTCGATCAAGAGTTTGAGGGACGTCACCGAGCTGAACGTGTGCAGATCGCGGAGGTGCCGTGTGTTCGTACTTGGATCAGTTGGATCGCGAAGACGTTCGACTACATCAACCGCGTTACTAAACGCTTCCGCTTTCGGTCTATGAGGGTACATAGACACACTCTCCCCTCTCGTTGCTATGCATCTCCTAGATAGATCTTGCGTGATCGTAGGAATTTTTTTGAAATACTGCATTCCCCAACAGTGGCATCTGAGCCAGGTCTATGCGTAGATGTTATATGCACGAGTAGAACACAAAGAGTTGTGGGCGATAATAGTCATACTGCTTACCTATTGGGGAACGCAGTAATTTCAAAAAAATTCCTACGCACACGCAAGATCATGGTGATGTATAGCAACGAGAGGGGAGAGTGTCGTCCACGTACCCTCATAGACCGTAAGCGGAAGCGTTATGAGAACGCGGTTGATGTAGTCGTACGTCTTCACGATCCGACCGATCCAAGTACCGAACGCACGACACCTCCGAGTTCAGCATACGTTCAGCTCGGTGACGTCCCACAAACTCCGATCCAGCAAAGCTTCGAGGGAGAGTTCCATCAGCACGACGGCGTGATGACGGTGATGATGATGCTACCGACGCAGGGCTTCGCCTAAGCACCGCTATGATATGACCGAGGTGGATTATGGTGGAGGGGGGCACCGCACACGGCTAAAAGATCAACCGATCAACTTGTGTGTCCATGGGGTGCCCCCTCCCCCGTATATAAAGGAGTGGAGGAGGGGGAGGGCCGTCCCTCTACTATGGCGTGCCCTGGGGAGTCCTACTCCCACCAGGAGTAGGATTCCCCCCTTCCATGTAGTAGGAGTAGGAGAGAAGGAAAGGGAAAAGAGAAGAGAAGGAAGGAGGGGGCGCCGCCCCTCCCCCTAGTCCAATTCGGACTAGGCCTTGGGGGGCGCACAACCTCCCCTCTCTCTTTCCCCTAAAGCCCAATAAGGCCCATATACTACCCGGCGAATTCCCGTAACTCTCCGGTACTCCGATAAATACCGAAATCACTCGGAACCTTTCCAATGTCCGAATAGAGTCGTCCAATATATCGATCTTTATGTCTCAACCATTTTGAGACTCCTCGTCATGTCCCCGATCTCATCCGGGACTCCGAACTACCTTCGCTACATCAAAACACATAAACTCATAATACCGATCGTCACCGAACGTTAAGCGTGCGGACCCTACATGTTCGAGAACTATGTAGACATGACCGAGACTCGTCCCCGGTCAATAACCAATAGCGGAACATGGATGCTCATATTGGTTCCTACATATTCTACGAAGATCTTTATCGGTCAAACCGCATAAGAACATACGTTGTTCCCTTTGTCATCAGTATGTTACTTGCCCGAGATTCGATCGTCGGTATCTCAATACCTAGTTCAATCTCGTTACCGGCAAGTCTCTTTACTTGTTCCATAATGCTACATCCCATAACTAACTCATTAGCTACATTTCTTGCAAGGCTTATTGTGATGTGCATTACCGAGAGGGCCCAGAGATACCTCTCCGACAATCGGAGTGACACATCCTAATCTCGATCTATGCCAACTCAACAAGTACCATCGGAGACACCTATAGAGCACCTTTATAATCACCCAGTTACATTGTGACGTTTGGTATCACACAAAGTGTTCCTCCGGTACTCGGGAGTTGCATAATCTCATAGTCAAAGGAACATGTATAAGTCATGAAGAAAGCAATAGCAACAAACTAAATGATCATCGTGCTAAGCTAACGGATGGGTCAAGTCAATCACATCATTCTCTAATGATGTGATCCCGTTAATCAAATGACAACTCATGTCTATGGTTAGGAAACATAACAATCATTGATTCAACGAGCTAGTCAAGTAGAGGCAAACTAGTGACACTCTGTTTCTCTATGTATTCACACATGCACTAAGTTTCCGGTTAATACAATTCTAGCATGAATAATAAACATTTATCATGATATAAGGAAATATAAATAACAACTTTATTATTGCCTCTAGGGCATATTTCCTTCAGTCTCCCACTTGCACTAGAGTCAATAATCTAGTTCACATCTTTATGTGATTAGTTCACATCTCCATGTGACTAATACCCAAAGGGTTTACTAGAGTCAATAATCTAGTTCACATCGCTATGTGATTAACACCCAAAGAGTGATCATGTTTTTCTTGTGAGAGAAGTTTAGTCTACGGGTCTGCAACATTTAGATCCGTATGTATTTCACAAATTTCTATGTCTATAATGCTCTCCAAGGAGCTACTTTAGCTAATTTCTCCCACTTTCAATATGTATCCAGATCGAGACTTAGAGTCATCTAGATCATGTAAAAATCTTGCATCGATGTAACTCTTTATGACGAACTCTTTTATCGCCTCCATAACCGAGAAATATTTCCTTAGTCCTCTAAGGATAATTTTGACCGTTGTCCAGTGATCTACTCCTAGATCACTATTGTACTCCCTTGCCAGAATCATGCTAAGGTATACAATAGGACTGGTAAACAACATAGCATACTTTATAGAACCTATGACTGAGGCATAGGGAATGACTTTTCATCCTCTTTCTATTTTCTGTAGTGGTCGGGTTTTGAGTCTTTACTCAACTTCACACCTTGCAACACAAGCAAGAACTCCTTCTCTGACTGTTCCATTTTGAACTACTTCAAAATCTTGTCAAGGTCTGTACTCATTGAAAATATATCAAGTGTCTTGATCTATCTCTTTAGATCTTGATGCTCAATATGTAAGTAGCTTCATCGAGGTCTTTCTTTGAAAAACTCTTTTCAAACACTCCTTTATGCTTTTCAGAAAATTCTACATTATTTTCGATCAACAATATGTCATTCACATATACTTATCAGAAATGTTGTAGTGCTCCCACTCACTTTCTTGTAAATACAGGCTTCACCGCAAGTCTGTATAAAACCATATGCTTTGATCACTTTATCAAAGCACATATTCCAACTCCGAGATGCTTGCACCAGTCCCTAGATGGATCGCTGGAGCTTGCTCACTTTGTTAGCACTTTAGTATCGACAAAACCTTCTGGTTGCATCATATACAACTTCTTTAAGAAATCCATTAAGGAATGCAGTTTTGACATCCATTTGCCAGATTTCATAAAATGCGGCAACTGCTAACATGATTCAGACAGACTTTTAAGCATCGATACGAGTGAGAACATCTCATCGTAGTTAACACCTTGAACTTGTCGAAAACATTTTGCGACAACTCAAGCTTTGTAGATAGTAACACTACTATCAATGTCCGTCTTCCTCTTGAAGATCCATTTATTCTCAATGACTCACCGATCATCGGGCAAGTCAATCAAAGTCCATACTTTGTTCTCATACATGGATCCCATCTCAGATTTCATGGCCTCAAGCCATTTCGTGGAATCTGGGCTCATCATCGCTTCCTCATAGTTCGTAGGTTCGTCATGGTCTAGTAACATGATTTCTAGAAAGGATTACCATACCACTCTGGTATGGACCATACTATGGTTGTCCTACGAGGTTCGGTAGTAACTTGATCTGAAGTTTCATGATCATCATCATTAGCTTCCTCACTAGTTGGTGTAGAGATCACTAGAACTGATTTTTGTGATGAACTACTTCCCAATTCGGGAGAAGGTACAATTACCTCATCAAGTTCTACATTCCTCCCACTCACTTCTTTCGAGAGAAACTTCTTCTCTAGAAAGGATCCACTCTTTAGCAACAAAGATATTGCCTTTCGGATATGTGATATAGGGTGTACCCAATAGTTTCTTTTGGGTATCCTATGAAGACGCACTTTTCCGATTTAGGTTTGTGCTTATCAGGCTGAAACTTTTTCACATAAGCATCACAACCCTAAACTTTAAGAAACGATAGCTTAGGTTTCTTGCTAAACCATAGTTCATACAGTGTCGTCTCAACGGATTTAGATGGTGCCCTTTTTAACGTGAATGTAGCTGTCTCTAATGCATAGCCCCAAAAACGATAGTGGTAAATCGGTAAGAGACATCATAGATTGCACTATATCCAATAAAGTACGGTTATGATGTTCGGACACACCATTATGCTGTGGTGTTCCAGGTGGCGTGAGTTGCGAAACTATTCCGCATTGTTCCAAATGAAGACCAAACTCGTAACTCAAATATTCGCCTCCGTGATCAGATTATAGAAACTTTATTTTCTTGTTACGATGATTTTCCACTTCACACTGAAATTCTTTGAACTTTTCAAATGTTTCAGACTTATGTTTCATTAAGTAGATATACCCATATCTACTCAAATCATCTGTGAAGGTTAGAAAATAATGATACCCGCCGCGAGCCTCAACACTTATCGGATCACATACATCAGTATGTATTATTTCCAATAATTCAGTTGCTTGCTCCATTGTTCCGGAGAACGGAGTCTTAGTCATCTTGCCTATGAGGCATGGTTCACAGGCATCAATAGATTCATAATCAAGTGATTCCAAAAGCCCATCAGGATGGATTTTCTTCATGCGCTTTACACCAATATGACCTAAACGGCAGTGCCACAAATAAGTTGCACTATCATTATTAACTTTGCATCTTTTGGCTTCAATATTATGATATGTGTATCACTACGATCGAGATTCAATAAACCATTCACCTTGGGTGTATGACCATTGAAGGTTTTATTCATGTAAATAGAACAACAATTATTCTCTCACTTAAATGAATAACCGTACTGCAATAAACATGATCAAATCATATTAATGCTTAACACAAATACCAAATAACATTTATTTACGTTCAACACTAATCCCAAAAGTATAGGGAGTGTGCGATGATGATCATATCAATCTTGGAACCACTTCCAACACACATCGTCACTTCACCCTTAACTAGTCTCTGTTCATTCTTGTAACATTCCAAATTTTCAATTTGGAATGTTATACATAGGTCATTCATGCATATCATATTTTATCGCATTTCGTTTCGCGATCCTCGAAATTTTATGCAACTCAAGGACCCACGGAGAGAGTTGGGAATTTTGTTATTTTCATATTTGGGTTTTTCTCAAATTTTGAAAAGAGGATCATTTGGTTTTAATTATATTTCCCTCCAGAAATATTTCATATTAAAATATATGAGAGGAGATAATATGACTTCTCCAAAATAGATGAAATATTAGAGGAAAAATGTTAAAATCAAATAAATGATTTTATTTGGATTTTATTGCAATTTTATTTGAATTAGGAAAAAAATGCGTATTTCAAAATTGCATTAGAGGTCTAAATAAATGTTCACTTTGTCCGCTATATTATTAGAGGACCGTGAAAATTTATTTTAGGATTTTTGGAGTCCGTTTAGTATTTCTTTTATTTGTTTTTCCGCATGAGGATTTAAAAAAATTGAACCGACCTACCGGGCCGTGTCCGGCTAGGACTCCTGGCCCGGCCGGCTTTATAAGCCGCAGCCCGTGAACCCCCGAGGCCCACGTCGCGCCCCTCCGCCTCGCCGCGCCACCGCCGGACCTGACCCTGCCGCCGAGGTAGTAACCGCCGCCGCCCGGTTTTCTCGGGAAAATCGCCGGGTTTTTTCGAAACCCTTGATCAGTTTTTTTTATTTTCGGTTTTCTCCGGTTTAGTTAAAAAATGGACGTTCATCCGTACGTTCGTTTTAACGAACGCTGTTCATTCGTTAGCCGCAGACAGTGAACGTTCGTTTGTTAGCCTGTTCGTCAGTTTTCTTTTTCCAGGGTTTTTCCGCGATTATTTTCGATCGCGGTTTCTGCCCTAATCTTCGTTTTAGTATATCTTTTCGCTCGTTTATCCGAATCAGGTGAAACAAGTGCCTAGATCTTCGTCTCGAAGCCCTCTTTTTGTTTAACCAACTTGAACAAGATTTTGGTACTGTAAAATTTGACTTTAGTCCATATTAGTAATCGAATCTTGTTTCTTTCGTAGTTTGAGTTTCGTTGGTCCGTTTGATTTGATTCTTTTTGCAAACCGGAGTTCTTCAGTTGAACTTTCTGGTTAGATCTTATTATTTGAGTTTTACCCATGAATCTTTCCTTGAGTGCTTATGTATGATATTGTTTGTTTGCGATAGAATACCCAGAGTGCTAAGCGTGCTACGACGAATCTCTATGTTTTGCGGATCGTCAGCAAGGCAAGTAACACATTGATCATACCCTTTTATTACCCAGTTTTTATGCATTAGTTTCAACCCTCACACATTGCATGAGTAGGATCTCTTAACTTGTGGGTTTGGGAAGTAGATGATGAGGTAGAACATATTGCCCTTTTATTATCAAACCCTTGGGAGTTACTTCTATGCTATGCTTATATTGCTATGCTATGCTCGTAGACATGGATTGGGTTTGAGTGGATCCATGACAGATGTGAGATTGTTAATTAATGGTTCAACTTAAGGTGGAACCTTTAATACACATCTGGGTGGATTGCTTGTGGGCACCTGGAGAATCCAGTGTTGTCCTAGGATATCCCGGAGTACCCATGTGATCATCTAAGGTCCGCCACCCAGGCTCAAAGGGATCATAAGATTATTCATGCTAGAAACTTCCATGTGTAGCCACAAGCCATTATGGGCTCTGGCATAGTTGAGTATGTTGCATGACCTCTTCCAGTGGTAGACTAGCAGATGTAGGGGATGTAGGTTGGTACGGTCTACCTGGGATTAGAGTTAATGCTTCTGAAAAACTGTGTCTCGGTCAACCGTTTCTCAAACACCATGTAGTGCGAGAAAATCCAACGGAGGAGACTGAGTCTTGTGGGGAAAAGTGCGCAAACCTCTGCAGAGTGTACAAACTAATCATGATTAGCCGTGTCCACGGTTATGGACATCTTGAGTATCTGGTACTTGAATTATTGATTTGATCTCATCACTCTAAATTAATTTGCTGGTATGTTAATGATTATTTTTAATTGGGGATTGAGTTGGAGGAACCTTCTCAATGATGTATCAACTACCATGATAGTTAAATAAAATATATTCCTTTGTTGTAGGGAAAAATTGGCTTTTCGCAAAATAATATAACCATAGAGCCTCCACCAGCCATATATTCATGTAGTGATAGCATTTATCCGTTCATTGCTCTATTGTGTTATTTTGCCAGCATATTCCATGTGCTGACCCGTTTCGGGCTGTAACATATCATGTTGCAGACTTTTCAGACGACGAGTAAGGTGCCATAGGTCGTTTGGCATGCACTCAGCTATGCCGTTGGAGTTGATGGACTCGCTTTATCTTTCAAGCCTTCCGCTATTATCGTATTTAGATGGCCTTAAGCCATATTTATTGTAATAAGTTCTCTTTTGAGACATTCGATGTAATAAGTGTGTGATTGCTACTCTGTTATAAATCCTTCGACTACTGTGTGTGTTAACATTACCGATCCAGGGATGACACTGAAGCACAGAGACTTGACCGTCTGAGGTTGGGTCGCTACAAGATGGTATCAGAGCACACGCTGAATGTAGGACACGACCACTAAGATGAGCCATAGATCACTCTTCTCTACTCATTTCTGACTTCTCTCCATTTTCTACTCTTTAGGATGGCAGACTCAAGGAACAAGTTTTCTCAGCCGGATGAAGACACCCCGTTTGGATGACACTTGAAGGAAGTCACTAGGTATCTGAACATCGGAATGCCAAGATTCACCTGAACCTACACCGCCACATACCAGAAGAGGAACGCTGGATGATTCAAGTTCAAGTTCCAGGAAGGACATTCATATCAGTCACTGATCCCATAGAGTTTTTCCTTTGGTGCACCAACCTGGAGTCTAGGAAAGAGCATGGCATCCCACATCACCATCGGACGCATCGGTGAAGTTTATCACAAGGAGCTTAAGGACACTATCTATCAGATATGTGGGCACTGAGATGAGCAATGGGAGATGATCAGCACCAGGAAGGACAGGTCCATTGCAGCTTTCATCCAGGAGTTAAATCATCACATTCGTCGCCGGGAGAACCAGATGTGCGCAAGCATGATATATTCGAAGAAGGCGAAGACCAGGATCATAGAGCTAGAAGAGGAACTCAAGTCTACACGCGATGGATATGAGGAGGAAATGATGATACTTGTGGAGATGAATGACGACCTAACGAGGAAGCTAGGAGTTTTCATGGGAGACCACGCACCAGGAGGAGAAGACGACGAACCCAAGGAGATTCGTTCTGAAGACTACATCATCATCAATGACACCGACTCCGACCCTGATGGTAGTGATGATGACTATGAAGACGAAGCTGGAGTGAACATCATGGAGTCTTCCACCGATCAAAATTTCTAGTAGACCACCATATGATCAGTAGTGTTCCCCCATGTATATAGAATAGTCCGAGCACTGTAACGATAGTTAGATCGATTGTATTCCCTTGATTGATTGATTGATTGATATGATATGATTGTGTTTGTCTCATGTGCATATGGGTAGTGCTTTATCACTAGACCTCATTCTATTCTAATCTCTCCCCTCTAAAACCCATCAGATGCCTCCGAGACGTGACCCCGGATTTGTCTTCCCACCAGAGCTCACTCAGTTGATCCAGTAGCTGAATGCCTTGGTGCAGTTGTTAGTTCAGAACCAAGGCAACAACAACAACAACAACAACAACAACAACAATAACAACAACCCTCCGCCACCACAACCAGTTGACAACTTAGCCCGTTTTCTGAGGTTACAACCGCTGGTGTTTTCTAGTAGCACCGAGCCCATAGTTGCGGATGACTGGCTCTGCAGGATTGGAAGGGAGTTAACCACTACCAGTTGCACAGATGCCGAGAAGGTGCGTTTTGCCGCACACCAATTGGATGGACCCGCAACCGCATGGTGGGAGAATTACACAGCCACTTTTCCCATAGCAAATGTCACTTGGGAGCAGTTTCAGCAGGCTTTCCTCACAACCCATGTCTCAACTGGAGCCATGAGCATGAAGAAGCGTTAGTTTTGCAACTTACGCCATGGGAATCATATTGTAGGTCAGTACGTGGAGGAGTTTAGCAAGTTATCTCGCTATGCCCCAGATGATGTGGCCACAGACGCCACGAAGCAGGAGAAGTTTATGGAAGGGCTGAATGATGAGATGAGCATGCAGTTGATGGTGGCAACATTCAACAACTACCAGGAGTTGGTAGACAAGGCTCTTATGATTGAAGGGAAGCAACAGCAGATTGAGAGCCTTAAGAGGAAGTATGGACAAGGGAAGTACAATTCAGGAGCTCAACAGAAACCCCATTTCACCCCGAACTCGGGAGGGATTACCCATAACCATGGAGGCCACACCCATAACGGAGGGATTTTCCATAACCACAATGGCCCCAAGAATGGGAATGGAGCAAGCATCAATCAGAATCGCTCTAACCCAGCCACACCCGCCAAGAAGGATCTAAGTCACATTACTTGTTTCAAGTGCGGGAAGACTGGACACTATGCCACTGAGTGCCCTGAAGCGAAGAATGGGAATGACAATGGAAGCTCTGGGAAGAAGCCCAACCCTTTGAACAGTGGACAAGTGAACCACGTGAACGTGGTGGAGGTTGAAGAGCAGCCTGATGCAGTTATCGGTAAGTTTTTGGTTAGGTCATTTACCGCAATTGTTCTTTTCGATACTGGTGCATCGCATTCATACATTTTAAGGGGATTAGTGGACAAGTTTAAGTTACCCACCTTAGCCCTTAGGACACCCTTGCTAGTGAGTTCACCAGGTGCAGAGTATATGGCCAGCCGATGGTGCGACCGGTTACCTTTAACCATTGGCAGCCATGTTTTCCCCTCAGACTTAATAGTTTTGGTATCCCAAGGATTGGATGTGATACTGGGGATGGATTGGTTATCGAAGTATGGAGGAAACATTGATTGCGCCAGTAAGTCAATTTTACTCACCACCCCGGAGGGAAAAAGGGTTAAGTATGTATCCAGGCATACTCCTAAGAGTACTCACGTAAATTCTCTCACGGGAGTTGTTCAGGAAGAAGTGCCGGTAGTGAAGGATTACCCGGATGTATTTCTAGAGGAATTACCAGGCATGCCACCAGACCGTGATATTGAGTTTTTGATAGAGCTGTTGCCAGGCACCGGACCGATATCGAAGAGACCCTACCGGATGCCCGCAAATGATCTGGAGGAGATTAAGAAGCAGATCAAGGAGTTATTGGAGAAAGGTTACATTCAACGAAGTTCATCACCATGGTGAGCCCCAGTGCTCTTGGTTGAGAAGAAGGATAAATCTCTGAGAATGGTTGTTGATTATCGGGCATTGAATGAAGTGACGATTAAGAAGAAGTACCCACTTCCGATGATCAATGATTTGTTTGACCAGCTGCAAGGAGCTAAAGTGTTTTCGAAGATCGACCTGCGATCAGGATACCACCAGCTGAAGATTCGAGAAAAGGATATACCTAAGACAAATTTCACCACAAGGTATGGGCTATACGAGTATACGGTTATGTCATTCGAACTGACTAATGCCCCTGCCTATTTCATGAGTATGATGAATAAGGTGTTCATGGAATTCTTGGATAAGTTTGTTGTGGTGTTCATTGACGATATCTTGGTATACTCAAAGAATGAAGAGGAACACAAGGAGCATTTGCGTTTGGTTCTTGAGAAGCTCAGGGAACATCAGTTATATGCCAAGTTTAGCAAATGTGAGTTTTGGTTGAAGGAAGTTGGATTTCTTGGACATGCTATATCAGGAGAAGGTATAATAGTGGATCCTACCAAGGTTCAGTCAGTCACTGAGTGGTTGGCACCCACCTCAGTTGGAGAGATCCACAGTTTTCTTGGACTCGCGGGATACTATCGGAGATTCATTGAGATTTTTTCCAAGATTGCAAAGCCTATGACGAAGTTGTTGAAGAAGGACACCAAGTTCCATTGGACTGAAGAATGTGAAGAAAGTTTCCAGGAGTTGAAGAAACATTTGACTACAGCCCTAGTGCTAATTCTGCTAGATATATGCAAGGATTTCCAAGTGTATTGCAATGCCTCTCACTTAGGACTTGGAGGAGTAATTATGCTAGACGGGAGAGTTATTTCTTATGCCTCATGTCAACTTCGACCGCATGAGTTGAATTATGCCACACATGACTTGGAGTTAGCAGCTGTAGTGCATGCACTCAAGACCGGAGACATTTTATTATTGGGAACCATTGTGATGTTTACACGGATCATAAGAGTTTGAAGTACATTTTCACACAGAAGGAGTTGAACCTCAGGTAGAGGAGATGGTTGGAGCTCATAAAGGATTACGATATGAAGTTGCACTATCATCCAGGAAAGGCCAATGTCGTAGCAGACGCTTTGAGCCAGAAGAGTTATGTCAATATCCTCGTAAGCGGAGGATTGCCAAAGGAGATAGCAGAAGATCTCAGGGAGCTTCGTTTGGAGATCGTCCCTAGAGGTTTTCTTGCAGCAATGGAAGTTCAATCAACATTATTGGGAAAGATTCGAGAAGCTCAGAAGGATGATAAAGAAATTGTTGAAATAAAGGAGAAGATGAGTGAAGGAAAAGCCAAAGGTTTTCGTGAGGATGAACACGACACCTTGTGGTTTGAGGACCGTGTATTTGTGCCCAACAATGCCAAGATCAGGAAGTTGATACTTTAGGAAGCTCATGATTTTCCATACTCGATACACCCCGAAAACACCAAGATGTATTTGTATTTGAAGGAGCGTTTCTGGTGGACCGGGATGAAGAAGGATATTGCCGAGTATGTAGCCGTATGTGATGTATGTCAGAGAGTGAAGGCAGAACATCAGAAGCCAGCAGGATTACTTCAGCCTATGCCGATACACGAATGGAAGTGGGATAAGCTTGGCATGGATTTCATCACCGGATTACCCAGGACCCGATCGGGATATGATTCTATCTGGGTAGTAGTGGACCGCTTGACCAAAGTAGCTCCCTTTATCCCAGTGAAAACCACCTATACAAGTGCGAAGTTGGCCAAGATATATATGACCAGGATCGTATGTCTGCATGGAGTTCTGAGTACCATTGTATCAGATAGAGGAACACATTTTACTTAAAAGTTTTGGCACTAGCTGCACCATACTTTGGGTACTAGGCTAGAGTTCATTACTGCTTTTCGTCCGCAGACAGATGGACAGACCGAGAGAGTCAATCAGATTCTGGAGGACATGTTAAGAGCTTATGCGCTAGATTATGGATCTAGTTGGGATGACAACTTACCCTATGCAGAGTTCTCATACAATAATAGTTACCAGGCCAGTTTGAAGATGGCACCATTCGAAGCCCTGTATGGACGAAGGTGTAGGACACCGTTAATTTGGGATGAAGTAGGAGACCGTCAATTGTTTGGACCAGATTTGATTAAGGAGTCTGAAGAGAAGGTTAAGCTGATACGAGATAGACTAAAGGTAGCTCAGTCTAGACAGAAGAGTTATGCAGACTCAAAACGCAAGGAGTAGTCTATGAAATCGAAGACAGAGCATATCTGCGAGTGTCACCTCTGCGAGGAGTTAAACGTTTTGGAGTTAAAGGAAAGTTAGCCCCGAGATTTGTAGGACCTTACCGTGTTTTGGAACGCATTGGAGAGGTTGCCTACAAGTTGGAATTACGCGAAGGACTGTCAGGAGTACATGATGTGTTTCACGTTTCCCAGTTGAAGAAGTGCCATGCCGAGATAGCCAATATCCCTCTGAGAGATACCGTGCCCCTGGAAGCAATTCAGTTGGATAGTGATTTGACCTATGAGGAGAAACCGGTCAAAATTCTCGAGTTTGCCAGCCGAGTTACTCGCAACAAGGTTATCAAGTTTTGCAAAGTTCAGTGGAGCCACCATACCGAGGATGAAGCCACCTGGGAACAAGAGGATGATCTACGCAAAGACCACCCACACCTATTTTCTAGCCAACCTGAATCTCGAGGACGAGATTCATCTTAAGGGGGGTAGGTTTGTAACATCCCAAAATTTCAATTTGGAATGTTATACATAGGTCATTCATGCATATCATATTTTATCGCATTTCATTCGTGATCCTCGAAATTCTAAGCAACTCAAGGACCCACGGAGAGAGTTGGGAATTTCGTTATTTTCATATTTGAGTTTTTCTCAAATTTTGAAAAGAGGATCATTTGGTTTTAATTATTTTTCCCTCCGAAAATATTTCATATTAAAATATATGAGAGGAGATAATATGACTTCTCCAAAATAGATGAAATATTAGAGGAAGAATATTAAAATAGAATAAATGATTTTATTTGGATTTTATTGCAATTTTATTTGAATTAGGAAAAAATGCGTTTTTCAAAATTGCATTAGAGGTCTAAATAAATGTTCACTTTCTCCGCAATATTATTAGAGGATCGTGAAAATTTATTTCACAATTTTTGGAGTTCGTTTAGTATTTATTTTATTTGTTTTTCCATGTTAGGATTTTTTTTTAAAGTGAACCGACCTATCGGGCCGTGTCCGGCTAGGACTCATGGCCCGGCCGGCTTTACAAGCCGCAACCCGCAAACCCCCAAGGCCCAAGTCACGTCGCCGCCAGCCCTAACCCTAGCGCCGCTCGATCCGCGCCGCCGCCTCGCCACGTCGCGCCGCCGCCGCCTCGCTGACGCGTCGCCGCCCCGCCGCGAGGTAGTAACCGTCGCCGCCCGGTTTTCTCGGGAAAACCACCGGTTTTTTCGAAACCCTAGATCATTTTTTATTTTTGGTTTTCTTCATTTTTTCTTCAGTTTAATTAAATAGCGGATGTTCATCCGTACATTCGTTTTAACGAACGCTGTTCATCCGTTAGCCGCATACAGCGGACGTTCGTTCGTTAGCCTGTTCGTCAGTTTTCTTTTTCGAGGGTTTTTCCGCGATTATTTTCGATCGCGATTTCTGCCCTAATCTTTGTTCTAGTATATCTTTTCGCTCGTTTATCTGAATCAGGTGAAACAAGCGCCTAGATCTTCGTCTCGAAGCCCTCTTTCTGTTTAAGCAACTTGAATAAGATTTTGGTACTGTGAAATTTGACTTTAGTCTAGATTAGTAATTGAATCTTGTTTCTTTCGTAGTTTGAGTTTCGTTGCTCCGTTTGATTTGATTCTTTTTGCAAACCGGAGTTCTTCAGTTGAACTTTCTGGTTAGATCTTCTTATTTGAGTTTTACCCATGCATATTTGCTTGAGTTCTTATGTATGCTATTGTTTGTTTGCGATAGAATACCCGGAGTGTGAAGCGTGCTACTACGAATCTCTATGTTTTGCAGATCGTCAGCAAGGCAAGTAACACATTGATCATACCCTTTTATTACCCAGTTTTTATGCATTAGTTTCAACCCTCACACATTGAGTGAGTAGGATCTCTTAACTTGTGGGTTTGGGAAGTAGATGATGAGGTAGAACCTATTCCCCTTTTATTATCAAACCCTTGGGAGTTAGTTCTACGCTATGCCTATATTGCTATGCTATGCTCGTAGACGTGGATTGGGTTTGAGTGGATCCATGATAGATGTGAGATCTCTACCTAATAATAAAGCATGGATTGAGTCTTTCGGGTTCATCGTCGCGAGGCTTTTCACAAAAGTCCTACTATTTTGGGTATTCAACGCGCAGTACTCGGAATAAGTTAACCCGAACCGGTACAGCCGAGAAAAAAGAAAGAAAATCAGCCCTCGCACGACCCTGCCTCCCAATCACCGTCTCCACCGCCTGCCTCACGCGCCGCCGTGCGCCGCAACCGCCCACCACACCGACACGTCTACCCCTGCATGACTGGCTACACGCCGACTATGCTCGAGTGCACCTTCTTGATCAAGGCAACGCGACGGCTCGAGCGGTTGGGGGTAGCACGGCGGCGGCGGCGGCTGGAGCTTGCAGGGGTTGGGGAGGCTGATTCGAAGGCGGGTGGCGAGGCGGGGGAATGGCGAGGAAGGCTGGAGCGAGGGATCTGGCAACCTAGGCAGGAGCTCGCCGGAGCCGGGCGATGGCGGACGGGCGCGCGAGCAGAGGGATCCAATGCGGCGGTTCGAAGTCCTTGCAGGAAAAGGCGGACCTCCATGGCTGGCAGGGGGGCTCCAAGGCCATGGCGGGGCTTTGGTTTTCCCTGGTATAGAAAAGAGAAACAGAAGAGGATTCAGGGAAAATAAGAACGGGGATTCAGGGAGAAGAAGAACGGTGGAAGAAGGATGGCTGGCCTCCTCGGCGCATGCCATACGATCTAAAGGTCTGACCATGTTGCTTTTCTTCCATGGTCTAATACAATCATAAATCAGCAATCAGCAAAGAGGGAGATGTAGGATCAGTGTCTACCCTTTTCTACAGCTCAATCATGGTGTTGTTTGTGGCTTCCACTCTCATACTGATTGATTAGGTGCTCTAACAGGTTCATATCAGACAAGGCAACCACAATAGTACATCCATGATAATCTCATGGGTGACAATAGTCAGAACCTGGATCAAGCATTGTGTTTTACGAGACTTCAAAAGATAATCTCAATTGTTCTGCAAAGTGAAATCATTCGTGGTATACGTTCTACAGATATACCTCGGGATACATTCATCATTGTACAATGAAGAACCTGAAGGTTACCGACACGTCAAACATTTGATGCTTATGTTTTATGAAGGCTGGAATCTTGATTCAAGGCTTAATTATGACTTTTCTTGCAGTTTGACACAAAGTATTACTATGATGTTGGAACTGAAGAGACGCTGAAAAAGATTTGGTTTAGGACCCCTCCGAAAAGTGGCCCAGATGTTCCATATACATTTGGTCTGATAGGTATTGTCAAATTTGCTCAGAATATAACTTGCATGGCCATGTCTGAATTTCAACATAATTTTACTATTGTAGTTTATGAGTAATATTACTGAGAATTTATTGTGTTTAGGTGATCTCGGTCAGAGTTTTGACTCCGATGTCACACTCACTCATTATGAGTCCAATTCAAAAGCCCAGGCAGTGCTTTTCGTCGGGACCTGACATATGCCGATAATTACCCATATCATGATAAATTGATAATACAAGGTGAGATATGTGGGCAAGATTTGTACAGCGGAATCTCGCATACCAGCCTTGGATCTAGATAGCTGGAAACCATGAGATATATTTTGCTCCTGAACTTGTAAGGATAGTTGTCTCTGATACTTCATTCGCATTTCTTATGTCTCAGTGGATGCTTTTACAGTTCAAGTAGAAGTACCAAATAGAAAACAATTCAGTGGATCTATGTTATACACATTTCAATGCTCATTGAATTAGAGTGTGCTCCATTTAGAGTTTCATTTGATTACTCATATTGCTTAAAAAGAATATCAACATATTTGCAGGGTGAAACAAAACCATTCAAGCCATACAACAGCAGGTATCCCACACCCTATAAGGCTTCTGGTAGCACATCAGTACCTTACTGCTATTCCATCAAAAGAGCCTCAGCCTATATCATTGTCCTGGCATCATACTCTGCATACGGTATGTTACGTTCTTCTGACTCCTAATCTGAAGACAACTTGCATTGGCAGGTATAGATATGTAGTAGATGGGTACATAATTAACTGAGATACAAGTATGAAGTGCTGCAGTTGCAGCAGTAGATGGTCCCTGCAGAGCAGCAACACTCTAGCCAGCTGCAACCCACTGAATCAAAACTTGTGCGTGCACACGAGGAATATGAGCATGAGGGAAATGTGGTCACAGAACTGAGCGTGTTGGGCGGCGGTGCGGCAGAAGCTCGAATAATGGTTTGCTAATTAATTTACATCATGTGGAGTCGCAAGACTCCTATTGCTTTGGGTGACACATGGGTACGCCAACTCCTATTGCTTTGGGTGAGAAAACTCATTCTCTAGGTGACAAATGTATGTCTACAGATTTTCTTTAATCGTATAAAGAAGTCACATCTAGGTGTTTCCTTTCTTTTTGCCTAGATACAATTTTGTTTTAGGATTTGGGTGAGCTGGGAAAAATATAGAATGAGTGTTGTATGGGTTGATTTCAGCATAGGTATATTAGCTTATTTAAATTCCTAATTTAGTGCATATTCCTAATGGTATTGTACTAACTGATAGATGGTAGTTTATAATTACATGGTTCTTGATGCCTGGCCAAAAGGCACCAGACTGATGCACAGGAAACAATTCATATGAAGTTTTTCCTTGCTATTCTAACCATGGACGTGTGAGGCATATATGGTAGTGTTATTATATTTATATATAGCCTGCACCAAATAAGTTCGGTCCATTCCAAACCTGGAGATCCGCTAATGGAATTTTATTTTATTCAGTTGTTTTCCTCTATTGGCACTATCCTTTGCAAATTCCACACTCCAAATAATTATTCTGTCGTTGCTAACTATGGTCAGGCATAGTCCATACCGCTATGTGAGCAAGTCTTTTCATTGATCTTAGAACATTCAGAATTGGTGCTCTCTCTAGCTTTATAAGGTGTTTTTTCAGGAGTAACTTTTTTAACCATTAATTCACATGTTAGCATGTTCTGCTTAATAAGATAGTACTAGGTGACATAGATGAGTATTAAATAATTTTGCTCATGTAGCCCATTGGTCTATTATGTTGTTGGCACCTTTATGGTCTACATGTAGTTCACTGGTCTATCGTGTCATGGATATTAACTGTTCCTGTTGAAAGCCTGACATAGAATCCAGTTCTATCTGTGTTACACCTGTTAGTTACGAGCACTTTCGGTTGCCTACTGCTTGCTTATTTGGTTGCGTGCTGCAAGCGAACTACAATTGTGGTCTCAAGAAATTACATTTACTAGCACTTTTACCTCACTTTGAGAACAAAGTTCTGGTCTGCTGCTATTATATTCAAACTTCATTTCATATGATCATATTTGTGTTCTTGCTCTTTTTATATGTACAATTAGTTTGCAATTATTTCTCTTCCTGTTATATAGCATTATTTGTCCTTTGTCGCTGATACATATACTGCCTATGATGATCAGTTGGCTTTGAAGTGTAGTATGCACCGAAGTTCGGTTTCTTAGATGCAAAATATGGGCCTACGAGAAGTGTCAGTCAAAGTTTGGAAAATACCCTAGCAACTTCTAGGTTTTGGTTTGTTTACTAATAAATTATTTATCTTTTTTGCTTTATTAGGTTCGCATAGCATTCGATTTGTATTTTTCTCCTGGTGCAACGCACGGGCATTTTTCCTTGTTGTTAATTAATGGTTCAACTTAAGGTGGCAACTTTAATACACATCTGGGTGGATTGCTTGTGGGCACCTGGAGAATCAGTGTTGTCCTAGGATATCCCGGAGTACCGTGTGATCATCCTATGGTCCTCCACCCAGGATCAAATGGATCATAACATTATTCATGCTAGAAACTTCCGTGTGCAGCCACAAGCCATTATGGGCTCTGGCATAGTTGAGTATGTTGCATGACCTCTTCCAGTGGTAGACTAGCAGATTTAGGGGATGTCTCGGTATCCGTTTCTCAAACACCATGTAGTGCGAAAAAATCCAAAGGAGGAGACCGAGTCTTATGGGGAAAAATGTGCAAACCTCTGCAGAGTGTACAAACTAATCATGATTAGCCGTGTCCATGGTTATGGACATCTTGAATATCTGGTACTTGAATGATTGATTTGATCTAATCACTCTAAATTAATTTGTTGGGATGTTAATAATTATTTTTAGTTGGGGATTGAGTTGGAGGAACCTTCTCAATGATGTATCAACTACCATGATAGTTAAATAAAATATATTCCTTTGTTGTAGGGAAAAATTGGCTTTTCGCAAAACAATATAACCATAGAGCCTCCACCAGCCATATATGCATGTAGTGATAGCATTTATCCGTTCATTGCTCTATTGTGTTATTTTGCCAGCATATTCCATGTGCTGACCCGTTTCGGGCTGCAACATATCATGTTGCAGACTTCTCAGATGACGAGTAAGGTGCCATAGGTCGTTTGTCATGCACTCAGCTATGCCGTTGGAGTTGATGGACTCACTTTATCTTCCAAGCCTTCCGCTGTTATCATATTTAGATGGCCTTAAGCCATATTTATTGTAATAAGTTCTCTTTTGAGACATTCGATGTAATAAGTGTGTGTGATTGCTACTCTGTTATAAATCCTTCGAGTACTGTGTGTGTCAGCATTACCGATCCAGGGATGACACTGAAGCACAGAGACTTGACCGTCTGAGGTTGGGTCGCTACAAGATGGTATCAGAGCACACACTTAATGTAGGACACGACCACTAAGATGAGCCATAGATCACTCTTCTCTACTCATTTCTGACTTCTCTCCATTTTCTACTCTTTAGGATGGCAGACTCAAGGAACAAGTTTTCTCAGCCGGATGAAGACACCCCGTTTGGACAACACTTGAAGGAAGTCACTAGGTAACCGAACATCGGAATACCAAGCTTCACCTGAACCTACACTACCACATACCAGAAGAGGAACATTGGATGATTCGAGTTCAAGTTCCAGGAAGGACATTCACACCAGTCACTGAGCCCATAGAGTTTTCCTTTGATGCGACGCATCGGCGAAGTTTATCACAAGGAGCTTAAGGACACTATCTATCAGATATGTGGGCGCCGAGATGAGCAATGGGAGATGATCGTCACTAGGAAGGACATGTCCATTGCAGCTTTCATCCAGGAGTTAAATCGTCGCCAGGAGAACCAGATGTGCACAAGCATAATAGACTTGAAGAAGGCGAAGACCATGATCACAGAGCTAGAAGAGGAACTCAAGTCTACATGCGATGGATATGAGGAGGAAATGACGATACTTGTGGAGATGAATGACGACCTGACGAGGAAGCTAGGAGTTTTCATGGGAGACCCCGCACCAGGAGGAGAAGATGAAGAACCCAAGGAGATTCGTTCTGAAGACTACATCATCATCGATGACACCGACTCCGACTCTAATGGTAGTGATGATGACTATGAAGACGAAGCTGGAGCGGACATCATGGAGTCTTCCACCGATCAAAATTTCTAGTAGACCACCATATGATCAGTAGTGTTCCCCCATGTATATAGAATAGTCCGAACACTATAACGATAGTTAGATCGATTTTATGCCCTTGCTTGCTTGATTGATATGATATGATATGATTGTGTTTGTCTCATGTGCATATGGGTAGTGCTTTCTCACTAGACCTCATTCTATTCTAATCCCTCCCCTCTAAAACCCATCAGATGCCTCCGAGACATGACCCCAGATTTGTCTTCCCACCGGAGCTCACTCAGTTGATCCAGCAGCAGAATGCCTTGATGCAGTTATTAGTTCAGAACCAAGGCAACAACAACAACAACAATGATAACCCTCCGCCACCACAACTAGTTGACAACTTAGCCCGTTTTCTGAGGTTACAGCCGTTGGTGTTTTCCAGTAGCACCGAGCCCATAGTTGCGGATGACTGGCTCCGCAGGATTGGAAGGGAGTTAACCACTGCTAGTTGCACAGATGCCGAGAAGGTGCGTTTTGCCGCACACCAATTGGATGGACCCGCAGCCGCATGGTGGGAGAATTACACAGCCACTTTTGCCATACATCGCGAGCTATTGATCTACAACATAGTTATGCAAATACTATCAGGACTAAGCTCATGATAAATTGAAGTTCAATTAATCATATTACTTAAGAACTCCCACTTAGATAGACATCCCTCTAGTCATCTAAACGATCACGTGATCCATATCAACTAAACCATGTCCGATCATCACGTGAGATGGAGTAGTTTTCAATGGTAAACATCACTATGTTGATCATATCTACTATATGATTCACGCTCAACCTTTCGGTCTCCAGTGTTCCGAGGCCATATCTGCATATGCTAGGCTCGTCAAGTTTAACTCGAGTATTCCGCGTGTGCAAAACTGGCTTGCACCCGTTGTATGTGAACGTAGAGCTTATCACACCCGATCATCACGTGGTTTCTCGGCACGATGAACTTTTGCAATGGTGCATACTCAGGGAGAACACTTATACCTTGAAATTTAGTGAGAGATCATCTTATAATGCTACCGTCGATCTAAGCAAAATAAGATGCATAAAAGATAAACATCACATGCAATCAATATAAGTGATATGATATGGCCATCATCATCTTGTGCCTGTGATCTTCATCTCCAAAGCACCGTCATGATCACCATCATCACCCGGCTTGACACCTTGATCTCAATGGAAGCATCGCTGTCGTCACGCCAACTATTGCCTCCACGACTATCGCTACCGCTTAGTGATAAAGTAAAGCAATTACATGGCAATTGCATTTCATACAATAAAGCGACAACCATATGGCTCCTGCCAGTTGCTAATAACTGTGTTACAAAACATGATCATCTCATACAATAAAATTTAGCATGATTTCTTGACCATATCACATCACAACATGCCTTGCAAAAACAAGTTAGACGCCCTCTACTTTGTTGTTGCAAGTTTTACGTGGCTGCTACGGGCTGAGCAAGAACCGTTCTTACCTACGCATCAAAAAAACCACAACGTGGTATAGTGATTGCTTTTGATCTTCAGAAAGAACCCCGTTCATTGAATCTGATTCAACTAAAGCCAGAGAAACAGACACCCACTAGCCACCTGTGTGTGAAGCATGTCGGTAGAACCAGTCTCGCGTAAGCGTACGCGTAATGTCTGTCTGGGCCGCTTCATCCAACAATGCCGCTGAATCAAGAATCAACTAGTGACGGCAAGCAATATGTATATACCCACGCCCACAACTCCTTTGTGTTCTACTCATGCATATAACATCTACGCATAAACCTGCCTCTGATACCACTATTGGGGAATGCGGTAATTTCAAAAACTTTCCTACGCACACGCAAGATCATGGTGATGTATCGCAACAAGAGGGGAGAGTGTCGTCCACGTACCGTCGTAGACCGTAAGCGGAAGCGTTATGAGAACGCAGTTGTTGTAGTCGTACGCCTTCATGATCCGACCGATCCAAGTACCGAACGCACGGCACCTCCGAGTTCAACACACGTTCAGCTCGGTGACGTCCCACGAACTCCGATCCAGCAGAGCTTTGAGGGAGAGTTCCGTCAGCACGATGGCGTGATGACGGTGATGATGATGCTACCGACGCAGGGCTTTGCCTAAGCACCGCTACGATATGACCGAAGTGGATTATGGTGGAGGGGGGGGGGGCACCACACACAGCCAAAAGATCAACTAATCAACTTGTGTGTTCATGGGGTGCCCCCTCCCCCGTATATAAAGGAGTGGAGGAGGGGGAGGGCCGGCCCTCTAATATGGCGCGCCCTGGGGACTCCTACTCCCACCGGGAGTAGGATTCCCCCCCTTCTATGTAGTAGGAGTAGGAGAAAAGGAAAGGGAAAAGATAAGAGAAGGAAGGAGGGGGCGCCAACCCTCCCCCTAGTCCAATTTGGACTAGGCCTTGGGGGGCACGCAGCCTCCCCTCTCTCTTTCCCCTAAAGCCCAATAAGGCCCATATACTACCCGGCGAATTCCCGTAACTCTCCGGTACTCCGATAAATACCCGAATCACTCGGAACCTTTCCGATGTCCGAATATAGTCGTCCAATATATCAATTTTTACATATCGACCATTTTGAGACTCCTTGTCATGTCCCCGATCTCATCCGGGACTCCGAACTACCTTCGGTACATCAAAACGCATAAACTCATAATACCGATCATCATCGAACGTTAAGCGTGCGGACCATACGGGTTCAAGAACTATGTAGACATGACCGAAACTCATCTCCGGTCAATAACCAATAGCGGAACCTAGATGCTCATATTGGTTCCTATATATTCTATGAAGATCTTTATCTGTCAAACTGCATAACAACATACGTTGTTCCCTTTGTCATCGGTATGATGCTTGCCCGAGATTCGATCGTCGGTATCTCAATACCTAGTTCAATCTCGTTATCGGCAAGTCTCTTTGCTCGTCCCATAATGCTACATCCCATAATTAACTCATTAGATACATTGCTTGCAAGGCTTATTGTGATGTGCATTACCGAGAGGGCCCAGAGATACCTCTCCGACAATCGGAGTGACAAATCCTAATCTCGATCTATGCCAACTCAACAAGTACCATCGGAGACACCTGTAGAGCACCTTTATAATCACCCAATTATGTTGTGATGTTTGGTAGCACACAAAGTGTTCCTCCGGTACTCGGGAGTTGCATAATCTCATAGTCATAGGAACATGTATAAGTCATGAAGAAAGCAACAGCAACAAACTAAGCGATCATCGTGCTAAGCTAATGGATGGTTCAAGTCAATCACATCATTCTCTAATGATGTGATCCTGTTAATCAAATGACAACTCATGTCTATGGTTAGGAAACATAACCATCATTGATTCAACGAGCTAATCAAGTAGAGGCAAACTAGTGACACTCTGTTTGTCTATGTATTCACACATGTACTAAGTTTCCGGTTAATACAATTCTAGCATGAATAATAAACATTTATCATGATATAAGGAAATATAAATAACAACTTTATTATTGCCTCTAGGGCATATTTCCTTCATTACCAGCATGTCATACTTTGATTCGGCGGTATTGTTGGATGAAGAGGCCCAGACCGACATTACATGACCGCGTTCATGAGATTGGTTCTACCGGCGTGCTTCGCACACAGGTGGTTAGTGTGTGTCTATTTCTCCAGCTTTTGTTGAATCGAGTGTCACTATGCCCGGTCCTTGTTGAAGGTTAAAACAACACACTTGATGAAAAATCGTTGTGGTTTTTGATGCGTAGGTAAGAGCGGTTCTTGCTAGAAGCCCGTAGCAGCCACGTAAAACTTGCAACAACAAAGTAGAGGACGTCTAACTTGTTTTTGCATGGCATGTTGTGATGTGATATGGTCAAGACGTGATGAGATATAAATTGTTGTATGAGATGATCATGTTTTATTAAAGTTATCGACAACTGGCAGAAGCCTTATGGTTGTCTCTTTATTGCATGAGATGCAAGCGCCATACAATTGCTTTACTTTATCGCTATGCGATAGCAATAGTTGCAAAAGCAATAGTTGGCGAGATGACCATGTGATGACACGTTGATAGAGATCAAGATGATGGAGATCATGTTGTCATGCCGGTGACGATGGAGATCATGACGGTACTTTGGAGATGGAGATCAAAGGCACAAGATGATGATGGCCATATCATGTCACATATTTTGATTGCATGGATGTTTATCTTTTATGCATCTTATTTTGCTTAGTACAGCGGTAGCATTATAAGATGATCCCTCACTAAATTTCAAGGTATAAGTGTTCTCCCTGAGTATGCATCGTTGCGACAATTCATCGTGCCGAGACACCACGTGATGATCGGGTGTGATAAGCTCTACGTTCACGTACAACGGGTGCAAGACAGTTTTGCACACGCGGAATACTCGGGTTAAACTTGACGAGCCTATCATATGCAGATATGGCCTCGGAACACTGAGACCGAAAGGTCGAGCGTGAATCATATAGAAGATATGATCAACATAGTGATGTTCACCATTGAAAACTACTCCATCTCACGTGATGATCGGACATGGTTTAGTTGATATGGGTCACTGCTACCTCTTGAGCATGCGTTGGTTTTCCCTTGAAGAGGAAAGGGTGATGCAGCAAAGCAGCATAAGTATTTCCCTCAGTTTTTGAGAACCAAGGTATCAATCCAGTAGGAGACCACGCGCGAGTCACCTCGTACCTACACAAACAAATAAGAACCTCGCAACCAACGCGATAAAGGGGTTGTCAATCCCTTCACGGCTACTTGCAAGAGTGAGATCTGATAGAGATAATAATAATAAGATAAATATTTTTGGTATTTTTATGATATAGATTGAAAGTAAAGATTGCAAAATAAAATAGATTGAAACTTATATGATGGAGAATAGACCCGGGGGCCATAGGTTTCACTAGTGGCTTCTCTCAAGATAGCATAAGTATTACGGTGCATGAACAAATTACTGTCAAGCATTGACACTACAAAAAAAGACACATCCGTGACATTTTGGGCCGAACGAATTTTTTTCCTGTCATACATATGACACTTCTATGACGGTAATTGTGACAAAACCCGATATCATCATAGATGTGGTGGGCTCCTACTTCTGTGACAAAAAATCATGACAGAAAATGGGCTTTTCGTCCTGGGCGGGCCGGAGACGCAGCTGCATGACATTATTTGGGCCGTCCATGACGGAAAAAACCATGGTAGAAGCGAGGGGGAGGAAAATTTCGGGGAGTTCCCGGTTACGGTGGGAGGTCGGGGGCCGAGCGATGCGCGTTTCTCTCGTACATGTACGCGCGTGTGTGCGAGGCATTGGCTCTAACTGAACCCGAGCGAGGCGTTGGGCTCTAACTGAACCTGAGCGATTGCACTGCAGGCTACGCGTTAGTGAACCCGAGTGATCGATCGATGGCTGTTAACTGAACCCGATCGAGCGATTCCTTCGCTACTGCTGC
>NC_041392.1:156970028-156976782 GCF_002162155.2 Triticum dicoccoides | reverse complement strand
TATACGGTGGAGGGGTGGTTGAACAGGACCCCGTGGTGTGGAGGGCTGGATGAACAATAGACGGTGGAGGGGTGCCCATGGAGGGGTGGTTGAACAGGACGCCGTGGTGTGGAGGGCTGGATGAACAGTAGACGGTTGAGGGGTGGTTGAACAGTAGCCGGTGGAGTAGCGCGCGATGGAGGCTAGATGAACAGGAGCCCGTGGAGGCTGGAGGAGGTCGACGGTGGAGATGAACAGTATCCCGTGGAGTCCCGTTTTGCGGTACGCCACACCCCTCCCGATGAACAGGACCCCCGTTTCGACCGTAGCGCTCCAACACAAGTCCATTTCCTCCGTTTTGCGGTACGCCACACCCCTCCCGATCAACAGGACCCTCGTTTCGACCGTAGGAGGTCCGTTTCCTCCGTTTTGCGATACGCCAGACCCCTCCCGATGAACAGGATCCTGTTTCGAACGTGGCCGGTCGAACACAAGGCCGTTTCCTCTGTTCTGCGGTACGCCAGGCCTCGTTTCCATCGCCTGTTCCATCTAAGCCCTCCCGATGAACACGACGCATTCCGTTGCCTCCCCATGAACACGACGCATTCCGTTGCCTCCCCATGAACACGACGACGACGTTGTTTCTCCATTTCGACCCAGCCATGTACACGAGCCCTGGCCGTACGTATGCGCGAGTAGGCATTCGAGACCCCGCCCGTATGTACACATACGTGGCCGTATTTTCTTTCTTGCACCCTGGCCGCTGTACGTACGTGTAAATGCTACGTGCGCGCCTCTACTACGACACGTGCGCGCCTCTACATCGACCAGTATGTACCTACACGTTCACGACCAGAATGACAACGCTACGTACGCTTCGACCAGGTGGGTCCTGACTGTCAGGCACTTCCTTGCCTGCGAAGATGTAGCTGGTGGGTCCCAGCAGTCAGGGGGCGAATTGTTTTTTTTGCCCCGACGCACTTCCTTGCGTGCAAAGATGTAGCTGGTGGGTCCCAGCAGTCAGGGGGAAATATTTTTTTCGCGAAATACGGTGGCCCGTCCGGTGGGTCCTGCTGTCAGGTGGAGGAATAATTATTTTGCACGTAATAAGGAGGCACTTCCTTGCTGCGGCCGTGGACCCAGCTGTCAGCCTCTCCACGTACAGTCCATGTCCGATGGAAGCCGTTCCTTGACCATGTTGACCACGCCTCATCGAGAGCACCAGGGCGGTGGACGACGGCGAGGCCTAGGAAGGGGACGACGCGTAGCCGGGGAAGATGCGATAGTGGATGTCCACGCGTAGAGGAGTACGAGGGTTTACTAGTTCGCTCTGGTGTGAGGCTGTCGTCGCCACAGAATAACAGGGGGTGTGGGTGAGTAGAGGGATGGCCTGGCCAACGGTGGGAGTAGTAGGGGGCGGTGAGGCCTCCGCCGCATCGCAGCCGTCCATGGGAGGCAGGAGCACGAGGCACGACCGGTGCTAGTTTGGGCGGTTGGAGGAAGAAGACCAGAGGTTGAAGAAGCACTACAGCCATTGGATGGACATCGTACGGCCACTGGAGCTAGAATCGTGCATATTGACTAAGTTGACAAAGCCCTCCGTCCCCGTCAACTTAGTAGGCCCACAAGTCAGCCTCCCACCAAGGTGGGTCCCAGCTAGCAGGGGGTATTCATTTTTTGAGCGTAATAAGGAGGCACTTCCTTGCATGCAAAGATATAGCTGGTGGGTCTGAGCTGTCAGCGGCGGTAACGTTTTTTTCGCGAAATACAGAGGCCCTTTCGGTGGGTCCCTGATGTCAGGTGGAGGAATCATTATTTTGCACGTAATAAGGAGGCATTTCCTTGCGTGCGGCCATGGACCCAGCTGTCGGCCTCTCCATGTACAGTCCACTTCAGATGCATGTCGGTCGTTGACCATGTTACCCAGGCCGCGCCGAGAGCACCAGGGCGGTGGACGACGACGAGGCCTAGGAAGGGAACGACACGGAGGCAGGGAAGACTCGGCAGTTGTTTCCCACGCGGAGGGGAGTACGACTCTACGAGGGTTTACTGGTTCATCTGCCGTCGCCGGAGAATAACAACAGGTGTAGGTGAGTAGAGGGATGGCTAGGCCAGCGACGGGAGTACGGTGGGGCGGTGAGGCCTGCGCGGCAACAAAGCCGGCCGCGGGGAGGAGGGAGCAGGCAGTCCCGCCGGCGCATGTTTGAGAGGCCGGAGCAGGAAGAGCAGAGATTGAAGAAGCACGACGGCCGTTGGATGGCCATCCAACAGTCACTGCTTGTGCATCAACCTTTTTTTTAGGAAAGCCTCAAATCTGTGGAAAACAGCATACAACCCATCTGCCATTATTTCTAATAAATTACAGCCCATTTGCTAATTATTAAGGTTTTTTTGGGAGCCCGTATTCTTTTTGTTAGCATTACAACCCATATTGTGGCCACGGTTAAAAAATTGTACGAAACTTTGCATATTTCGGTGCGGTCCGAACTGTTTTTAATCCCGAAATTTCGACTCACATTCAAACTAATTTTAAAAATAAATGTATATCAATATAAAATCCAACAAATTCTCCACGCATAAAAATTAATGTAATTTCAAATCACGAAATGAAGAAACGATATTTGAAACTAATTGCTGGTTTGATGTGTTTTAAAATATACAACCCATTTCTCATTACTGATGGGCCATTTTCTCGGCCAGCCGAATGAAAGCTCTCCTCATCTTGAAGATTTGCAGCCCAACAGGCGTGACAAAGCGACTTACTTGGCAAATCACAAAAAACTGGACTGTGGCCGTGGACCCAGCTGTCAGCCTCTCCACATATAGTACTCTTCCGATGGAATGTCGTTGACCATGTTGACCACGCCGCGCCGAGAGCACCAAGGCGGTGGACGACGGCGAGGCCTAGGAAGGGGACGACGTGGAGCCGGGGAAGACGCGGCAGTGGATGCCCACACGGAGAGGAGTACGAGGGTTCACTGGTTCGGCTGTGGTGTGAGGCTGCCGTTGCCGCAGGGCCTGGCTAGTGGTGGGAGTAGTGGGGGGCGATGAGGCCTCATCGGCAGCACAGCCGGCCACTAGAGGCAGGAGCAGGCGGTCTCCCCGGCGCTGGTTTGGGCGGCTGGTGCAAGAAGAGCAGCGGTTTAAGAAGCAGCAGGATTGTTCGATTCAAATCCAACGGTTACTGCTGCTAGAATCGTTTGTTGACTAAGTTGACAAGCCCTGCGTACGCGTCAACTTAGTAGGCCCACAGGTCAACCTCCCAACCGGTGCGCCCCAGATGTTAGTGGGAGGAATAATTTTTTTTCGCGTAATAAGGAGGCAGTTGATTGCGTGCGGCCAGGCCAGCAGAGGGAGTAGGGTGGGCCGGGGAAGCCTGCGCGGCATCACAGCGGGCCACAAGAGGAGGGAGCAGGCAGTCCCGCCGGCGCTAGTTTAGGCGGCTGGAGCAAGAAGATCAGAGATTGAAGAAGCACGTCGGCCGTTGGATGGACATCCAACACTAACTGCTGCTAGAATCGTGTGTTCACTGACAAAGCCTTGCGTAAACAAGTCAGTCTCGAAATCTGTGGCGTGTACAACCCATTTGCTATTATTTTTATAATTTTTACTCATTTTCTAATTCATATGGAATTTGTTGTAGCCTGTTTTCCATTTATAGAATTGCCGGCCATTTTCTGGTCAGTACCAGGGTCAAAAAATTAACTAAATATGTGGGAAATTTTGAAAATTCGCAAATTTTTGCTGGGGAACGAAATATTCTTAATCCAAAAATTAATAGCCATACTAAAACAAATTTAAAAATAAATTAGTACTATGTCATGTTAATCCAATGAAATACGTATAAGATATCAGTGAAGAACAAAAACAAAAAAAAGAAACTTATATCCCATTTGCTATAATTTTTTTGGAATTTTCAACCCCTTTTGATATTACTTTTAACAAACATTGACCATACTCTTAAGCCAGGCCAGAATGCATCCCTCCTCATCTTGAAAGATTTGCAGCCCAGTAATTCGAAGAAAACAAATAGGCCTAGCTTGGGTATTCTTCAAAAAGAAATACTGAGCTACCTATTTTCCCAAAGAACTGGTGCATGAGCATTTAGCTTTATTTATTTATTTACTTATTTATGTTTAGGGGACCATGAGCATGTACCTGGGCCGGATTCATGTGAGAGCCTCCCTTCCAGTTAATTATGGGCTTCTCTATTGGGCCTTCATCAGTGGGCTGCATGTTATCAACAAGTGGAAAATGTGTTCCGAGTTTCAAAAAAATGTGTTCCGTACAATAAATAGTATGCGCTACGTACGGTACGGGGCACTAAAGGATCGAACCGTGCAACGACTTCCAAAACATTGTGTTTGTCATTCTAACAACACATTTATTCAACCAACACACGAAATATACTACTGATTGTACATTGAAAACAGCAGCAGCAGCAACCAGGGCTGGGGGTGCAACAGAAGCACTAAGCAGGCTAGAAGAGTGAAGACGCAGCTCTCTCTTCCAAACCAAACATCAGCCATCATTACAAAAGGGCTACCATTAAATAACAAGTGTATGCATCAAACTAAATAAAGATCCTACTACACCAAGTGTACGCATCTAACTAACCGTCTCAGTTAGACGTTACTATTTATTAAGCTGTGGAGATTGGCTGACGGCTTGAACCAGATGGGTGCCTGATGGGGGAAACTCCAGCCAGCAGGTCGAAGTCTGATACTTGCGACCCTCTCTCCTACTTTGGGCTGCAGAGCGTGGCGGCACATATCAGGGTATGGTGCATGCAGAGACGCATGGTACGCTGTGTACACACAGTTTTGCCTGATGAACGAAACCGCGCTGCCATCATGATCCTTGCCGTCGGTTATCTCCTGGTTAATCGGATAATTCAGTCCGACAAACAGAGAGCGTGTACCAAGGCTACTTACTAGCCACCAGTCAAAAATTCCTGAAGGCCCAAAGAAGCTGGGATCCTGCTCAAAGACCTTGCAGTGACTGTGATTGTATTCCGTGAAACAACACGTCCGGTACGTGCGAACGATCATCAATCTTTTGCCATCGTCTGGTCGAGCCAGGAACCACCTGCAACTGCCATGCCGCTTTTCTTTGAAAGGTTCTGGGATTAGGAAGGGTAGGGACACCAGGCGGCCTACAACATCATATCAAGTTGGAGTCAAATAAAAAGGGCTCTTGGTTTAGTCAATCTTAAGAACAGCATGTTATGAGCATGAATATTTTTTCAGCAAATGTTGACAGTAATATAAGCAAGCTATCATGATATCATAGGAAAGTAACATACTGCTGTAACAACCGTTTGTAGCGATGACTGGAGTAGGCCATCAATACGTCCAGCCATAGAAGGTGTCGACAGCGTAAATGAAGCCCTTGTGTTCAATGGCATCAGAAAACCATGGAGGATGTATGATCCTGGGATGGACGTGCAGATTTATCCACTTACCGCAGTGACCTGTCAGATAGGCGAGACCGCGGTTGAAGAACGCAATTAGCCTGAAGTCTTTATAATTCGCAGATCTTGTGGGCACTTGGCAGATTGCAACCTTGAGCAAATCAAACTTGGTATCATGTTGGCTACTATAAGATTCCGAGTATTCTGGGCCACGGTGCCAAAGCAGTGCAGTGTTAATCGAAGGAAGGGGGATCAATCGTCGGGTGTAGACCTCCACGAGCATCCAGCTGCCGCGACCGCCGACGAGCACCATCCAAGACGTGTTCATGCCGACCCAGTACATACCGTTAATGTAGTTGAGACTGACGGGGATCGGATCGCAGTCAAGGGGGTTGATGCTCGCCACCCTACGATCACTATGCTGCGTGACACGCCATTTCTGAAGATCAGGCGGCATCAGCAAGCAAGGAGCTGGCTTAAAAAGCTCCGGCCTGAGGGCTTTGAGTAAACGGTACAACCCCGATGAGCACGTGGCGAGTGGCATGGTACTGAGATTGTCTACACGCAAAACAATGAGCTTGATTACCTCTATGGGGAGTGAATTTCAGCCACTTTTTCGGTGGACGCTGCTCGGTTCTACCATTGTTAGTGCTTGGGTTTCGGACAAGGCGGAGGCGCCTTTGTGGGGATGGAAGATTGGACGAGATTATGTGCGGACAAAGATGGAGAAGCGAATATGTGCTACGGGAAGTGGACAGATGATGATGACTACATCATGCCGCTTGACTTACGAGACACATACCAGCAGCGTAGGGTCATGTCGATGCCAGACTACTTGCTTGAGTGATCACAGTACTAGTACTCCCTACAATGCTATGCCCTAACTTGCTTGAGTAGAGTAGTAGATGTTGAGGAACGTAGTAATTTCAAAAAAATTCCTACGGACACGCAAGATCATGGTGATGCATTGCAACGAGAGGGGAGAGTGTGATCTACGTACCCTTGTAGATCGACAACGGAAGCGTTAGCACAACGTGGTTGATGTAGTCGTACGTCTTCACGGCCTGACCGATCAAGCACCGAAACTACGGCACCTCCGAGTTCTAGCACACGTTCAGCTCGATGACGATCCCCGGACTCCGATCCAGCAAAGTGTCGGGGAAGAGTTCCATCAGCACGACGGTGTGGTGACAATCTTGATGTACTACCGTCGCAGGGCTTCGCCTGAGCACTGCTACAATATTATCAAGGACTATGGTGGAAGGGGGCACCACACACGGCTAAGAATATGATCACGTGGATCAACTTGTGTCTCTAGGGGTGCTCCCTGCCTCCGTATATAAAGGTTCAAAGGGGGGGGGG
>NC_041392.1:156934301-156969737 GCF_002162155.2 Triticum dicoccoides | reverse complement strand
CCGGTAACCTCCCGGTACTCCGGTAAAATCCCGATTTCACCCGGAACATTTCCGATATCCAAATATAGGCTTCCAATATATCAATCTTTATGTCTCGACCATTTTCAGACTCCTCATCATGTCCGTGATCACATACGGGACTCCGAACAAACTTCGGTACATCAAAATGCATAAACTCATAATATAACTGTCATCGAAACCTTAAGCATGCGGACCCTACGGGTTCGAGAACAATGTAGACATGACCGAGACACGTCTCCGGTCAATAACCAATAGCGAAACCTGGATGCTCATATTGTCTCCTACATATTCTATGAAGATCTTTTATCGGTCAGACCGCATAACAACATACGTTGTTCCCTTTGTCATCGGTATGTTACTTGCCCGAGATTCGATCGTCGGTATCTCAATACCTAGTTCAATCTCGTTACCGGCAAGTCTCTTTACTCGTTCCGTAATACATCATCTCACAACTAACTCATTAGTTGCAATGCTTGCAAGGCTTATGTGATGTGCATTACCGAGAGGGCCCAGAGATACCTCTCCGACAATCGGAGTGACAAATCCTAATCTCGAAATACGCCAACCCAACATGTACCTTTGGAGACACCTGTAGAGAACCTTTATAATCACCCATTTACGTTGTGACGTTTGGTAGCACACAAAGTGTTCCTCCGGCAAACGGGAGTTGCATAATCTCATAGTCATAGGAACATGTATAAGTCATGAAGAAAGCAATAGCAACATACTAAACGATCGGGTGCTAAGCTAATGGAATGGGTCATGTCAATCAGATCATTCACCTAATGATGTGATCCCGTTAATCAAATAACAACTCTTTGTCCATGGTTAGGAAACATAACCATCTTTGATTAACGAGCTAGTCTAGTAGAGGCATACTAGTGACACTCTGATTGTCTATGTATTCACACATGTATTATGTTTCCGGGTAATACAATTCTAGCATGAATAATAAATATTTATCATGATATAAGGAAATAAATAATAACTTTATTATTGCCTCTAGGGCATATTTCCTTCAGTAGAGTAGGACTCTGCTCTACTACTAGCACCGGAGGAGTAGTATATTCTAATCTAAAATAGTTACAAACTTCAATGCCCGAGCGTGGAACTACTACGAACCGTGCTCAAAGACCGTGTCTACGTGGTGTTTGGACATGGGCGACAACCTCAACGCCAACGGTGCTGCTCCCGTTGCACCATGCGTGTTTCTGTCCTTCCTGTTTGAAATTGTGGTAAAATTCATGTTTATACTTTGTATCCTACTACTATGCTAGTCCACATGATTAGTTGCAGACGACGACTTCTTCCCCGACCTTGGCAACCTCATCCTCAACGACATGGGCGACAACGTCAACGCTGGCAACCAGTGAGATACAGGGTGTAGGAAGCGGTTTGGGAATTTGCATGCCTTTCCAACCAGTGAGATACTCCGTACAAAGTACGACAGAGAAATAACCACAGAGAAGGAAGCTAAAAGTAAACAATCAAACGAGCATTTTTGCATTTGTTTTGCATTGAATCGTTTCACAAGCTTGACTAGTGCTGTTTTTCTACTTTTACAAAAACCGCATCGTAATGTTAAAACGTGCATTTGCACGTACATAAGTAATAGTAGTACTCCCTCCGTCTAGGTGTATAAGTCTTCCCTCCTTCTTGGTCACGATGCACAACCGAAGATGACTTATTGACTTGGACGGAGGGAGTAGCACAGTCTGCAAGCATATATCGAGAGAGACGTGTAGTGCGATAGTGGAAAAAAATTACTCATATATGAGACCAGGTCTCACGGTTAGTAGGTGAGACCCGTCCTGATGGATGACATGTGGCTTTTAAGTGGGGGTGGGGGATGCTTTGTGATTTGTGAATGCCACGTGTCATCCATCAGGATGGGTCTCGCGTGAGACCTGGTCTCATAGAATTCATTTCCTGCGATAGTATATAGTAAAGTTTGTGCTATATGCACATACTTGCAAAATGCGTATGAATACACAAGGTTTCCAAACTTTCCCTTTTACATACTTAATTAAGGACGCTAAAAATTCCTGAACGTTCGGGATTTATCATTTGTGTCCCAAAACTAATGAGATCGCCTTACGAAACAAAAATTATAGTCCTCCTAAAAGCCACGGCGCTCGCAGGAGCGCTTGCGGCGCGCCACGAGTGCCCTGGTGCGCGGCCGTTTCCTAGCGCGCCGACACAATGCCTCTTCCGTAGCCTCGCAACTCGCGAGGTGCTGATTGGCGGCTTGCCGGCGGGCGAGCGCGATCTCACCGGTGTGGTGATCCGGCGCCAACAGGTACTCCTCCTTGCTGGAAGCGTGCACCCGGTCCACGCACCGCCAAGCGTAGATGAGGCGCTTGGGCCCGACTGCACTCAGGGCATCGGCACGGGCGTCCTCCACCACCCTCACGGCCCTCGCACGAGCCTTCTGCCAAAGAGCCAATTGCCTGACTCTCTCGGACGCGACATAGGCCTCCCAGGCAGCTTGTTCCGCGGTGCGCTTCTCTTTCTCGGCCTTCTTCTCCGCCTCTATTTTGGCGCGCTCGCCTCCCACAATGCGACATCCATTAATTTCCAAAGCTCCTCAAGGCTGGGGGGCTCAACGGGCGGTGCGGCGTTCTCCTCGTAGCGGGGAGCCGACGCGTCCTCCGGCGCGCATGCTGGCGAGATTGGGAACACCGACGCGTCCACCTCGACGCGTCGCGGCGAGGAGCGGAACGCCGACGTGTCCTCCTCGACTAGTGGTGGCGAGGAGCGGAACACCGATGCGTCCTCCTCGACTAGTGGCGGCGAGGAACGGAACGGCGACGCGTGACCGCCCGCGTGGTGCAGCGAGAGGCTCCTAGGGCTTGGGAGGGGCGATGCCATGGTGGTCGACGTGAGAGGGAGGGGAGGAGATAGCGATGAACGTGAACGTGAGGGGGAGGAGATAGCGATGTCGTGGGAGGCACAGTATTTATAGCGAGCAATGACACACCTACGTAAGATATGGACTGAGCTGCACTGACTTAACTGCCAGTCCAGTTGCGTCACTGACATGTGGGCCAGACCCCTGTTGGGCCCATATGTCAGTGACCGAATGCACCTGCAGTTAAGTAACAACTACGTGGTCATATTTGTTGGAGTAAATTACGGGGGAGCGAAGGGGTGGAAATATTGCTGGTCACAACGGATTGGACGAGCGTGGGGGGAGGAGAGTCATGCATGCAGATTTTTTCACACGGGGTGGAGTGGTGGGACCGCCGGAGGGAGAAGGAGAGTTTGACAGGCATATTGTTTCCACACATGGAGAGGAAAATTTTTGGAGATGAATGGGCTTCCTGCAGGTATGGGGAATGGTGCATAATAAGTCATCTTGCATGCCGGGCTAGGTATAGTCTCAAGTCATTAAAAACAAACACGCCCCACACATGTTCATATTTCAAGGTGCACTAAATTATTGCATGCGATGATTAAGGCTGGCCATAATGGTGGTATCTTAGCTGGTATCATGAACACGGGAATAACAAACATGCTGATGTGGCAAAGAATTAAAGAAGAGAGGGGGGTTAGAGTAACTAGAGTTCATGCATGCATTGGTAAACACATTTTTTTGTGGAGAACGACAACACTAGTTGAGTACTTTTGTAGACTTCAAAAACTATTCCACAATGTGTCAATAATCCAATGTCAAATCAATATTTTTACACTCATTATAAAACGTAGTTCTTGTACTCCCTCCTTCCATCTATATAGGGCCTAATGCGTTTTTCGAGGCTAACTTTGACTAAATGTTAGAGCAATAATATATGACATGCAACTTACACAAAGCACATCATCAAATACGTATGTGAAAGGAGCTTTCAATGATATAATTTTCACATTATGCATGTCATGTAGTATTAATTTTATCAATAGTCAAAGGCGGTCTTGAAAAACGCATTAGGCCCTATATAGATGGAAGGAGGGAGTACTCATTATAATCAGTACTCCCTCCGTCTAGGTGAGCAAGTCATCTTAGATTGTGCACTGTGACCAAGGAGGAGGGGAAAACGAGAGATCTTAACGTTTAGTTGCTAATTAATAGCATTGCATGCAATGAACTAACCACTGCATGTCGTGTTTGGTAGTCTCAAGTCATTAAAAGCATGCACACCCACATATCCTATTGGTTGATATGTCAAGAAACAAGAAACGAGGTAGAAGTTAATGCACCGCGCCTAAGTGTTTTGGGAGTATTGTAGATATTGATATTTTTAGTATAAATTTGGTCGTGGGATTTCATTGATGCCTGTCAAAGCGTTGACAGGTCTGCTATGCGTGACCTAAAGATGAAAGCGTTGAGCATCTCGAAGTTGATCAACAATCTTCAATTGTCAAAGATTAGACGTTCGGCCAATAAGGTGTCACACTTAATCGCTAAGTATAGCTTTGACAATAGATTAGATGGTATTCTTGTAAATAACGTACCGCCCTGTGTGGTGAATATTGTATCGAATGAGTGTACTGGTGTGGCTGGTTAATTAATATAAGGTTGTGTTCAAAAAAAGTATAAATTTGGTCAAACACTTTGCAAATGGTTGACGGGAGTAAAAAGGACCAGAGGGAGTATCATGCATGCGGAGTAGGCAAAAAAATTGCTTGTCTAAAAAAGGCAAAAAAATTGCTCATTTATAGCCGGTCGAAGTCTCAAAGGGCGCGACCGCACGAGGGAGGCGAAGGTCGTGGGAGGCGCGACGTTTGACGGAATTAAGTGAAGTTACATCCACGTGCCGGCATGGCGTGCGAACAGGCAGAAGCTATACCGTCAGGCCTACAATATGGGTCTAGTAGATGATACGTCTCCAATGTATCTATAATTTTTGATTGCTCCATGCTATATTATCTACTGTTTTGGACTATATTGGGCTTTATTTTCAACTTTTATATTATTTTTTGGGACTAACCTATTAACCGGAGGCCCAGCCTAGAATTGCTGTTTTTTTGCCTATTTCAGTGTTTCGAAGAAACGGAATATCAAACGGAGTCCAAACGAAATAAAACCTTTGGGAACATGATTTTCTCACCAAACGTGATCCAGGAGACTTGGACCCTGCTCCAAGGAACAAAAGAGGCGGCCACGAGGGTGGGGGGCGCGCCCCCCTAGGGTGTGCCCCCTACCTCGTGGGCCCCTCGGTGCTCCTCCGGCGTACTTCTTCCTCCTATATATACACACGTACCCCCAAACAATCAGAACAGGAGCCAAAAACCTAATTCCACTGCCGCAACTTTCTGTATCCATGAGATCCCATCTCGGTGCCTGTTCCAGAGCTCCGCCGGAGAGGGCCGTCATCACGGAGGGCTTCTACATCGTCATAGCCTCTCCGATGAAGTGTGAGTAGTTTACCTCAGACCTTCGGGTCCATAGTTAGTAGCTAGATGGCTTCTTCTCTCTCTTTGAATCTCAATACAAAGTTCTCCCCCTCTCTTGTGGAGATCTATTCGATGTAATCTTCTTTTTGCGGTGTGTTTGTTGAGATCGATGAATTGTGGGTTTATGATCAAGTCTATCTATGAATAATATTTGAATCTTCTTTGAATTCATTTATGTATGATTGGTTATCTTTGCAAGTCTCTTCGAATTATCCGTTTGGTTTGGCCAACTAGATTGGTAGTTCTTGCCATTGGAGAAGTGCTTAGCTTTGGGTTCGATCTTGCGGTGTCCTTACCCAGTGACAGAAGGGGCTGCAAGGCACGTATTGCATCGTTGCCATCGAGGATAACAAGATGGGGTTTATTTCATATTGCATGAATTTATCTCTCTACATCATGTCATCTTGCTTAAGGCGTTACTCTATTTTTAACTTAATACACTAGATGCATGCTGGATAGCGGTCGATAAGTGGAGTAATAGTAGTAGATGCAGAATCATTTCGATCTACTTGTCACGGACGTGATGCCTACATACATGATCATGCCTAGATATTCTGGTAACTATGCTCAATTCTGTTAATTGCTCAACAGTAATTTGTTCACCCACCGTAGAATACTTATGGTCTTGAGGGAAGCCACTAGTGAAACCTATGGCCCCCGGGTCTATTCTCATCATATCAATCTCCATTACCTTAATCTTGCTTTGCTTTTTTACTTTGCTTTTACTTTTTACTTTGCATCTTTATACCAAAAATACCAAAAATATTAGATCTATCAGATCTCACTCTCGTAAGTGACCGTAAAGGAATTGACAACCCCTAATCGCGTTGGTTGCGAGTAGCTATCGTTTTGTGCAGGTACGAGGGACTTGAGCGTGGCCTCCTACTGGATTGATACCTTGGTTCTCAAAAACTGAGGGAAATACTTACGCTACTCTGCTGCATCATCCCTTCCTCTTCGGGGAAAACCAACGCAAGCTCAAGACGTAGCAGTAGACATGACATCTAGTGGGTCCCGCATAGTTCTCGAGAACTCTTTGGGGGCTTGGAGCCGTTTATCCACCGGGCAAGCCAGCAACCCCACGCCGTTCGCACGCCCTACTCTTCCCCGTCTTCTACCTTACAACAGTTCGCTCCCAGTCGTCCCGTCCTTTCACATTAGTTTGCTCCCAGTTTTTTTGCGGAGTACAACAGTTCAACTTCTCCTAACCCTCCTCCAAAATCCATGGCCTCCCAAATCTCCATGGTCGCCGCTGAGTACCATGTTAGAGCCATCACCGGCGATCAGTTCATCGTCATCTACACACATGGATCCGAGACGGTGAAAGCATGGCTTGCTCGCTTCCTACGCATGTTCAACAGTTCAACAGATGAGTGGGTCGCTGGGCTAGATGTTGAGTACACCACAGTCCTGGGACGAGAGAAGGATCTAAAGGACGAAAAGAGGAAGAAGCCCGTCGTGATCCAGGTTTGCGTACATAACGTTTGCTTGGTCTACCACATATGCCATGCCGACATTGAGTGCCAGGATTTTAGGAACTTCCTCAAGGACAAAAGAGTGAAATTCGTTACTGTAGGCTTTAAGAACGACAGTGACGTCCTGCGTCAGATAGGTCTCATTGTAGGCCAGCCCTTCAATCTCCAGAAGGCAAGCCTGGTGTCCTCCTCTCAACCTTCAATGCTGACCCTGGCAGCAGCCATGATTGATCCTTCGTACGCTAAACTGAAGAAACCTCATCACGAGTTTCATCATGCATGGGAGTCGAAGACATTAGATGAAGATCACATCCTGTACGCAGCAATAGATGCCTACCTTTGTTTAAATATCTACAAGGGTTGGATGAAGAAGCAGCGCCTAGTGTCCGGTTCAAGCAAAGAAGCGTCGGTGAAGAGGAAGAGGAAGTGGGACAAGGACGAAGTTGAGGACGTGGACTCGGACTCCAAGTAGGTGGCAGTTCCATCGCTCATGCTGGTTCTGCTGCAGTGTCAAGCGGACTAGTTGCTTATTAGTTTATTTTCAAGGGTGTGTTGTGCTGAGGCCCCAATAGAACTATGTTTATGTTCTTTCTTGTTATTTGAACTCTTTAGTATGTACAGTAGTACTAGTACTATGTCTTACTACTGTTCTTCTTGCAGTTGGTACTACTGCTCGTATCTTCGTGTTCCTACTATACTTAATACGTTCGTACTAGTAGTATAATTTGGGTCAGTCGATTTGTGAAAGAAGTTCGACGGAGCGAAGGAAGAAGACGAAGAAGAGGTGGAAGAAGCCCTTCTAGCCATCCATGTTGCATCAAACGGCTCACATGAGTCGACTGACCCAAATTGCTCCTTCAGATTGCAGGATCCACGTGGCATTCAAGGTCTCGAAGGTAGATTCCGCGTCCGCACCCGGTTTGCGGGCTCGACACACGCGCGACCGGCTTCGCGGCGACAGCCACCATGCGCGCCTCCTCTGCGCAGGCGGAGACGACAATGACACGCTAGTTCCTCCTCGCCGGCGTGCTGGAGCACGCGCTCGTCCTCCTCATTGTATGCTGCGTGCATAGACGCGGCTCCACCAGCTGCTCACGTGCTTGGCAGCGCGGCGGCATCACGAGGAGGGACTGCAGACGACGTGAGCGAGCGAGCCTTCGGCTTCATGGCACAGGGATGGCGGCGACACGGCGGTGATGGGGGAAAAATTGTTGGCCGGAGCAAGCGGGCGCCGGCATGCGCAACGGCGGCGGCGGCATATTGATGAGTGCGCGTGTGGGAGCTTACTTTAGTTTTATATATAAGGTTGGTCAAACTTAAAAGAAAACCATACTAGTACACGTAAACATTAGACTTAGGCAGCGCTTTTATTAGTTACTATCTTATGTTCTTGCCCATTGTGACCAGCCTTAGTACCACGGCCACGATACGGAATCCTGTGCAAGCGCGTGAACCGTAGCCGCGCGGTCGATCAAACGGTGCGTCACTGTGTCGCGCTCGAAGGACATCCACTGAACCTTTTTGTGTGTGTGAAAACAATCCTCGAATATTACTCAACTTTTTCCTGTGAAAGTTCTTGACGCTGCAATATTTCCATATATTTGAATTTAGCTCCAGTTCGTGTTTATTTGGATTTGGACGTTTTAGATGTGCTCTAGTTTTTTATACTGATTTTGTGTGTGTGACTGAGAGAGAACATGTGTATGTGTCCATATGTGTGTTGTGGCGGAAGGGCAATGTGGAGACGGTGTGCATGTGATACAGACATAGAGAGGTGTGAATGTGCAAATGATCGTGCATGAGTGAGACATAGACAGATGCCGATATGTTGTGTATACATGAGAGAACGGTCTTCTAGTTTACTTGTGTGTGTGAGAGAGAGAGAGAGAGGGAGAGAGAGAGACCGAGAGAGGAGCATCCGTAACACAACAACCATCTCTCTCGATTTGTCCGTCCCTCGCACGGTCTCATGCAACACATGCATCAACACGCACATTTTGAAACCCTCACCCGGCCCCTGCCCACCTCAAGGCCCGCACAATCTCTTCATGAATAACCATTTCTCTCCTTAGGTTTGTTTTCTCTCAATATCTGACACACACACACACACAGACACGCAGCACAACACACACACACACACACACACACTCCCCCGAGCGCACGATTCATCCCCATCCAAGGTTATACGGCGACCACTCTCTCTTTCTCTCTCTCTCTCTCTGTCTTGTTAGGTTTGTCTCCTACTTTCTCGTCCACATACATACAATCTTTCCCGCCCTATCTGCTCCATCTTCAAAAGCTCTCTCTGCATGTTTCATTCACACATTGGGATATGTCAAAATGTGGCTTCTATAATGGCTGATGTAGAGTTATGGTTGTTCTTGTTGCATCCTACAAAGTAATAACTATGAAATGCATTTAGATTCTCATTTGACTGGGATTATGTGAGTTTGAGCATGTTGTGAAGTACTATAGACCTTGTATACATCTTGGGATTCGACAATGATTGTAACTATTGAATTGTATAGACCATTACATTCGAAGTCAATAGCCTAATATATTTATTTCACAATTTCAACAACTGATTAGTTCACTATAAACTAAGAAAACAAATGTGTACTCCCTCCGTTTTTATTTAAGTCCGTGTATTAGCATTGGTCAAAGTCAAGTTTTGTAAACTCTCAGAAAGCTTATAACAAAAAATATTAACATATACAATAACAAATAAATACCATTAGATTCATTATTGAATATACTTTCACATCAGACATATTTGTTATGGTAAATGTTTATATTTTTCTATAAACTTGGTCAAACTTTAGGAAGTTTGACTTCGGTCAAACCTAATATGCAGTTTTACTACTACTACTCGCTAGTTGCTTAGCCGAATCACTCAACACGCCACACGGGGAGTCCAGTGTCACAAAATTTTGAGGTCGGCGGGAAAATCTCCCGCGACCCTGATTCGAGCAGTGGGAAGTTACCATCATAGCCTTCGGAACATGCCTACGGATGATGCTTGGTAGGGGGCTGTTTTCGTAACTTCAGGTTCACCCTACCCAGCCAACCCCACCCCGGCACCCAGAGTAGTACACCTGAATACTCCCCAATTTCTATCCCCACCGCAAAATAGAATTCTCCACGGCACCGCAGCCTTCGTGCTCCTCCCCTTTACATCGGTGCACTCGTCCACCGTAGCGCATCTGCCTAATCTACGACCTCGTACACCACACTGGAGCCGGTCCATCGTCGTTGTCGTACACGGAGCCTCTTCCCCGGCATCGTCTTCCACGGTCTCATATCTGCTTCCCGGAAGCCGACGCCAAGCGTAGAAGTACCACCGTCGTGGACAATGAACTGACTCCCGTTGCCGACCATGACTCACAGAGTCCACCGCGACCATCGTTCTCCTCCTCGATTGGTAATGTGTGTATTGAATCACTTAGCAGTACATGTGCAGTTCCAATTTTGTTCATACCTACCCTTCAAATTTCCTGGGTGCTATTATTCCCGTAAAAGTAATTGGTTATAGCCTCCATTGTCCAACAAAATATCATCTTGTAATTGTGCGTCGCTCCTGTATCACGCTGTGCTTGGGTAGGTTGTTCTTCTGCAACCAGTAGTGTGGCAAATGATGGAAAGGTTTTTAGAACTAGCAAAATGCCTATGCGTTGCACGCATCAAGATGCATTTGTATGAGTAGTTTATCTTGTTGGAGATGCTCTAACATGGCAGTCGAGTGCTTTAATGTTGCCCACAAGATGCGCGAGTATTACTAGTAGTATATTTTTCTTGCCATGTTGAGATTTTAAAACCACGAGTGCGAACATGCAGAGGAGCAATGAAGATCAAACACGGGATATTTGGGACATCTTCAAGGAGCGTGGCAAGTTAAAGAGGAGCTGCACCGAACCTGTAAAACGAGCTTTGGTAAGTAACACCCTTTCAATTACTTTCGTGTAGCCTCATGTTCTTTGATGTGTATATGTTGTAGTTTCTGTTTCTCTTAAGCGTGGTGTTCTTCGATGTGTAATAAGAAGAGTCTTAATCGTCCTAATGCTTTCGTTTTTAGCTTGATGTAGGAAGTGGGTGTTCTCACCTTGTAGTCTGTTTTTATTTATTTATTCCTTTTGAATTCACTTCTCCGAGTTCTGTTTATCTGGCTTCTACTAAATGGATCTAGGTTGCTCTGAGTATTGATCTAAAAAACAAGTAACTTCATGTCAGGATGCAGTTCCTGTGAGGAGGGAAGTATGGTCAACCTCGAGATCATGTTTCCAAAATGAGGCTGGATTACACACAAGGTGCCAGTTCCCTAATGATGCTGGATTAGACACAAGGTGCAAATTCCCATATGCTGGATTACACACAAGCCAGGTGGAGTCGTTAGCTGTTCGTGTCCTCGTGGCATTAGTAAAGGTTGAAAGAAAGTGTGCAGCAGCCCTTGAGAATGTAGCTGAGTTCCTGAAGAAGCGAAAAGAGCAATCAGATGCTCTCTTCACCCAAGCCAAAGAAGAGATGGAAGAAGCCAGAAATAAGCTAGCAGAGGCAGAGCAGGCTAGGCGTCTCTTGCTATCTAAAACTGTTGTCAATACAAAATTTCCTTCATAATAGCTAGGTTCAAATGTTTATCCAGTCAGCATGCCTGTTGTGATGTCCGTGCATCTACTAATGTGGCACAGAATGTTTTTTTTCAGGTCATGTAATAACAGCAATTACTTTCCAAACAATAATAGACGAAGCATTGGACATGGTATAGTTCACGCGCAAGCCCGACATTCCAAGTTCAACTTCCACATCAAACTCATGTTCACAGATATCTGCACATTCATACATAATGTCCACAACCATGATTCACTTCAAAGCCAAAAAAAATGTGAGGAGAGTTATAAATAAAGAAAATCCTCTACTAGTTCCTACTACCAGTGCGAGCACAACAAGTCAAGACCATGCGTAAATTAATTATATTGTAGTCATTTTTTGTGTTCTAAAATGCCTACCGGCTCGCAGAAGGACGTGTTGCCGGCACACGCGCGGATTAAATGAAGGCAAGTGGGGCAGTCTTAAGCTGGTTGCACGCGGCGAGGAGGCGTGCTCAGCCGGGCCTGCAGCGAGTACGGCCCTCTTGGCCGGCGCGCCGGTTCAATGCCTGCGCTATGAGAGGTCGCGTCCGTGTCAGAGCAATCACTCCCTCCAGTCCTTTTTGTTTGGGTATAACAAAATCTCGTTTTCCATTCACATTTTAATGGTAGGAGTTGTGCGTGTGTGTCTGAGAGAGAGAGAGAGAGGAGATGGTAGTCGGGGTTGTCTGATCGGTAAACAAATGAATAATGTCAGTCTGGGATGGAGATGAAAAGGAGACCGCAACAAATGTTGTGTCTACAGGAGAGATAGAGAGAGTAATTTTAGTGGTATGAGTCATATGTAGAGACATATAGGGTGTGTGAGAGAATCCCATAGAGAGAAAGACAAAGTGAAAGACGAGTGGAGACTGTGTGTTTGGCAGTGAAAAAGAAAGCTTAGGTACCGAGCGATACCAAAGAATAGTAGAGACGTGAGAGATAATGAAAACCGTGTAATTTATAATGATAGGGAGAGTGTGACACTTCTCAAGGGAGACGTCGAGAGACCATGTTTGCGAGGATAGGAGCAACATGAAGTGAGCGTGCGGGTGAGCTGGAGAAAAGAGAGTGATAGCTACCTGAAGGAGCATGCATGCGAGAGAGATGGGCGTGAAAGGAGTGAACAAAAAAGGGATTCAAATATTTGAATTCGAGATGATGATACATGTAATCCATACTCGAACCAAAATTGATCTATCAAACATGCATACTCATATGAATTCACGCACATCTATGTTATTTACTATGTAGATATTACTGATCCATACATTTTAGTAGAACATAATTTGGTTAAATTTTTTCGAATTCAACCTTACGATTTCGAGATCGTTGTATTTATAAATCATATTATACATATAAAGGAGCAGAATTCTTTGTTGTGCTTTTGAAATTATATATATAAAAAAATGATGTATATAGAATGTAATTCCAATTGAAAATGGATCCCGCACGTAAAAAATAGAATACAAACGGGATTCGAATTGAGTTGGCACGGTAAACGTGCACTCTGTAAAATTTGAACGATGCGGGGAAAGTCGCAGTAACCGCCCGAAACCAAAATCTACGAGATGGAAATCACTACTGCCTATCCCTGCCACGCAAAGCCTATATGTTGGATTTCTATAGGTTTAGATAGGGGTAGGTTTGTAATTTCACTGAAACGTGACGTAACCGCCTCTCACCCGGATTCATACACGGTGGGCGCCAAAACACAGTGTGTGCTTGGACGAAATCGACTCCCTCCCCGATTCATATTCATACACGGTGGGTACCAAAAACAAACTCTCGTCGGCAAATATTCGGTGTATGCGAGATTACCGTCCTATCCCCAACCGACTAGTGTTGCTGTGATGTAGTAGAAATTTGAAACGGGGGCTAAGTTTGTAAATTTCCTCGCATTTGAGACAAGCGCGCCCTGAATACATGGTCCCCCCTTCCTCTCTACCTCCCTTTTCCCCATTCGTACTCCGTGGGCGCCAAAACACCCTCCCCACCCCACCCTCCTCCGTCCGCCGCCGTCCGCCACCCCATCCACCGCCGTCCTCCTCCACCATGCCGGAGCTGATACCCTGATGCCGCCGTCCATTACAAGAGATCGACCTCTCTCATCCACGGCTTCGGACCGAGATCCTTGCATCCCGTCCTCTCGCTTCATCCCCGCCGTCATCCACCTTGCTGGCGCCGCTCCTACGACCGTCTCGTCCACCGCACCCTGCGGCCACCATCTACCCTCCTAGATCTGCTTCCACGCTGCCGACGGCCATCGCTACCGCAGCACCATCAAATTCTCAGCAGATGCGTACACGGCGCCGCACCAAAGGCGGTACTCTTTCGTATCTGCTCAACTTATTTATCGCAGCAAGAAAATAGATCACCACTGCTTTACTCTAATTTCTTGTCTTGGTTGCGAAGTTGCCTTTGTCCGGTTTGCACCTTCAGATCCGCCATGGCACGCCCAACACCATACTCGCAATGCTTATGATTTTCCCCTTTATATTCCACACTAGTTAAATCACAGTAGACTAAATTTCAAAATTGGGTCAGTCGATTTTTCATAGCTCGCCGGAGTTCGCCGGTGCGATCGAAGGGGCTCGGGTGGTTGTGGGGCCTCGCCGAACGAAGAAAACTCGACGCGGGTGGGGTTGGGGTGGGGGTGGGGGTGGCGGAGGAACACAGGCGGTGGGGGCCGGTGGTCCGACCGGCGGCCCGTGCGGTGTTCTGTATGGGAAGAATCAGAGATGAGGAAGAAGAAGGGTTAGGAGACGTAGGATCTTCATCCAACCGCCTGAAATGGTCGAGAGACAACTAGGAGTTGCATTCTTAATGCGCTCTTGTTCATCATGTGTGGGCACTGCGCAACCAACATTTTATTATCCAAAATCTGCTTGCTCTTCTTCACCATGTTCCTCTTCCGTTCTTCTTTAATATGTACTCTCTCCGTTCCTAAGTACAAGTCTTTGTATAGATTCCACCATGGACTACATATGGAGCAAAATGAGTGAATCTACACTCTAAAATGTACCTGGATACATCTGTATGTGATCCATAGTGGAAATCTCTACCAAGACTTATATTTTGGAACGGAGGGAGTATGATAGTAGTACAGTATGTTCCTTGTACTGAAGATGAGCAGGGACATTTGCAGTGTACAGGTCTATACGGTCGGTTGTGATGGGAGCCTCTTTGATTCGTAGGATCTTGTAAACATAGGAATATGATTTGTAGTGGCCTGCCCACTTGAATCCTATAAGAATAGCAAGGAAATGCAGGGAGCTGTGTCGCCTTTGAGAGTTACATTGATATTAACAGTACCGCACCTTCACTTGAAGAGAGCTTGTATCCGAAGTCTTTCTAGCCGTACCGGCAATGCTAGCACATATATTCCAGCAAGTTCCAATTTTGCTGATTTTACTCTGATGCTTAAGGTTTCCCCGTTATATCTACACTATGATCTGTGTAGCTGCTTTGTTTCGCACTAGCAGCAGTCCACTCTTGAAGCTAAACACTGCAATGACTTACAAAATTGGCACCAAGGCATTGAGTGCCATTCTGGATGCAATGAAACTCATACGCTCCCCACCTGTTGATTCTTGTTCAGAATATGATCCTAATGACTATTCTAACCTCGAGGAGTCAAAGGCAGATGGCCTGTCCTGTTCACCCATCAAGGTGCCTGTTCTAATTTGGCAATGTTTTATTGATTGCGGGTATCTTGCATATGTTGTCTTGCATTTCTTCTACTTTCTTGCACCGCCATCTGCTTAGTTTACTCATCATATATGTCGAGATGCCATTCCCATCCATTATCAATACATATTCCATCTGTCATCATACCATGTTTTTCCACTCAAATGTTGTTCTTGTGCATCAGACATCAAAAAGGAAGAGGGTGATTGCCGAACCTGAAGGAGCACCAGCAAAGTCCTTGAAAAATGTGGTGGTGCCGGAGAAATCAGACAGCACCCCACTTATATTGGCTGTACAACCAGTGACACAAAACGTAGGACCGACTCCAGCAGACTGTACCCATACTTCACTGGCCACACCACTAGCCCCACCACACAAGACCTACACTCCAGCAAAAGGTATACCAATTTCATTTGCCATAGCACCAGTTGTACCATAGAAAAATCCCACTTCGGCAAAAAGTACAGCAAGTTCACCGGCCGAAGACCTATCCCAACTGCAGAGACGGCCAATTCCTGCAGATTGGAACCCCATTCCATTTATTCCCAGTTTAAAAGACAATGCTTTCAATGTTGTTAGGGACTACGTGCATATATTCCCATCATGGGAAGATTATTGTGAAGACAAACACCATTTTCACATCTTCCTGTCCAACTTACGTGTAAGTGCTATTATTCATGGCTATTATTTTCCTGTTTTCTACTGATTGAACACATCAATGATTTACATTACATTGTTGTAACTAGGCGAGGGTCAATCTGGATAGTCATGATGAGCAAAGCTTGCTTGTGCTTTTCAAGGAAGCATTGCAGCTGTATCGGTGTTACCTAAGGAAATCACACTTTGTTGGCAAGTCTATAAACGAATTTCTGGTGAAGTCTCCTATGCTAAATTTAGAAGACATTGAATGGAAAAACCTTGTTATGCACTAGTCTCGTTCCCAGGATGAGGTACTGTCTATGAAATCACATGATAATTTGAACTTCTACTTTTCCGCATGTCCCTTACAAATCTTTTTTGCAGGAAATCTGCTCAAAGAAGAATTCCGGTTTGACAAGAACGACAGGATATCTCAAATATGCTGCCCGCTGCTTTGCTCTTGTTAGTACCTGTTGTCCTGTATCACCATACTTGCATACATACCTGGTTCATTATGTGACAACAGTATGCATGATAGCTTGCTTATCAATTGTTCGCTCCAAATTATCTGATCTGTATGAATGGTTACATTAGTGTAGAATATATCCAGTGCCAATGTTTTTTAGCTCTGCATTGTTCTTGTAAGTACATGCTTCCTTTATCAGTGTACTTATAATGACAGGTAGTTGTTCATGTACCATCACTCTGCAGCTTATTTTCCTTTGCCCTCCATTTTCTACACATCAGATCTATATTTACTCTAACCATAAGGTTGGTATTGAAGAAGTTTAGCTGTGCATTGCTCTTGGCTGTACCTTTTGCCTGTATCGCTGCACTTACATTTATAGCTACTTGGTTATGTAGCATCACTCTTCATCTTATCTTAAATATTCTCCATTTTTTCATATATTATCACATCTATATTTACTCTTAACAAAATGTAGAATAAAGGCAATGCTTTTGAAGAAGATTCTGTGGTAAACTTCTTGAATTGCCCCCCATCAGCATGGACAAGGCCTTTATAGAGCCTATCTTCACCAATAATGTAAGTTTTTCCATCTCAAGCCTTCAAACTTTGTTGTATATATTTGGTTAGGCATGACTGCAATAGCTGTTTATTTTTGGTTTTTGCATCAAATTGCTTGTTTAAAGTTTATTATATGTAGTTCATAAACAAAAGTTTGTCCTTTCTCAATTTAAGTTTTCAGTTGTACAACCAAGTTCCTTCTTCATACCATGTAAATTAAACTATACAGAGCAAGTGATCTTCTTTTGCACTGCATGTATGCTTCTGTTCTTCATCTGTAGTCCAGTGGTGTGGTGAACCTACCCGCTACAGCACAATGTCATATTCTGCAATGTCTTAACTATGAAAAATGTCATATCATTCTACTATTATTTAAACCATCTCTTTATTTGCCAATCTGAAATGGTATAAATTGACAAAACACTAACCATTGATACTTATGAGTTCTTGATCTGTAATCCAGTGGTGTCGTGAAGCTGCCAACTCCTTCACAATGTCATTTCCTGCCATGTGTTGACCTGAACAATACCATATTGTGTTAATGCAAATTTAAACTGTGTCACTTTATTCGTCAGTAACAAATGTGATGAATTGTCAGCACTGATACTTTTATGTGCAAAACCTGTCATCTGTCTGTTTGTTTATCTTTCAGAGTGAGGAAGATATAAGTGTTGAACAAGCGCAGTCTCATCATCTTGCTCAGCTGCTTGCGCTGCAGCTCCCCAGCAGGGCTAACCTTTCTTGAACTCTATTGAAGTGTTGTCAGTTTTGTATATTATTTTGTCGGCGTGTTTATTTGCACTGGTGGCGATCTTTGATGCCCAGTGTATGTAATCTGCTGTCTACTTGTGCTTTATTATCATAGTGGCGAACTTTGATGCCCAGTGGATGTAAATATGCCATAATTTCTTTATTTTATAGTGTAGGTTTTTTCTTATTCACGATGCTGCAGTTATTTTACTGTATATATATCCTGTCTTCACAGTAAACCGGCCAAACCGTAAAATTATGGTACATAATCGGGCCGTTATGCAATCACGATGTAGGTTGGGCCTGAAACGTGTCGATCAGCTCACGGGCCGGCAGCAGCCCGAAATGAACCCCGACCCATGATTGTGCGAATCAAATCACGGGCTTTTAATAGGCCGAAAAATTGTCTCGGTCCTTGTTTGGCCCAATCAGATATCGGCTACGAGCAGGCCGGATGCAAACCGGGCCGTAGTTAGGCCCAACTATATGACGGGCTTTTAACAGGCTGAAATTAATATAGGGCTGAAATGTTAAACGGGCCCTTAATAGGCCAAAACTAATATCAGGCCAAATTACTAAGTGGGCCTTTAGCAAGTGGGCCCAAAAGCATAGTGTCCAATTGACGGGCTGAATCTGATATGGGCCATAATTAGGCCCAAAACCTCTTAAAGGGTCGGACCTGATCTGGGCCATAATTTGGCCCAAAATGTGGTAGGCTTTTAACGGGCCGGATCTCATATGGGCCACTATTAGGCCCGGAGCGTGGTAGGCCATTAATAGACCGTATCAAATATGGGCCGGCATTTGGCCCAAAACATGGCAGCCAGTTAACGGGCCGGCCTACTAGGGTCCTCAAAATCTTGTGGGCCTACAGCTGGGCTGGCCCATTAATGTCGGCAAAATCTCGTGGGCCTTTAGTTGGGTCGGCTTATTATGATCCGCAAGAATTTTGTGGGCCTTTACCTGGGCCGGCCTATTATGGCACACAAAAATCTTGTGGGCTTGTACCTGGGCCGACCCATTATGGCCCGCGGAATCTTGTGGGCCTTTAGCTGGGCCAGCCCATTATGGTCCGCAAAATCTTGTGGGCCTTTAGCTGGGCCGACCCATTATGGTCCGCAAAATCTTGTGGGCCTTTAGTTGGGCCGGCCCATTTAAACTTGTTGGGCCATGCCACGTGTCGCCGTATCATAGGCGCCTTCTGTCCAGTGAGTGGATGACATATGTCCCGACGATGAGCCGACACGTGTTTCCTCTAGCCAATGATGATTTTACACGTGGAAAATCCCCATTGGTCAGCGCTGTTAACGGGTTATCGGATCCAAAACCCAACCCGATAGCTTAACGGCGTTCCGTTACGGTGGATGCCACGTGTCGGTCACCTATGACGAAAGCACTTTTGTGACGCGCGATTTATCGTCATGGAAGTGGACACTTCCATGATGATAATTTTGGTAATGTCATGGAACACTTCTACGACAGCACAGGTATGACTATCTTGATTCTGTCATAAATTTGTCATGGATGTACATGCATGACAAAAAAAGCGACCTACTATGACAAACACGTATCATCACAGAAGTGTATTTTTTTGTAGTGTGATAGAAAAGCAAATAATTATGAGAATATCTAGGTATGATCATGTATATAGGCATCACGTCCGTGACAAGTAGACCAACTCCCGCCTGCATCTACTACTATTACTCCACACATCGACCACTATCCAGCATGCATCTAGAGTATTAAGTTCATAAGAACAGAGTAACGCTTTGAGCAAGATGACATGATGTAGAGGGATAAACTCATGCAATATGATATAAACCCCATCTTTTTATCCTAGATGGCAACAGTACAATACGTGTCGTTTCCCCTACTGTCATTGGGATCGAGCACCGCAAGATTGAACCCAAAGCCAAGCACTTCTCCCATTGCAAGAAAGATCAATCTAGTAGGCCAAACCAAACTGATAATTCGAAGAGACTTGCAAAGATAACCAATCATACATAAAAGAATTCAGAGAAGATTCAAATATTGTTCATAGATAATCTTGATCATAAACCCACAATTCATATGATCTCAACAAACACACCGCAAAAGAAGATTACATCGAATAGATCTCCAAGAGAATCGAGGAGAACTTTGTATTGAGATCCAAAGATAGAGAAGAAGCCATCTAGCTAATAATTATGGACCCGAAGGTCTGAGGTAAACTACTCACACATCATCGGAGAGGCTATGGTGTTGATGTAGAAGCCCTCCGTGATCAATGCCCCCTCCGGCGGAGCGCCGGAAAAGGACCCAAGATGGGATCTCATGGGTACAGAAGGTTGTGGCGGTGGAACTAGGTTTTCGTGGTGCCGTCTGATGTTTTCAGGGTACGTAGGTATATATAAGAGGAAGAAGTAGGTCGGTGGAGCCACAAGGGGCCCACGAGGGTGGAGGGCACGCCCCCTGCCTCGTGGCCTCCTCGTTGATTGCTTGACGTCCACTCCAAATCCTCTGGATCACGTTTGTTCCAAAAATCACGGTCCCGAAGGTTTCATTCCGTTTGGACTCCGTTTGATATTCTTTTTCTGCGAAACACTGAAGTATGAAAAAAAACAACAATTTGGGCTAGGCCTCCAGTTAATAGGTTAGTCCCAAAAATAATATAAAAGTGTATAAATAAGCCCATTAAACATCCAAAACAGAATATATAATAGCATGGAACAATAAAAAATTATAGATACGTTGGAGACGTATCAAGCATCCCCAAGCTTAATTCATGCTCGTCCTCGAGTAGGTAAATGATAAAAACAGAATTTTTGATGTGAAATGCTTCCCAACATATTTCTTAATGTAATTTTTCTTTATTGTGGCATGAATGTTCAGATCCGAAAGATTCAAGATAAAAGTTTAATATTGACTAAAAATAATAAGACTTCAAGCATACTAACTAAGCAATCATGCCTTCTCAAAATAACATGGCCAAAGAAAGTTATCCCTACAAAATCATATAGTCTGGCTATGCTCTATCTTCATCACACAAAATATTAAATCATGCACAACCCTGATGACAAGCCAAACAATTGTTTCATACTTTTGATGTTCTCAAACTTTTTCAACTTTCACGCAATACATGAGCGTGAGCCATGGACATAGCACTATAGGCGGAATAGAATGGTTGTTGTGGAGAAGACAAAAAGGAGAAGATAGTCTCACATCAACTAGGCGTATCAACGGGCTATGGAGATGCCCATCAATAGATATGAATGTGAGTGAGTAGGGATTGCCATGCAACGGATGCACTACAGCTATAAGTGTATGAAAGCTCAACAAAAGAAACTAAGTTGGTGTGCATCCAACTTGCTTGCTCACGAAGACCTAGGACAATTTGAGGAAGCCCATCATTGGAATATACAAGCCAAGTTCCATAATGTAAAATTCCCACTAGTTTATGAAAGTGACAACATATGAGACTCTCTATCATGAAGATCATGGTGCTACTTTGAAGCACAAGTGTGGAAAAAGGATAGTAACATTGTCCCTTCTCTCTTTTTCTCTCATTTTTTTATTTGGGCCTTCTTTCTTTTTTTTTCTTTTGGCCTCTTTTCTCTCTTTTTTCGTCCAGGGTCTCATCCCGACTTGTGGGGGAATCATAGTCTCCATCATCCTTTCCTCAATGGGACAATGCTCTAATAGTGATGATCATCACACTTCTTTTTACTTACAACTCAAGAATTACAACTCAGTACTTAGAACAAAATATGACTCTATGTGAATGCCTTCGGCGGTGTACCAGGATATGGAATGAATCAAGAGTGACATGTATGAAAAAAAATATGAAAGGTGGCTTTGCCACAAATACGATGTCAACTACATTATCATGCATGGCAATATGACAATGATGAAGCGTGTCATAACAAACGGAATGGTGGAAAGTTGCATGGCAATATATCTCAGATTGGCTATGGAAATGCCATAATAGGTAGGTATGGTGGCTATTTTGAGGAAGGTATATGGTGGGTGTATGATACCGGCGAGAAGTGCGCGGTAATAGAGAGGCTAACAAATGTGGAAGGGTGAGGGTGTGTATAATCCATGGACTCAACATTAGTCATAAAGAACTCACATACTTATTGCAAAAATCTATTAGTTATTGAAATAAAGTACTACGCGCATGCTCCTAGGGGGATAGATTGGTAGGAAAAGACCACCGCTCGTCCCTGACCACCACTCATAAGGAAGACAATCAATAAATAAATCATGCTACGACTTCATCACATAACGGTTCACCATACGTGCATGCTACGGGAATCACAAACTTCAGCACAAGTATTTCTCAAATTCACAACTACTCAACTAGCATGACTCTAATATCACCATCTCCATATCTCAAAACAATTATCAAGTATCAAACTTCTCATAGTATTCAATGCACTTATATGAAAGTTTTTATTATTCCTAAAAGAAAATTACCATGTTGTTCTAAAGGACTCTCAAAATAATATAAGTGAAGCATGATAGATCAATTATTTCTATAAAATAAAACCACCACCGTGCTCTAAAAGATATAAGTGAAGCACTAGGGCAAAAACTATATAGCTCAAAAGATATAAGTGAAGCACATAGAGTATTCTAATAAATTCCGATTCATGTGTGCCTCTCTCAAAAGCTATTTACAGCAAGGATGATTGTGGTAAAATAAAAATCAAAGACTCAAATCATACAAGACGCTCCAAGCAAAACACATATCATGTGGTGAACAAAATTACAGCTCCAAGTAAAGTTACCGATGAACGAAGATAAAAGAGGGGATGCCTTCCGGGGCATCCCCAAGCTTAGGCTTTTTGGTGTCCTTGGATTTTACCTTGGGGTGCCTTGGGCATCCCCAATCTTAGGATCTTGCCACTCCTTGTTCCATAATCCATCAAATCTTTACCCAAAACTTGAAAACTTCACAACACAAAACTTAACAAAAAATCTCGTGAGCTCCGTTAGCGAAAGAAAACAAAACACCACTTCAAGGTACTGTAATGAACTCATTCTTTATTTATATTGGTGTTAAACCTACTGTATTCCAACTTCTCTATGGTTTATAAACTCCATTACTAGCCATAGATTCATCAAAATAAGCAAACAACATACGAAAAGCAGAATTTGTCAAAAACAGAACAGTCTGTAGTAATCTGTATCAAACGCATACTTCTGGAACCCCAAAAATTCTAAAATAAATTTCTGGACGTGAGGAATTTATCTATTAATCATCTGCAAAAATAATTAACAAAATAGCACTCTCCAATAAAAATGGCAGCAATTCTCGTGAGCGCTAAAGTTTCTGTTTTTTACAGAAAGATCAAAAAGACTTTCCCCAAGTCTTCCCAACGGTTCTACTTGGCACAAACACTAATTAAACACAAAACACAACCAAAAAAGAGGCTATATAAATTATTTATTAGTAAACAGGAACAAAATGTAAGGAATAAAAATAAAATTGGGTTGCCTCCCAACAAGCGCTATCGTTTAACGCCCCTAGCTAGGCATAAAAGTGAGGATAGATCTAGGTATTGCCATCTTTGATAGGCAATCCATAAGTGGTTCTCATAATAGATTCATATGGTAATTTAATTTTCTTTCTAGATAAGTGTTCCATGCCTTAACGGAAATTGGAATCTAATATTCCCTTCCTTCATATCAATAATTGCACCAATCTTTCTATGGAAAGGTCTACTAAGAATAATAGGACATGAAGGATTGCAATCTATATCAAGAACAATGAAATCTATAGGCACATAATTCCTATTTTCAACAATAAGAACATCATTATTTTTTTCCATATGTTTCTTAATAGTGGAATCCACAAGGTGCAAGTTTAAAGAGTATTCATCAAATTCACGGAAACCTAGCAAATCACACAAAGTTTTTGGGATCGTGGAAACACTAGCACCCAAATCACACAAAGCATAGCATTCATGATCTTTAATTATTATTTTAATTGTGGGTTCTCACTCATCATAAAGTTTTCTAGGGATAGAAACTTTCAACTCAAGTTTTTCTTCATAACATTGCATCAAAGCATCGACGATATGTTTAGTAAAAGCTTTATTTTGACTATAAGCATGAGGATGATTTAGCACGGATTGGAACAAGGAAATACAATATATCAAAGAGAAATTATCATAATTAAATTCCTTGAAATCCAAGATAGTGGGTTCATTGCTATTTAAAGTTTTAACCTCTTCAATCCCACTTTTACCAATTTTTGCGTCAAGATCTAAAAACTCTGAATTTTTGGGACGCCTTCTAACTAAAGTTGACTCATCTCCAGTCCCATCATTATCAAGATTCATATTGCAAAACAAGGATTTAATGGGGGACACATCAATCACTTTTAGATCTTCATCTTTATTATCATGAAAACTAGAAGTACACGCTTTCACAAAGCAATCTTCCTTAGCACGCATCCTAGCGGTTCTTTGTTTGCACTCATCAATGGAAATTCTCATGGATTTGAGAGACTCATTGATATCATGCTTAGGTGGAATAGATCTAAGTTTCAAAGAATCAACATCAAGAGAAATTCTATCCATGTTCCTAGCCAACTCATCAATCTTAAGCAATTTTTCTTCAATCAAAGCATTAAAACTCTTTTGCAAACTAATAAATTCTTTAATACTAGATTCAAAATCAGAGGGCATCTTATTATAAATTCCATAAGAATTGTTGTAGGAATTACCATAATTATTAGAGGAATTACTAGGAAATGACCTAGAATTAAAATTACCTCTATATGTGTTGTTACCAAAATTGTTCCGACCAACAAAATTCACATGCATAGATTCATTATTATTCTCAATCAAAGTAGACAAAGGCGTATCATTAGGATCAGTAGCAGCACTCTTATTAGCAAACAATTTCATAAGTTCATCCATCTTTCCACTCAAAACATAAATCTCTTCAATCGCATGAACTTTTTAACTAGTAGATCTTTCGATGTGCCATTGAGAATAATTAACCATAATATTATCTAGGAGTTTGGTGGCTTCTCCTAAAGTGATTTCCATAAAAGTGCCTCCCGCAGCCGAATCTAAAAGATTTCTAGAAGAAAAATTCAATCCGGCATAAAAAAATTGTATAATCATCCATAAATTCAATCCATGTGTAGGGAAAGTACATATCATCAATTTTATCCTCTCCCAAGATTGTGCAACATGCTCATGATCAAGTTGATTAAAATTCATAATATCGTTTCTAAGAGAGATGATCTTAGCGGGAGGAAAATACTTAGAGATAAAAGCATCTTTGCACTTATTCCATGAATCAATACTATTTTTAGGCAAAGACGAAAACCAAGCTTTAGCATGATCTCTAAGCAAAAACGTAAATAGCTTAAGTTTAACAATATCATTATCCACATCTTTCTTCTTTTGCATATCACACAAATCAACAAAGTTGTTTAGATGGGTAGCGGCATCTTCACTAGGAAGGCCAGAAAACGGATCTTTCATGACAAGATTCAGCAAAGCAGTATTAATTTCACAAGATTCAACATCGGTAAGAGGAGCAATCGGAGAGCTAATAAAATCATTATTGTTGGTATTGGTAAAGTCACACAATTTAGTATTATCTTGAGCCATCGTGACAAGCAAGCAATCCAACACACAAGCAAACAAGCGAAGAAAAAGAGAACATAAAGAGAGGGCGAAAGGAAAAGAGGGCGAATAAAACGGCAAGGGTGAAGTGGGGGAGAGGAAAATGAGAGGCAAATGGCAAATAATGTAATGCGAAGGGTAAGAGTTGTGATGGGTACTTGGTATGTCTTGACTTGGCGTAGATCTCCCCGGCAACGGCGCCATAAATCCTTCTTGCTACCTCTTGAGCATGCGTCGGTTTTCCCTTGAAGAGGAAAGGGTGATGCAACAAAGCAGCGTAAGTATTTCCCTCGGTTTTTGAGAACGAAGGTATCAATACAGTAGGAGACCACGCGCGAGTCACCTCGTACCTACACAAACAAATAAGAACCTCGCAACCAACGCGATAAAGGGGTTGTCAATCCCTTCACCGCCACTTGCAAGAGTGAGATCTGATAGAGATAATAATAAGATAAATATTTTTGGTATTTTTATGATATAGTTTGAAAGTAAAGATTGCAAAATAAAATAGATTGGAAACTTATATGATGGAGAATAGACCCGGGGCCATAGGTTTCACTAGTGGCTTCTCTCAAGATAGCATAAGTATTATGGTGGGTGAACAAATTACTGTCGAGCAATTGATAGAAAAGAGAATAATTATGAGAATATCTAGGTATGATCATGTATATAGGAATCACGTCTGTGACAAGTAGACCGACTCCTGCCTGCATCTACTACTATTACCCCACACATCGACCGCTATCCAGCATGCATCTAGAGTATTATGTTCATAAGAATAGAGTAACACTTTAAGCAAGATGACATGATGTAGAGGGATAAACTCATGCAATATGATATAAACCCCATCATTTTATCCTCGATGGAAAGAATACAATACGTGTCATTTCCCCTACTGTCACTGGGATCGAGCACCGCAAGATTTAACCCAAAGCCAAGCACTTCTCCCATTGCAAGAAAGATCAATCTAGTAGGCCAAACCAAACTGATAATTCGAAGAGACTTGCAAAGATAACCAATCATACATAAAAGAATTCAGAGAAGATTCAAACATTGTTCATAGATAATCTTGATCATAAACCCACAATTCATCTGATCTCTACAAACACACCTCAAAATAAGATTACATCGAATAGATCTCCAAGAGAATCGAGGAGAACTTTGTATTGAGATCCAAAGATAGAGAAGAAGCCATCTAGCTAATAAATGGACCCGAAGGTCTGAGGTAAATGACTCACACATCATCGGAGAGGATATGGTGTTGATGTAGAAGCCCTCCGTGATCAATGCCCCCTCCAGCGGAGCGCCGAAAAAGGCCCCAAGATGGGATCTCATGGGTACAGAAGGTTGCGGCGGTGGAACTAGGTTTTTGTGGTGCCCTCTGATGTTTTCAGGGTACGTAGGTATATATAGGAGGAAGAAGTAGGTCGGTGGAGCCACGAGGGGCCCACGAGGGTGGAGGGCGCGCCCAAGGGGGTAGGCGCCCCCCTGCCTCGTGGCCTCCTCGTTGATTGGTTGACGTCCACTCCTAGTCCTCTGGATCATGTTTGTTCCAAAAATCACGCTCCTGAAGGTTTCATTCCGTTTGATATTCTTTTTCTGCGAAACACTGAAATAGGCAAAAAAACAGCAATTTGGGCTGGGCCTTCGGTTAATAGGTTAGTCCCAAAAATAATATAAAAGTGTATAAATAAGCCCATTAAACATCCAAAACAGAATATATAATAGCATGGAACAATAAAAAATTATAGATATGTTGGAGACGTATCAATCACGTGATCACTTAGATGATTAGAGGGATGTCTATCTAAGTGGGAGTTCTTAAGTAATATGATTAATTGAACTTTAATTTATCGTGAACTTAGTCCTGGTAGTTTTTGCATATCTATGTTGTAGATCAATAGCTCGCGTATAGCTCCCCTGTTTTATTTTTGATATGTTCCTAGAGAAAAATAAGTTGAAAGATGATAGTAGCAATGATGTGGACTGGGTCCGTGATCTGAGCATTATCGTCATTGCTGCATAGAATAATTATGTCCTTGATGCACCTCTAGGTGATGGACCTATTGCAGGAGCATATGCAGATGTTATGAATGTTTGGCAAGATCGGTATGATGACTACTTGATAGTTTAGTGCGCCATGTTTTACGGCTTAGAACCAGGACTTCAAAACCCGTTTTGAACGCCATGAAGCATATAAGATGTTCCAAGAGCTGAAATTGGTATTTCAGACTCATGCCCGAGTCAAGAGGTATGAGACCTCTGACAAGTACTTTGCCTACAAGAAGGAGGAGAATAGCTCAACTAGTGAGCATGTGCTCGTAATGTCTGAGTACTACAATCAGTTGAATCAAGTGGGAGTTAATATTCCAGATAAGATAGTGATTGACAAAGTTCTCTAGTCACTATCACCAAGTTACTGGAACTTTGTGATGAACTATAATATGCAAGGGATGACGAAAACGATTCCCAAGCTCTTCGTGATGCTGAAATCGATGAAGGTAGAATTCAAGAAATAGCATCAAGTCTTGATGGTTAACAAGACCACTAGTTTCAAGAAAAAGGGGCAAAGGAAAAGAAAGGGAACTTCAAAGAATGGCAAGCAAGTTTCCACTCTCGTGAAGAAGCCCAAAGCTAGACCTAAGCCTGAAAATGAGTGCTTCTACTGCAAAGGGAATGGTCACTGGAAGCGGAACTACCCCAAATACTTGGCGGATAAGAAGGATGGCAAAGTGAACAAAAGTATATTTGATATACATGTTATTGATGTGTACTTTACTAGTGTTCATAGTAACCCCAGGGTATTTGATACCGGTTCAGTTGCTATGATTAGTAACTTGAAACATGAGTTGCAAAATGAACATAGACTAGTTGAGGGCAAGGTGACGATGTGTGTTCGAAATGATTCCAAGGTTGATAAGATCACCATCGCACACTCCTTTTACCTTCGGGATTAGTGTTGAACCTAAAATAAATGTTATTTGGTGTTTGCGTTGAGCATGAATATGATTGGATCATGTTTATTGGAATACAATTATTCATTTAAGTCAAAGAATAATTGTTGTTCTGTTTACATGAATAAAACCTTATATGGTCATACACTTAATATAAATGATTTATTGAATCTCGATCATAGTGATACACAAATTCATAATTGATACATCTCCAACGTATCTATAATTTTTGATTGCTCCATGCTATATTATCTACTGTTTTGGACATTATTGGGCTTTATTATCCACTTTTATATTATTTTTGGGACTAACCTATTAACCGGAGGCCCAGCCCAGAATTGCTATTTTTTGCCTATTTTATGGTTTCGAAGAAAAGGAATATCAAACGGAGTCCAAACGGAATGAAAGCTCTGGGAACGTGATTTTCTCAACGTACAAGACCCGGGAGACTTGGACCCTACGTCAAGAAAGAAAAGAGTTGGCCACGAGGTAGGGGGCGTGCCTACCCCCCCCCCCCCAGGCGTGCCCTCCACCCTCGTGGGCCCCCTGTTGCACCACCGACGTACTCCTTCCTCCTATATATACCTACGTACCCCCAAACAATCAGATACGGAGCCAAAACCCTAATTCCACTGCCGTAACTTTCTTTATCCACGAGATCCCATCTTGGGGCCTGTTTCGGAGCTCCGCCGGAGGGGGCATCGATCACGGAGGGCTTCTACATCAACACCATAGCCCTCCGATGAAGTGTGAGTAGTTTACCTCAGACCTACGGGTCCATATTAGTAGCTAGGTGGCTTCTTCTCTCTTTTTGGATCTCAATACAATGTTCTCCCCCTCTCTTGTGGAGATCTATTCGATGTAATCTTTGTTTTGCGATGTGTTTGTTGAGATCGATGAATTGTGGGTTTATGATCAAGTCTATCTATGAATAATATTTGAATCTTCTCTGAATTATTTGATGTATGATCGCATATCTTTGCAAGTCTCTTCGAATTATCAGTTTGGTTTGGCCTACTAGATTGATCTTTCTTGCAATGGGAGAAGTGCTTAGCTTTGGGTTCAATCTTGCGGTGTCCTTTCCCAGTGACAGTAGGGGCAGCAAGGCACGTATTGTATTGTTGCCATAGAGGATAAAAAGATGGGGTTTTCTTCATATTGCATGAGTCTATCCCTCTACATCATGTCATCTTGCTTAAGGCGTTACTCTGTTTTTAACTTAATACTCTAGATGCATGCTGGATAGCGGTCGATGAGTGGAGTAATAGTAGTAGATGCAGGCAGGAGTCGGTCTACTTTTCTCGGACGTGATGCCTATATACATGATCATACCTAGATATTCTCATAACTATGCTCAATTCTGTCAATTGCTCAACAGTAATTTGTTCACCCACCATAGAATACTTATGCTCTCGAGAGAAGCCACTAGTGAAACCTATGGCCCCCGGGTCTATCTTCATCATATTAATCTCCTACTACTTAGTTATTTCCTTTTGCTTTTACTTTGCCTTTATTTTACTTTGCATCTTTATCACAAAAATACCAAAAATATTATCTTATCATATCTATCAGATCTCACTCTCGTAAGTGGCCTTATAGGGATTGACAACCCCTATTTGCGTTAGTTGCGAGGATTTATTAGTTTTGTGCAGGTACGAGGGACTCGCGCGTAGCCTCCTATTGGATTGATACCTTGGTTCTCAAAAACTGATGGAAATACTTACGCTACTTTGCTGCATCATCCCTTCCTCTTCGGGGAAAACCAACGCGGTGCTCAAGAGGTAGCAAGAAGGATTTCTGGCACCGTTGCTGGGGAGGTCTATGCAAAAGTCAACATACCAAGTACCCATCACATACCCTTATCTCCCTCATTACATTATTTGCCATTTGCCTCTCGTTTTCCTCTCCCCCACTTCACCCTTGCCGTTTTATTTTCCCTCTCTCTCTATCCTCCCTCTCTTTCTCTATTTGCCTCTTTTTGCCCGCTTGCTTTTTGTTTGCTTGTGTGTTAGTTTGCTTGCTTGTCATGATGGCTCAAGATAATACTAAATTGTATGACTTCACCAATACCAACAACAATGATATTATTAGCACTCCGATTGCTCCTCTTACCGATGCTGAATCTTGTGAAATTAATGTTGCTTTGCTGAATTTGTCATGAAAGATCCGTTTTCCGGCCTTCCTAGTGAAGATTCCGCTACCCATCTAAATAGCTTCATTGATTTGTGTGACATGCAAAATAAGAAAGATGTGTATAATGATATTGTTAAATTGAAGCTATTTACTTTTTCGCTTAGAGATCATGCTAAAGCTTGGTTTTCGTCTTTGCCTAAAAATAGTATTGATTCATGGAATAAGTGCAAAGATGCTTTTATCTCTAAGTATTTTCCTCCCGCTAAGATCATCTCTCTTAGAAACGATATTATGAACTTCAAGCAACTTGATCAGGAACATGTTGCACAAGCTTGGGAGAGAATGAAATTAATGATACGTAATTGCCCTACTCATGGTTTAAATTTGTGGATGATTGTTCAGAATTTTTATGCCGGATTGAATTTTGCTTCTAGAAATCTTTTAGATTCGGCCACAGGAGGCACTTTTATGGAAATAACTTTAGGAGAAGCTACTAAACTCCTTGATAATATTATGGTTAATTACTCTCAATGGCATACTGAAAGATCTACTAATAAAAAGGTGCATGCGATAGAAGAAATTAATGTTTTGAGTGGAAAGATGGATGAACTTATGAAATTATTTTCTAGTAAGAGTGTTTCTTCTGATCCTAATGCTATGCCCTTGTCTACTTTGATTGAGAATAATAATGAATCTATGGATGTGAATTTTGTTGGTAGGAACAATTTTGGTAACAACGCATATAGAGGAAATTTCAATCCTAGGCCTTATCCTAGTAATCCCTCTAATAATTATGGTAATTCCTACAACAATTCTTATGGAAATTATAATAATATTCCCTCTGATTTTGAATCTAATATTAAAGAATTTATTACTTTGCAAAAGAATTTTAATGCTATGATTGAAGAAAAATTGCTTAAGATTGATGATTTGGGTAGGAACGTTGATAGAATTACTCTTGATGTTGATTCTTTGAAACTTAGATCTATTCCACCTAAGCATGATATCAATGAGTCTCTCAAAGCCATGATAATTTCCATTGATGAGTGCAAAGAAAGAACCGCTAGGATGCGTGCTAAGAAAGATGCCTTTATAAGAGCGTGCTCTTCTAGTTCCTATGAAAATAAAGATGGAGATCTAAAAGTTATTGATGTGTCCCCTATTAAATCTTTGTTTTCCAGTATGAACCTTGATAATGATGGGACTGAATATGATCCACCTTTACCTAGAAGGCGTTCCAAGAATTCGGAATTTGTTGGTCTTGATGCTAAATTTGATAAAAGTGGGATTGAAGAAATTAAAACTTTAGATGTTGCTAAACCCAATATTACGGATTTCAAGGAATTTACCTATGAAAGCTGCTCTTTGATTGATTGTATTTACTTGTTGCAATCCGTGCTAAATTCTCCTCATGCTTATAGTCAAAATAAAGCGTTTACTGAATATATCGTTGATGCCTTGATGCAATCTTATGAAGAAAAACATGAATTGGAAGTTTCTATCCCTAGAAAACTTTATGATGAGTGGGAACCAACTATTAAAATTAAAATTAAAGATCATGAATGCTATGCTTTATGTGATTTGGGTGCTAGTATTTCCATGATTCCAAAGACTTTTTGTGATTTGTTAGGTTTCCGTGATTTTGATGATTGCTCTCTAAACTTGCACCTTGCGGATTCCACTATTAAGAAACCTATGGGAAGAATTAATGATGTTCTTATTGTTGCAAATAGGAATTATGTTCCCATATATTTTATCGTTCTTGACATAGATTGCAATCCTTCATTCCTATTATTCTTGGTAGACCTTTCCTTAGAACGATTGGTGCAATTATTGATATGAAGGAAGGAAATATTAGGTTCCAATTTCCAATAAGGAAAGGCATGGAACACTTTCCTATAAAGTAAATTAAATTACCTTATGAATCTATTATGAGAGCCACTTATGGATTACCTACCAAAGATGGCAATACCTAGATCTATTCTTGCTTGTTATGCCTAGCTAGGGGCGTTAAACGATAGCGCTTGTTGGGAGGCAACTCGATTTTATTTTTATTCCTTGCTTTTTTCTCCTGTTTAGTAATAAATAATTTATCTAGCCTCTTTTTTGGTTGTGTTTTTTGTGTTTAATTAGTGTTTGTGCCAAGTAGAACCGTTGGGAAGACTTGGGGAAAGTCTTGTTGAACTTGCTGTAAAAAACAGAAACTTTAGCGCTCATGAGAACTGCTGTCATTTTTATTTGGAAAGTGCTATTTAGTTAATTCTTTTTTCAGATGATTAATATATAAATTACTCACGTCCAGAAATTTATTTTAGAATATTTGGGGTTCCAGTTCTTGCGCTAGCTACAGATTACTACAGACTGTTCTGTTTTTGACAGATTCTGTTTTTCGTGTGTTGTTTGCTTATTTTGATGAATCTATGGCTGGTAAAATAGTTTATAAACCATATAGAAGTTGAAATACAGTAGGTATAACACCAATATAAATAAAGAATGAGTTCATTACAGTACCTTGAAGTGGTCTTTTATTTTCTTTCACTAACGGAGCTCACGAGATTTTCTACTTTAAGTTTTGTGTTGTGAAGTTTTCAAGTTTTGGGTAAAGATTTGATGGATTATGGAACAAGGAGTGGCAAGAGCCTAAGCTTGGGGATGCCCATGGAACCCCCAAGATAATCTAAGGACACCTAAAAGCCAAAGCTTGGGGATTCCCCGAAAGGCATCCCCTCTTGCGTCTACTTCTATCGGTAACTTTACTTGGAGCTATATTTTTATTTGCCACATGATATGTGTTCTGCTTGGAGCGTCTTGTATGATTTGAGTCTTTGCTTGTTAGTTTACCACAATCATCGTTGCTGTACAAACCTTTTGAGAGAGCCATACATGATTTGGAATTTGTCAGAATACTCTATGTGCTTCGCTTATATCTTTTGAGTTATATATTTTTGCTCTAGTACTTCACTTATATCTTTTAGATCACGGTGGTGGATTTGTTTTATAGAAACTATTGATCTCTCATGCTTCACTTAGATTATTTTGAGAGCCTTAATAGCATGGTAATTTGCTTAAAATCCTAATATGCTATGTATTCAAAGTTAGTAAAATTTTCTTAAGAGTGTTTTGAATACTAAGAGAAGTTTGATGCTTGATGATTGTTTTGAGATATGGAGGTAATAATATCAAAGTCGTGCTAGTTGAGTAGTTGTGAAATTGAGAAATACTTGTGTTGAAGTTTGCAAGTCCCATAGCATGCACGTATGGTAAACGTTATGCAACAAATTTCACACATGAGGTGTTATTTGATTGTCTTCCTTGTGAGTGGCGGTCGGGGACGAGCGATGGTCTTTTCCAACCAATCTATCCCCCTAGGAGCATCCGCGTAGTACCGAGGTTTTTGATGACTTGTAGATTTTTGCAATAAGTATGTGAGTTCTTTATGACTAATATTGAGTCCATGGATTATACGCACTCTCACCCTTCCATTCTTGCTAGCCTCTTCGGTACCGTGCATTGCCCTTTCTCACATTGAGAGTTGGCGCAAACTTCGCTGGTGCATCCAAACCCCATGATATGATATGCTCTTTCACACATAAACCTTCTTATATCTTCCTCAAAACATCCACCATACCTACCTATTATGGCATTTCCATAGCCATTCCGAGATATATTGCCATGCAACTTTCCATCGTTTTGTTCATCATGACACATTCATTATTGTCATATTGCTTAGCATGATCATGTAGTTGACATAGTATTTGTGGCAAATCCACCGTTCATAATTCTTTCATACATGTCACTCTTGGTCCATTGCATATCTCGGTACACCACCGGAGGCATTCATATATAGTCATATTTTGTTCTAGTATCGAGTTGTAATCATTGAGTTGTAAATAAATAGAAGTGTGATGATCATCATTTTCTAGAGCATTGTCCCAAGTGAGGAAAAAAAGAGAAAGACCATAAAAAAGAGAAGGCCCAAAAAAATGAGAGAAAAAGAGAGAAGGGACAATGTTACTATCCTTTGCCACACTTGTGCTTCAAAGTAGCACCTTAATCTTCATGTTAGAGAGTCTCTTGTTTTGTCACTTTCATATACTAGTGGGAATTTTTCATTATAGAACTTGGCTTGTATATTCCAACAATGGGCCTCCTCAAGTGCCCTAGGTCTTCGTGAGCAAGCAAGTTGGATGCACACCCACTATTTCTTTTGTTGAGCTTTCATACATTTATAGCTCTAGTGCATCCGTTGCATGGCAATCCCTACTCCTTGCATTAACATCAATCGGTGGGCATCTCCATAGCCCATTGATTAGCCTCGTTTATGTGAGACTTTCTCCTTTTTTGTCTTCTCCACATAACCCCCCTCATTATATTCTATTCCACCCATAGTGCTATGTCCATGGCTCGCGCTCATATATTGCGTGAAAGTTTATAGGTTTGAGATTACTAAAGTATGAAACAATTGCTTGGCTTGTCATCGGGGTTGTGCATGATGAGAACATTATTGTGTGACGAAAATGAAACATGACTAAACCATATGATTTTGTAGGGATGAACTTTCTTTGGCCATGTTATTTTGAGAAGACATAATTGCTTAGTTAGTATGCTTGAAGTATTATTATTTTTATGTCAATATGAACTTTTGTCTTAAATCTTTCGATCTGAATATTCATACCACAATTAATAGGAATTACATTAAAATTATGCCAAGTAGCACTCCGCATCAAAAATTATGTTTTTATCATTTACCTACTCGAGGACGATCAAGAATTAAGCTTGGGAATGCTTGATACGTCTCCAACGTATCTATAATTTTTGATTGCTCCATGCTATATTATCTACTGTTTTGGACATGATTGGGCTTTATTATCCACTTTTATATTATTTTTGGGACTAACCTATTAACCGGAGGCCCAGCCCAGAATTGTTGTTTTTTTGCCTATTTTAGGGTTTCGAAGAAAAGGAATATCAAACGGAGTCCAAACGGAATGAAACCTTAGGGAAGGTGATTTTCTCAACGAACAAGACACGGGAGACTTGGACCCTCCGTCAAGAAAGAAAAGAGGAGGCCACGAGGTAGGGGGCGCGCCTACCCCCCCCCCC
>NC_041392.1:156915411-156934108 GCF_002162155.2 Triticum dicoccoides | reverse complement strand
CTGTTGCTCCACCGACGTACTCCTTCCTCCTATATATACCTACGTACCCCCAAACGATCAGATACGGAGCCAAAACCCTAATTCCACTGCCGTAACTTTCTGTATCTACAAGATCCCATCTTGAGGCCTGTTTCGGAGCTCCGCCGGAGGGGGCATCGATCACGGAGGGCTTCTACATCAACACCATAGCCCTCCGATGAAGTGTGAGTAGTTTACCTCAGACCTACGGGTCAATAGTTAGTAGCTAGCACTACAAAAAAAGACACATCCGTGACATTTTGGGCCGGACGAAATTTTTTTCTGTCATACATATGGCAATTCTATGACGATAATTGTGACAATACCCGGTATCATCATAGATGTGGTGGGCACCTACTTCTATGACAAAAAATCATGACAGAAAATGGGCTTTTCGTCCTGGGCGGGCCGGAGACGCAGCTGCATGACATTCTTTGGGCCGTCCATGACAGAAAAAACTGTGGTAGAAGTGAGGGGAGGAAAATTTTGAGGAGTTCCCGGTTACGGTGGGAGGTCGGGGGCCGAGCGATGCGCGTTTCTCTCGTACACGTACGCGCGTGTGTGTGAGGCGTTGGCTCTAACTGAACCCGAGCGAGGCGTTGGGCTCTAACTGAACCTGAGCGATTGCACTGCAGGCTACGCGTTACTGAACCCGAGCGATCGATCGATGGCTGTTAACTGAACCCGATCGAACGATTCCTTCACTACTGCTGCTAACTGAAGCCGATCGATGGGATGAACAGTGAGTGTTGCGGGGGGTTTAGATGAACAGTGAGCGGTGGCGTTGCCTCTGAATGAACAGGACCCCGTGGTGTGTTGGAGGGCTGGATAAACAGTAGATGGTGGAGGGGTGCTCGTGGAGGGGTGGATGAACTGGACCCCATGGTGTGGAGGGCTGGATGAACAGTAGACGATGGAGGGGTGGTTGAACAGGACCCCGTGGTGTGGAGGGCTGGATGAACAGTAGACGGTGGAGGGGTGCCCGTGGAGGGGTGGTTGAACAGGACCCCGTGGTGTGGAGGGCTGGATGAAAAGTAGATGGTGGAGGGGTGGTTGAACAGTAGCCGGTGGAGTAGCGCGTGGTGGAGGCTAGATGAACAGGAGCCCGTGAAGGCTGGATGAACAGGAGCCCGTGGAGGCTGGAGGAGATCGATGGTGGAGATGAACAGTATCCCGCGGGGTCCCGTTTTGCGGTACGCCACACCCCTCCCGATGAACAAGACCCCCGTTTCGACCGTAGCGCTCCAACACAAGTCCGTTTTGTCCGTTTTGCGGTACGCTGCACCCCTCCCGATCAACAGGACCCCCGTTTCGACCATAGGAGGTCCGTTTCCTCCGTTTTGTGGTACGCCAGACCCCTCCCGATGAACAGGATCCCATTTCGAGCGTGGCCGGTCGAACACAAGGCCGTTTCCTCCGTTCTACGGTATGCCAGGCCTCGTTTCCATCGCCTGTTCCTTGCAAGCCCTCCTGATGAACACGACGCATTCCGTTGCCTCCCGATGAACACGACGCATTCCGTTGCCTCCCGATGAACACGACGCATTCCGTTGCCTCCCCATGAACACGACGATGACGCTATTTCTCCGTTCCGACCCAGCCATGTACACAAGCCCTGGCCGTACGTATGCGCGAGTAGGCGTTCGAGACCCCGCCCATATGTACACATACGTGGCCGTATTTTCTTTCTTGCACCGTGGCCGTTGTACGTACGTGTAAGTGCAACGTGTGCGCCTCTACTACGACATGTGCGCGCCTCTACTATGACACGTGCGCGCCTCTACATCGACCAGTATGTATGTACACGTTCGCAACCAGAATGACAACGCTACGTACGCTTCGACCAGGTGGGTCCCGACTGTCAGGCACTTACTTGCCTGCGAAGATGTAGCTGGTGGGTCCCAGCAGTCAAGGGGCGAATCGTTTTTTTTGCCCGGACGCACTTCCTTGCATGCTAAGATGTAGCTGGTGGGTCCCAGCAGCCAGGGGGAAACGTTTTTTTCGCGAAATATAGTGGCCCGTCCGGTGGGTCCCAGCTGTCAGGTGGAAGAATCATTATTTTCCGCGTAATAAGGAGGCACTTCCTTGCTGCTGCCGTGGACCCAGCTGTCAGCCTCTCCATGTACAGTCCACGTCCAATGGAAGTCATTCCTTGACCATGTTGACCATGCCGCGCCGAGAGCACCAGGGCGGTGGACGACGGCGAGGCCTAGGAAGGGGATGACATGGAGGCAGGGAAGACTCGGCAGTTGTTTCCCACGCGGAGGGGAGTACGACTGTATGAGAGTTTACTGGTTCGTCTGCCGTCGCCGGAGAATAACAGCAGGTGTGGGTGAGTAGAGGGATGGCTAGGCCAGCGATAGGAGTACGGTCGGGCGGTGAGGCCTGCGCCGCAGCACAGCCGGCAGCGAGGAGGAGGGAGCAGGCAGTCCCACCGGCGCTTGTTTGAGCGGCTGGAGCAGGAAGAGCAAAGATTGAAGAAGCACGACGGCCGTTGGATGGACATCCAACAGTCAGTGCTTGTACGTCAACCTTTTTTTTAGGAAAGCCTCAAATCTGTGGAAAACAGCATACAACCCATCTGCCATTATTTCTAATAATTTACAGCCCATTTGCTAATTCTTAAGGTTTTTTTGGAGCCCATATTCTTTTTGTTAGCATTACAGCCCATATTGTGGCAACAGTTAAAAAATTATACGAAATTTTGCATATTTCGTTGCGGTCCGAACTGTTTTTAATCCCGAAATTTCGACTCACATTCAAACTGATTTTAAAAATAAATGTATATCAATATAAAATCCAAAAAATTCTCCACGCATAAAAATTAATGTAATTTAAAATCTTGAAATGAAAAAAAGATATTTGAAACTAATTGCCGGTTTGATGTGTTTTAAAAATGTACAACCCATTTCTCATTACTGATGGGCCATTTTCTCGGTCACCCGAATGAAAGCTCTCCTCGTCTTGAAAGATTTGCAGCCCAACAGGCCTGACAAAGCGACTTACTTGGCAAATCACAAAAAAACTGGGCTGTGGCCGTGGACCCAGCTGTCAGCCTCTCCACGTACAGTACTCTTCCGATGGAAGTCGTTCCTTGACCACGCCGCGCGGAGAGCACCACGACGGTGGACGACGGCGAGGCCTAGGAAGGGGACGACGCGGTAGTGGAAGCCCGCGCGGAGAGGACTACGAGGGTTCACTGGTTCGACTGCGGTGTGAGGCTGCCGTCGCCGCAGGGCCTGGCCAGCGGTGGGAATAGTAGGGGCGGTGAGGCCTCTGCGGTAGCACAGCCGGCCACGGGAGGCAGGAGCATGCGGCACGACTGGCGCTGCTTTGGGTGGCTGGAGCAAGAAGACCAGAGGTTGAAGAAGCACTAGGGCCGTTGGATGGACATCGTACGGTCACTGGAGCTAGAATCGTTCATATTGACTAAGTTGACAAAGCCCTTCGTCCCCGTCAACTTAGTAGGCCCACAAGTCAGCCTCCTAGCAAGGTGGGTCCCAGCTAGCCAGGGGAGTATTCATTTTTTTGTGCGTAGTAAGGAGGCACTTCCGGTGGGTCCGAGCTGACAGCAGGGGGAACGTTTTTTTGCGAAATACGGTGGCCCGTCCGGTGGGTCCCAGCAGTCAGGAGGAAACGATTTTTTCGCAAAATACTGGTGGCCCGTCTGGTGGGTCCCCGCTGTCAGGTGGAGGAATAATTATTTTCCGCATAATAAGGAGGCACTTCCTTGCGGCTATCGTGGACCCAGCTGTCAGCCTCTCCACGTACAGTACTCTTCCGATGGAAGTCGGTCGTTGACCACGTTGCCCACGCCACACCGAGAGCACAAGAGCGGTGGACAACGGCGCGGACTAGGAAGGGGACGACTCGGAGCCGGGGAAGACGCAGCAGTGGATGTCCACGCGAAGAGGAGTACGAGGGTTCACTGGTTCGGCTGGGGTGTGAGGCTGCTGTCGCCGTAGAATAACATGAGGTGTGGGTGAGTAGAAGGATGGCCTGGCCAGCGATGGGAGTAGTAGGGGCGGTGAGGCCTCCGCGGCATCATAGCCGGTCACGGGAGGCAGGAGCACGCGACACGACCGACGCTGGTTTGGGCGGCTGAAGCAAGAAGACCAGAGGTTGAAGAAGCACTACGGCCGTTGGATGAACATCGTATGATAATAGGAGCTAGAATCATTCATATTGACTAAGTTGACAAAGCCCTCCGTCCCCGTCAACTTGGTAGGCCCACAAGTCAGCCTCCCACTATGATGGGTTCCAGCTGGCGGGGGAATATTCATTTTTTTTGTGCGTAATAAGGAGGCACTTCCTTGCGTGCGAAGATAGCTGGTGGGTCCGACATGTCAGCGGGGGGCACTTTATTTCGCGAAATACAGAGGCCCTTCCTGTCGGTCCCAGATGTCAGGTGGAGGAATCATTATTTTGCGCATAATAAGGAGGCATTTCCTTGTGTGCGGCCGTGGACCCAGCTGTCAGCCTCTCCATGCACAGTCTACTTCCGATGGTGTCATTCGTTGACCACGTCGATCACGCCGTGCCGAGCGCATCCAAGGTGGTGAACGACGGCGAGGCCCCGGACAGCAACGAGCCGGAGATGGGAAGACGTGGGAGTAGAGTCGCAAACAGAGAGGTGTACGAGGGTTAACTGGTTCTAGTGCAGTGTGGTTTGGCAGTCGGTGGAGAAGAACAGGAGGTGTGGAGGGGTGGAGGGATGGCCTGGCCAACGGTGGAGTAGCGCTTCATAGCGAAGCGTGCTAAGCAGAGTTGCTAGCAGCAGGAGACGGGAGGTGGTCCCAACGGCGCTGGAGGAAGAAGACGAGAGATTGAAGATGGATGCCGGTCGTTGGATGTAAATCCAATGGCTAACATGTCAGAATCATTTGTTGACTAAATTGACAATGACTTGCATTGGATTTGACCTATTGGCCCACATTTCAACCTCCAAAAATGTGGCACGTATTCAACCCATTTTTTCAGAATTTACAGTCTTTTTTTGCGCGATAGAATTTACAATCAATTTGATCTTTTTTTTTGAATTACAGCCATTAGCTGGGCAGGGTGAACAAATAATGTAGCGTCCATGCGGCCCATTTATTTTATTTCCTAAAAAATTACAAACATTTGCACTTTCTCAAAATACACGATTTTGCTGGGCTGATTCTAATTATAATGTTGGGTTGGACATTTTGTTATCAAAAAATAAAAAGGGGCTGAGCATTTTGTTATAAATATATTTAAATAATAAGTGATATTATTACATTCGTCCTTAAATCTTACCAAGCTTTTGTACACAATCACTAGGATTTTCGTGCCAAAACAATCGAGGATTTTATTTGTTAAGAAATTATTTTTATAAGTTAATAAGATGTGGGATATTGTTTTCTTACATATGTAAGTATCTGTTAAATATATGATGACAATAAAAATAATATATAATAACATATAAAATAATTTTTTAAGAAAAACAGGGAGCATCTCCCCGGTTCCATTGCTGAGAACGAAACCACAACATATTCTGATACAACAGCTCAAAGAGCAGTTCGAAAGCAAAGGTAGAAAAGCTACAAACTAGGGGTTGGATGAACAAGTTCTCTGAATAACACAAATCACTCGAGTGGTGCCAAAGGCAGAGCGGATAGAGCACTCAAATGACACAAGGAGGGTCCAGCGAATCCTTCATGGTCTTCAGCCGAGGGGCCGTGTCAGCCTGCGACGACCAGTAAGCAAGCGGAGACACCGGGCTGGAAGGCGTAACATGGTGGATGTCCCTCTTTTTCGGCGCCAGGTGCCCATCATCTACATCAGAGATCTTGAGACAAGCCCACAGGTCCAGCCCCAGAGCAGGTCGAGCCTTGTTCAGCCACAAGTGATCGCCAACGGTTTCTGGAGGGATCTTGTTAGGGTTTCCACGATGCTCATCAACTTGTCCTTGTCCAATCCGGAGGACAGAATCGCCCAGTTCCTCACCATGTTCCTGATCAACCTCAAGACCTACGGAATGGAAATCTAGGAGGTGTTACTGAAAATCATAGCATTTCTATATTTCCAGAGGCACCAAAGGACAGTGTTTATAAATGAGCACTTTTTGGTAGCAATCCAGAATCTGGCGACAGATTCGAAGGATGAGCCAATCTGACTAGAGAAATATTCCTCAATGTGGGCCCAGAGATGTTTAGCAACTATACATTCAAAAAATAGGTGAGAACAAGACTCTTGTTCCAAGCAGTAAACACAATCAAGGGGTTTGATGATGTGTCTCTTCCTAAGGTTATCCCTAGTCATCAATTTGTTTTTGGAGAGAAGCCAGAGAAATTCATGAATTATAGGGGGAAACAAGAAGGGAATCCCATCAGGACTAGGAGCCCCATCAGGATAAGAGCTAAAAATGGCTTCCTTCACCTCTGTCTCGGAAAAAGGGGCTTCTAGCAGCTCATTTTCAGCAGGAGAGACTTTTTCAGAAGCAGAGAAAAAATTGTTTTGTAGAGAGAACCCAGAAGGGTTTTCTTTCTTAAACAGGTCTTTGTAGAAGTCACTATCCACAGTTTGCTACCATCACTCTAGATTTGTGCATGCACTCCTTATATAATCTCACTATGTTTTATTCCTATGCATGCCAGTTATTATACACAATGGAATTTCATGCAGACGAGATGAGCCTTGCGTGGCAATAAAATTTCATGCAGACGTCTTTCCATGGTGGGCGCAAAGGCAGCCCCCCCTCCACCCTTTTCGGATCGTAATCAAGAGGAAGATAACTGTTATGAGGGGGATTCAGAAGGAGAAGACCACTCATATTTACCCCATGAGGTCTTCGCTCTAACTTGGCATGCTGATGTTGGTAATATCATGCATATGGTGCCTTGCATTGTTTACTATATACATTAAAGATGTCATCTGCTTAGTTTAGACACGCTTTGTGTCAATGCCATCTGTTTAGTTTCTTTATCGTATATGTGAATCATGCAATGCCATCTTGTCTAGCCAGGCATCATATATGTGAATTTTGCAATGCCACCCTGGTTAGCCAGTCATCTTATATGTGAACTATATCATGCCATCATTTTTTTATTACGTGTTAAATTTGTCAACAATTTTAGTACATTCAATTACTCTTCCTGTGCATCAGCCATTTGGCACGGTCATGGAAAAAAATCTGGAGCGGAAACAAGGTCTTCAGAGCAGACAATGCTATCTGACGAAGCGCATGTCTGGCTGGTTACCGATAGCTCCTCAGAGGAGGATTCAGAGATAGATGACCAGTCATATTTCCCCCCCGAGGTGCATTCCCTAACTTGGCAAGGTTATGTTGCTCATATCGTGCGTATGGTATCTTGCATTGCTATGTCATTTGCTTAGTTTATACATGCTTTGTGTCAATGCCACCTGTTTAGTGTCTAATTACCATATATGTGAATTGTGCAATGTCATCTTGTTGCAAGACATTATATATGTGAATTATGCAATGTTATCTTGTTGCAAGGCATTATGTATGTGAATTATGCAATGCCATGCTATTTAGGCAAGCGTCATATATGTGAATTATATCATGCCGTCCTTTTTTTGTATTTCTCATTGCTTTTGTCGACAATGTTTGTATATTCAACTGCTCTTCCTGTGCATCAGCCATTTGAATTGGTGATGGAGAAATCTGGAGTGAAAACAGGGTCTTTAGAGCAGACAATGCTACCTGCTGAAGCAGATATCTTGCTGGTTACAGATAGCTCTTCAGAGGAGGATTCAGAGGCAGATAACCAGTCCTATTATCCCCCTGAGGTGTATTCTCAAACTTGGCAGGGTTATATTACTCATATAATGCATATGTTGTATTGCAATGCTTAGTTTTTACATCATATACACAATATTAAATGCCATCTCCTTAGTTGACACATCATATATGCGATTGCCCTCTGCTCACTTCCTTAGTATATAAATCATATATTTGAATTATTTCATGCCATGATGTTTACATAGACAGCATGTATCTGAATTATGGCATGCCAACCCATTTTCTAAAGACATAATATAGTTATATCATCTCATCCTGTTTACATAGTCATCATATTTAAATTATGTCATTCTATCTGTGAATTATATCATGCCATCATGTTTCCATCGACGGCATGTTTGTGATTTATGGCATGCCAACCACTTTAATAGACACATCGTATAGTTATATCATGTCATACTGTTTACATAGTCATCATATTTTGAAGTATGTCATTCTATCCTGTTTAGTTAGCCATCATACATGTGAAATTATGTCGTGCTATTCTGTTTGCTTAGACAACATAAATGTGAATTATTTCATGCCCTGTTTTCTTCCCTACTATCCATTGCACCTGTCTATCTTACAATGTCTGTACATTCAATTACTTTTCTTGTTTATCAGCCATTTCAATTGGAGGGAGTGATGGCAGTATCTGTGGGAGTAAAAACACGGTCTTCAGAAAAGATCGTGCTACCTGTCGATGCAGATAGAACCACGGTTGTACTTGCCCAAGAACTAGCCCCACCACACATAACCCACACTCATGCAGATTGTACCCCTACCCAGTTGGACAGAGAACCAGCTACACCTCTTCTAACCCCAACCCCAGCAGATAGACACCCAGTTCCCGTTGACACAGCACAGTCTCCACCACAGAGCACCCAAACATGAGCAGTTAGTAAGGCAACTGCAGTGCCCAAATCACGAGGACCACCACTCCGAACCCGAAGTCAACGCTTAAAGCAGAAGAAGAATTGTTCTCAGGTCAGGTTTCATAGCTATGGTTCATACTACTTTGCTCTTGCATCACTGTATTTACTGATACCAACTAATTTCAAATTTGAAGGATGCAATTGAAATTCCAATGGCGCAAAAGGTATGTTTTAAACCTGTTTCTTCAACGTGTTTGGCTGTTTGCTGTTGTAACTTGCTCTATGTTGATTTCAGTTTCAATTGAATAAATAGTTATGTTCTCATGTCATGCACATTACAAGTGTTGTTATTGTTGTGTAGTTTCCCACACTTATATTTTGTCTATGCTGCTTTGTCTTAAGTAGATATGATTCCAACTATATCCATCTTGATTTGGCAACATAAACTAGAATGATATAGACCATACAGTGACCATACTACATAGATATATGTTTGTTTCATGCTGTTATCCTGTCCACCTTACTACTGAACTGGTTTACCAAAATGAGTTTCATATACTACATTGTAAACCTGAGATGTGTTTGTTTGTTTCTCTTTTAGAACACGGATAAAATATTGGAGAAGAGTACCCTGTTATGCAATGGTAAAGGAAGTAATGCCGATAAGGTTCAAGATAGTGAGACATCCCTGTTGGTCTCCAAGAAAGCTGATAAAAACTATATTGAAGACACTGAGACAACCCCAAAGTCCCGTCTTGATGTAGTGTTCAAGTTACTGGCTACCACTGCTGGCACCAGCTCTTCGAACTCATTGCCTGAATCAGTTCGGCTTCTTGAGTCTCAACTTTAAGTTGAAAGACATCGATCAGATGTTATGTGACAGGAAGCCGAAGGACTGAGGAAGTCCCTGTAGAATTCAGATGCATACTTTCTGGTGCAACAGCAAGCGCTAGAGGACTTAAGCGCCAAACAAGAGAAACTTAATAAGCTTGCTAAGCATCTTGCCAGCATTATGGGTACCCAGGATATTGTTTCTTGAGCTCTTCTGAAGTGGTTTCAGTTCTGGACTTGTTTTGCTGCGGTGTTTATATGCTGTTGTGTTCCCTATATTTGCACCGGTGGCGAACTTTGATGCCCAGTGGATGTAATATGTGTAATAGCCGTGACAGCCTAGTGTAAGTTGCTTGCTTATTTATTTCCTTGTTGTCTTGTTTATTTGTTTGCTTGTAGTCAGTGCAGTTCCTTTTCTGTGGTTTGCTAGTGGCTGCAATAACCTATTTTTTTAAATTAGGCCACAATAACCATGGGCTAATATTTACTGTAGTGACACTGGGCCTCCTACGGGCCGTAGAAATAGTGGGCCTTCTATGGGTCGTATAAATAGTGGGCCTTCTACGGGCCGTAGAAATAGTGGGCCTTCTACGGGCCGTAGAAACAATGGGCCTTCTACAGGTCGTATCATCAATGGGCCTTCTACGGGCCGTATCATCAATGGGCCTTATACGGGCCGTATGATCGATTGGCCAAACATGGGCCAAACAGACCGCATTCTGACTGTAAATGGGCTAGAGTTGGAATCGTTCGTTCATGGGCCGACCATAATGGGCCATTGTTAATAGGCCGTATTTGATGACGCTATGAAAATGGCCCAACGTATTAATGGACCACAAACGGGTCGACTGTAACCACGGGCTGAATTTGGCCCACAAGCAGAAAATGACAGTAACGGGCCGTAAGTAAACGAATGCTAGAAATGAGCCCAAGAATAAATGGGCTCTGAGAAGGCCGAAAGATAACATGGGCTGGAGACGGCCCAACGGAATAACGGGTCGTTAATGGGTATAAAGTGATACACTGTTCATTACGGGCCAGTTTCACCACGGGCCGTTAATGGCTGTAAAGTGATACACTGTTCATTACGGGCCAGTTTCACCACGGGCCGTTAATAGGCCAAGAGTTACATAGGGCCTCATATGGGCCGAAAGACATCATGGGCCATACATGGGCCAGAAGTGAAACCGGGCTGGAATCATATTGGATGGCCCAAATGACGCTACTTGGCCTAACTCAGATAGGGCGTAACGGGCCTTGGGTTAGCGGGCTGTAAATGGGCTATATGCGAACAGACCGTTAACAGGCTTTCCATGGGCCGGCCCGCACCTTTTGACCAAGTCAAACGGGCCGGCCTTTTCACAGGAATGGGCCTCTGTTGGGTCGTGCCACGTGTCAATGTATCATAGGTGCCTTCTGTCCAATGAGTGGATGACATCTGTCCCGACGATGAGCCGACACGTGTTTCCTCCAGCCAATGATGATTTTACACATGGGAAATCCCCATTGGTCGGGGCTGTTAACGGGTTATCGGATCCAAAACCCGACCCGATAGCTTAATGGCGTTCCGTTATGGTGGATGCCACGTGTCGGTCACCCTTGACGAAAGCACTTCTGTGACACGCGATTTATCATCATGGAAGTGGACACTTCCATGATGATAATTTTGGTAATGTCATGGAACACTTCTATGACAGCACATGTATGACTATCTTGATACTGTCATAAATTTGTCATGGATGTACATGCATGACAAAAAACGCGACCTACTGTGACAAACATGTATCATCACGGAAGTGTATTTTTTTGTAGTGTAGATGGCTTCTTCTCTCTTTTTGGATCTCAATACAATGTTCTCCCCCTCTCTTGTGGAGATCTATTCGATGTAATCTTTGTTTTGCGGTGTGTTTGTTGAGACCGATGAATTGTGGGTTTATGATCAAGTCTATCTATGAATAATATTTGAATCTTCTCTGAATTCTTTTATGTATGATTGGTTATCTTTGCAAGTCTCTTCGAATTATCAGTTTGGTTTGGCCTACTAGATTGATCTTTCTTGCAATGTGAGAAGTGCTTAGCTTTGGGTTCAATCTTGCGGTGTCCTTTCCCAGTGAGTAGGGGCAGCAAGGCACGTATTGTATTGTTGCCATCGAGGATAACAAGATGGAGTTTTCTTCATATTGCATGAGTCTATCCCTCTACATCATGTCATCTTGCTTAAGGCGTTACTCTGTTTTTAACTTAATACTCTAGATGCATGCTGGATAGCGGTCGATGAGTGGAGTAATAATAGTAGATGCAGGCAGGAGTCAGTCTACTTGTCTCAAATGTGATGCCTATATACACGATCATACCTAGATATTCTCATAACTATGCTCAATTCTGTCAATTGCTCAACAGTAATTTGTTCACCCACCGTAGAATACTTATGCTCTCGAGAGAAGCCACTAGTGAAACCTATGGCCCCCGGGTCTATCTTCATCATATTAATCTCCTACTACTTAGTTATTTCCTTTTTCTTTTACTTTGCCTTTATTTTACTTTGCATCTTTATCACAAAAATACCAAAAATATCATCTTATCATATCTATCAGATCTCACTCTCGTAAGTGGCCTTATAGGGATTGACAACCCCTATTTGCGTTGGTTGTGAGGATTTATTTGTTTTATGTAGGTACGAGGGACTCGCGCGTAGCCTCCTACTGGATTGATACATTGGTTCTCAAAAACCGAGGGAAATACTTATGCTACTATGCTGCCTCTTACCTTCCTCTTCGGGGGAAACAAACGCAGTGCTCAAGAGGTAGCAATAATATTGATGCCAAAATATGCAAAGATGATAATGATAGTGCAACATACTTGTGGCACTGCCGTTTAGGTCATATTGGTGTAAAGCGCATGAAGAAACTCCATGCGGATGGACTTTTGAAATCACTTGATTGTGAATCATTTGACGCTTGCGAACCATGCCTCATGGGCAACATGACTAAGACTCCATTCTCCGGAACAATGGAGCGAGACACTGACTTGTTGGAAATAATGCATACCGATGTATGCGGTCCGATGAGTGTTGAGGCTCACGGCGAGTATCGTTATTTTCTGACCTTCACAGATGATTTGAGCAGATATGAGTATATCTACTTAATGAAACACAAGTCTGAAACGTTTGAAAAGTTCAAAGAATTTCAAGGTGAAGTGGAGAATCATCGTAACAAGAAAATAAAGTTTCTACGATCTGATTGTGGAGACGAAATATTTGAGTTACGAGTTTGGTCTTTAGTTGAAACAATGTCGAACAGTTTCGCAACTCACGCCACCTGGAACACCACAGCGTAATGGTGTGTCCGAACGTCATAACCATACTTTATTAGATATGGTGCGATCTATGATGTCTCTTACCGATTTACCACTATTGTTTTGGGGTTATGCATTAGAGACAACTGCATTCACGTTAAATAGGGAACCGTCTAAAAATCCGTTGAGATGACACCATATGAACTGTGGTTTAGCAAGAAACCTAAGCTGTCATTTCTTAAAGTTTGTGGTTGCGATGCCTATGTGAAAAAGTTTCAGCCTGATGAGCTCAAACACAAATCAGAGAAGTGCGTCTTCATAGGATACCCAAAAGAAATTGTTGGGTACACCTTCTATCACAAATCTGAAGGCAAGATCTTTGTTGCTAAGAGTGGATCCTTTCTAGAGAAGGAGTTTCTCTCGAAAGAAGTGAGTGGGAGGAAAGTAGAACTTGATGAGGTAATTGTACCTTCTCCCAAATTGGAAAGTAGTTTGTCACAGAAATCAGTTCTGGTGATGCCTGCACCAATTAGTGAGGAAGTTAATGATGATGGTCATGAAACTTCCGATCAAGTTAGTACCGAACCTCGTAGGTCAACCAGAGTATGGTCCGCACCAGAGTGGTATGGTAATCCTTTCTGGAAGTCATGTTACTAGAGCATGACAAACCTACGAACTATGAGGAAGCGATGATGAGCCCAGATTCCGCAAAATGGCTTGAGGCCATGAAATATGAGATGGGATCTATGTATGAGAACAAAGTGTGGACTTTGGTTGACTTGCCCAATGATCAGCAAGCCATTGAGAATAAATGGATCTTCAAGAGGAAGACAGACGCTGATAGTAGTATTACTATATACAAAGCTTGAATTGTCGCAAAAGGTTTTCAACAAGTTTAAGATGTTGAGTACGATGAGATTTTCTCACTCGTAGTGATGCTTAAGCCTATCCGAATCATGTTAGCAATTGCCACATTTTATGAAATCTGGCAAATGGATGTCAAAACTGCATTCCTTAATGGATTTCTTAAAGAAGAGTTGTATATGATGCAACAAGAAGGTTTTGTCAATCCTAAAGGTAATAACAAAGTGTGCAAGCTCCAGCGATCCATCTATGGACTGGTGCAAGCATCTCAGAGTTGGAATATATGCTTTGATAAAGTGATCAAAGCATATGGTTTTATACAGACTTACGGTGAAGTCTGTATGTACAAGAAAGTGAGTGGGAGCACTACAGCCTTTCTGATAAGTATATGTGAATGACATATTGTTGATCGGAAATGATGTAGAATTTTCTGGAAAGCATGAAGGAGTGTTTGAAAGGAGTTTTTCAAAGAAGACCTCGGTGAAGCTACTTACACTTGATATATTTTTCAATGAGTACATACCTTGACAAGATTTTGAAGTAGTTCAAAATGGAACAGTCAAAGAAGGAGTTCTTTCCTGTGTTGCAAGGTGTGAAGTTGAGTAAAGACTCAAAAACCGACCACGGCAGAAAATAGAAAGAGAATAAAAAGTCATTCCCTATGTCTTAGCCATAGGTTCTATAAAGTATGCTATGCTGTGTACTAGACCTATTGTGTTCCTCACCAAGAGTTTGGCAAGAGGATACAATAGTGATCCAGGAGTGGATCACTGGACATCGGTCAAAATTATCCTTAGTGGAATAAGGATATGTTTCTCGGTTATGGAGGTGACAAAAAGTTTGTCATAAAGAGTTATGTCGATGCAAGTTTTGACACCGATCTAGATGACTCTGAGTCTCAATCTGGATACACATTGAAAGTGGGAGAAATTATCTGGATACACATTGAAAGAATTATCTGTAGACATAGAAAAAATTGCAAAATACATACGGCTCTGAATGTGGCAGACCCGTTGGCTAAATTTTTCTCACAAGAAAAACATGATCACTCTTTGGGTGTTAATCACATAGCGATGTGAACTAGATTATTGACTCTCGTAAACCCTTTGGGTATTAGTCACATGGAGATGTGAACTAATCACATAAAGATGTGAACTATTGGTGTTAAATCACATGACGATGTGAACTAGATTATTGACTCTAGTGCAAGTGGGAAACTGAAGGAAATATGCCCTAGAGGCAATAATAAAGTTGTTATTTATATTTCCTTATATCATGATAAATGTTTCTTATTCATGCTAGAATTGTATTAACCGGAAACTTGATACATGTGTCAATACATAGACAAACAGAGTGTCCCTAGTATGCCTCTACTTGACTAGCTCGTTAATCAAAGATGGTTAAGTTTCCTAGCCATAGACATGTGTTATCATTTGATTAACGGGATCACATCATTAGAGAATGATGTGATGGACAAGACCCATCCGTTAGCTTTGCACTTTGATCGTTTAGTTTATTGCTATTGATTTCTTCATAACTTATACATGTTCCTATGAATATGAGATTATGCAACTCACAAATACCGGAGGAACACCTTATGTGCTATCAAACGTCACAACGTAACTGGGTGATTATAAAGATGCTCTACAGGTTTCTCTGATGGTGTTTGTTGAGTTGGCATAGATCGAGATTAGGATTTGTCACTCCGATTGTCGAAGAGGTATCTCTGGACCCTCTTGATAATGCTCATCACTACAAGCCTTGCAAGCAATGTGACTAAAGAGTTAGCTACGGGATGATGCATTACGGAATGAGTAAAGAGACTTGTCGGTAACGAGATTGAACTAGGTATGGTGATACGGATGATCGAATCTCGGGAAAGTAACATACCAATGACAAAGGGAACAATGTATGTTGTTGTGCGGTTTGAACGATAAAGATCTTCGTAGAATATGTAGGAGCCAATATGATCATCCAAGTTCCGCTATTGGTTACTGACCGGAGATGTGTCCCGGTCATGTCTACATAGTTCTCGAACCCGTAGGGTCCGCACGCTTGACGTTCGATGACGATTTGTATTATGAGTTATTTTATTTGATGTACCGAAGGTTGATTGGAGTCCCGGATGAGATCAAGGACATGACGAGCAGTCTCGAAATGGTCGAGACATAAAGATCGATATATTGGAAGGCTATATTCAGACATCGGAGAGATTCCGAGTGATTCGGGTATTTTTCGGAGTACCGGAAAGTTACGGGAATTCGCCGGGGGAAGTAGTGGGACTTAATGGGCCATACGAGAAAGGAGAGAAGGGCCTCAAGGGGTGGCCGTGCGCCCCCACCCCTGTCGGTGTCAAAACCAGCGTATCTCGGGTAGGGGGTCCCGAAATGTGCGTCTAAGGTTGATGGTAACAGGAGACAGGGGACACGATGTTTACCCAGGTTCGGGCCCTCTTGATGGAGGTAAAACCCTACGTCCTGCTTGATTAATATCGATGAGTATGGGGGTTACAAGAGTTGATCTACCACGAGATCATAATGGCTAAAACCCTAGAAACCTAGCCTATGTGATTATGATTGTCTCTACGGACTAAACCCTCCAGTTTATATAGACACCGGAGGGGACTAGGGTTGTACAAAGTTGGTTATAGAGAAAGGAATCTTCATATCCGAACGCCAAGCTTGCCATCCACGCCAAGGAGAGTCCCATCCGGACACGGATAAGAGTCTTCGGTCTTGTATCTTCATGGCCCAACAGTCCGGCCCATGTCCAACAGGCCGGACGCCCGAGGACCCCTTAGTCTAGGACTCCCTCAGTAGCCCCTGAACCAGGCTTCAATGACGAGGTGTCCGGCACACAGATTTTCTTTGGCATTGCAAGGTGGGTTCCTCCTCCGAATACTCCAACACAACCTTTGAATGTGTCCGAACTGCAAAACAAGTACCACACACCACCGTAGAGAGTATAATATTCCACAAGTCCAATGTGCTGAAAACTTTTTGTAACGTGATATCACGTCCCTGCCCGGTTATTATTTTGAACCGTTTTTTGGCCTGTCGCTCCATATTTCGAGATGCGGCTTTATTGGCATGTCTTGTCAAAGCAGAGATCGTGTCCCCATATTGCGGTATTCTCATCAATACGGGTATGGGTAATCCAAACGTGCCATCAGCACGGCCCCTGGGGAATAGGCGAGTTTTATGGCGAGTAGGGAGGCGCTTGATATTCACTGCCTATATAAGGAGATAAGGATTCACATCATTCAACCACGCCTTCTCTCTTCCCACCTACCCACTATCGAGCTCCAGCGCCCAAGTTCTCATCCTTTTCGCCTCAAGGAGGCACTCCAACCATGTCCGGAGCGCAGGGCAAGTGGATGGCCTCCACCGTCAAGGAGAAGGATATCGTCCAACTTTGGGAGGCTAGATATTTGGCCAAGGAAATTGCCCATCGGCTTCCTGCTAAGGGACAGATTGTCCCCACTTTGGAGCCCCATGAGAGGGTTGTGTTCATCCCTCACTTCGTCCAAGGGCTGGGATTTCCTCTCCACCCATTCGTCCGCGGACTCATGTTCTACTACGGGCTGGATTTCCATGACCTGGCCCCCAATTCCTTCCTCACCATCTCGACGTTCATCGTCGTGTGTGAAGCCTTCCTCCGCACCCCCCCCCCACTTTGGATTGTGGCTGAAGACCTTCAATGTGAAGCCGAAGGTGGTGGGTGGCAAACACGCAGAATGCGGAGGCGCCATGGTGAGCAAAATGTCCATGTCCCATGGCCCAAAGGCACCTTCGTGGAGACCGTCAAGGGGTGGCAGAAGCTATGGTTCTACGTTGATGTCTACTACACAACCTTCTTCTTGTAGACGTTGTTGGTCCTCCAAGTGCAGAGGTTTGTAGGACAATAGCAAATTTCCCTCAAGTGGATGACCTAAGGTTTATCAATCCGTAGGAGGCGTAGGATGAAGATGGTCTCTCTCAAGGAACCCTGCAACCAAATAACAAAGAGTCTCTTGTGTCCCCAACACACCCAATACAATGGTAAATGGTATAGGTGCACTAGTTCGGCGAATAGATGGTGATACAAGTGGTATATGGATGGTAGATACAGGTTTTTGTAATCTGGAAATATAAAAACAGCAAGGTAACTCTCTGCCATTACTGCGAGGTTGTAACGCCCCAAGACCGGAGCTTCAATTGCCTTCCAGGGTTTCCGGGTTTCGTCGTGTGTTTTGTTTGGTCCACTGCATTTCATCTTTGCATCATGTGCATTGCATCATGTCATTTCTTTTCTTAACTCAACTAAATAAACCGTATGGATCGTCGATCCATTTAAACCGAGGGAATTCACATGGCGATTCTCTTTACAACTTATCCTCTCGATATTTAGAGAGCTATAGTAATTATTCCAATTATGTGGAATTACCTTAACACACTTGCAAAAATCCCAATGCCTTTTATTATTTCAACTCTTGGCCTCTAACTTTGCCACATGTCCTTTCATCATTTTCCGGAGCTCCACCTAATTTGTCAACATTTTTGGGCACTTAGAAAAACCTATCCTAGTTCAAACCTTTTGAATTAAATTCAAAGGAATTTGAATTTAATCTTTCAAACTTGACCTTTTTCTTTTTCCCGGACCGTGCTCATTTTTCTGAGTCCGTGAAAATTATCCCCGTGCCCAAATTCTTCCTCTAAGCTTCTCTTCTCTCTTTTCCTTTCTCCTATTTTATTGTCTCTGTTTTTGTTAAGAGTAGAATCAAGAGAGGGAGAGAAGGGAGCCCAGCAGGCCATTTGGGCCCAGCTGCATCTAACCTAGCCCAGGCCGGCCCATCCTTCCCCGCAGCCCACCTAAACCTACTTCCTAACCCTAGGCCCAACGAACCAACCTCCCTCTCCTCACGATCTCCTCTTCCCGCGCGGCGCCAAAGAGACCCGCAGCCCGATCCCCATCTCCCTCGCGCGTGCTCCTCTTCTCGCTCGCTGGCCGCAACCACTCCTCCCTCGATCCCTCTCCTCCTCTCGCTAGTCTTCTGCCGCCGCCACAC